>NC_088856.1:24826326-25163826 GCF_963853765.1 Magallana gigas
ACATGGCGAAAAACCATCTTTAAGCAAGTCCTTAAAGGTGGCTTTAAGGTGACTTAAAGGAGCTTAAAGGCTATACAACCTTTAAGCCGCCTTTAAGTCACCTTTAAGCAAGTGCTTATAGGTCCTTAATGTCCAAACTTCTTTAAGCCACCTTTAAGCCACCTTTAAGCCACCTTTAAGCATCTTTAAGTGGCATTTACGCTCTCTTTACACTGCCTTTACACTGTCTTTAAGTGGCCTTTAAGTCAATATTGATCAAGCTGAACAATAAAAACATATATCAAATGCAAAAGCTCTTTTATAGGGATGGAAGGGGGTCATCCGAGTGATAATATAATTTACAAGGAAGGGGGGGGGGTGTTCCAGGCGGTTTTAATCGTCGCTCCATTAAACACAGATCGCTATCATCAGCAACGCTCCGATGGACACAGATTGCCGTTATAAAATTCTTTATAATTTTTTGGGGGTTTCAAAATTATTGTAGGGATGAGCGCAGTCTCTGTATCTTAATATGTGCATAAAACTAATTAAAGTATGTTTGTTTCCTATTAAAAATTAATCGGTGAAATCTCTCTCTCTCTCTCTCTCTCTCTCTCTCTCTCTCTCTCTCTCTCTCTCTCTCTCTCTCTCTCTCTCAGTTCATCCGGTTATTAAACAAAATAAAGATAATGAACCAAAAATGCATGAGTTAATTTGATAATCAGTTTAAGGTTTGTATTTTTTTTTCAATTTTCATTATTTCTAACTCTAGATCTGCTAGATACATGTTAAAGATGAAAAGACTCTCAACTGCCTTTGTTATATCGGGCGGGATATTACTGCTTTGTTTGTCTAGACACAGTTTTGTTCGTTTGTGTATATCTAATTAGAGTCTATTGTTTGTCCAACTTTAGAAAACCCCTGGAACTAACACAGAATATACAAGATATACACAACAGTTGTGTCGTGTGCCCAGGTGCATGTTTGTGTATATTTAATTAAAGTATATTGTTTGTCCAACTTAAGAAAACCCCTGGAACTAACACAGAATATACAAGATATACACAACAGGTGTGTCGTGTGCCCAGGTGCACGTCAGGGTTTCTAAAGGCGTTGAATCTTAGTATGTACGAGTATAATATAAGTCTAGTGAATAAAAGTTAATTTACATTTGTAATTCATTTTCAAAGTATTATTTCCTAGCTCTGGGTTTCATGTTACGTCTACAAATTAACGATACATGTATGTAAGAGTAAAATCTTGAGGCTAATTAATTAATGTACGGGTGATCATAAATAGGGGTTGATTATTAAAATATATGTATAAGGGTAAATATGTCACATATACCCAGCCTGGCACATCATACAATTGTATGTACAAGTCATTTGCAATTTCCACATGCAGTAAATACGTCACCGGTAATTGGTAATTTTGTTTGTTATAGAATTGATAGTTTAAAAATCATGTACATACAATTACATGTAAATATTTAAACATATTGGAACGGCGCCGCGATCATGAAAACCGGGAAATTGCGGGAAATTGAACAAATACCCTAATAGTATCAATGCATTTAATAAAAGAAATGATTTCATTTTCTTTCTTACATTATTATAGCTATAAATTAGATGAACGTATATCTACTCGGTTTAAATTTATTAACTAAGAAAGCCTTCTATAGTGAACCTAACGGTTTCCATTTAGGTATAATATATTTTTGTTCACTGAAGACCAAGTTCCGTATTTCATTCTAAATACATGCATGCATGTAATTTATAAATTAGATATAATTGATTGTTACAAACTGAATGGTTTGTCAAAATCTTTTCAAGTAAACACGTTCAATACATTGATTCAATATCCACTGATATATAGGATATAAAAACGCTCATATATATGTAAGTTGCCGTGGCGCAGTGGAAATGTGGTGATACTAGTAAACTAAGGGTCCCGGGTTCAATTATCGCCGTGGCCGGTTTTTTTGTGGGTTTTTTTTCATTTTTCTTTCTAGAACAAAAACCGTTTTAATACCTTTTCTTTCATTAAGTTAATACATTTTGTTGGAAATTAAGCACAATATTGAATTAAAATTTTTTTAATGGCTTAAAGGTGGCTTAAAGGTGGCTTAAAGAAGTTTGGACATTAAGGACCTATAAGTTGTCCTTAAAGGTGGCTTAAAGGTGGCTTAAAGATAGTCTTTAAGCTGCCTTTAAGTCATTTTTACGCTTTCTTTATGCCACCTTTAAGCAACACATATAGCTTAAAGGTGGCTTAAAGATCGTCTTTAAGCTACCTTTAAACACCTTTAAGCTATCTTTAAGGAGGACTTAAAGATGGTCATTCATCCTGTGACCTTAAATCAAATATTTACTCTTACATTTATTTGTTGTTTGGATTTGAATACTTCTTTTTTTGTTTAGACAATATTTCAGATAACCGTTCCATTTTCAAAATATTGAATTTCTTTAAAAAACCATTTATACAAACTTGGAATATATGGAAGACCTGGAAGACCCGCTACAGAAAGTCTGTCAACTCCTACAGGAGCTTCTCCGGCTCCTCGTCTAGGACTTTTTCCGGCACCTCCTCTAGGACTTCCTCCGTTAACTTTTTCAGGAGTTCCTCCGTTTCCTTTTTCAAAAGTTCCTCCGTTACCTTCTTTAGGAGTTCCTCCGTTACCTTCTTTAGGAGTTCCTCCGTTACCTTCTTTAGGAGTTCCTCCGTTACCTTCTTCAGGAGTTCCTCCGTTCCCTTCTTTAGTAGTTCCTCCGTTCCCTTCTTCAGGAGTTCCTCCGTTACCTTCTTTAGAAGTTCCTTTGTTACCTTGTGTATGCAATCAAAATGGCAATCAACAAAATAGTACATGACCGATGACAAGGTAAGTTAATATACGAGGTCCATTTAAAACAAAAAGCAGCTATCAATGATGCCAAAAAGTCTTGCCTTTAAGTTATCGTAGGGAATGGTGGTATGAAGTGTAGAAAAGTTGTAAGTTCTGATACTATTGAGTTTTGTAACATTTTGTGATTTCAGATTTTCTAAAGTTCCTTTGAATCTTAAGCATTCACATATGATTAATCCTTTCATGTACGTGTTGCTAAAATGTCATTACTTACAGAATAGCTGTTTGATAATTGATTTATTTTACATCTGCACATATTATGTTAATTCTTAAAGTTTATTGTGTTATTTTCTTGTTCACTATATACTAAAAATGAACTAAAAATGAGTTCTACTAAATTAAATGCTTTTGAAATGTATATGATGCATATCTGACTCGTGTAAAAGTTTATTCCATGCACGTTCTAGATAAAATTTGGAAAACTAAAACGCATTTTAGTCAGTTCGAAGTTTTATAAGGCTATGTCCACGAACAAAATAATAATATCAGGGTTAGACCAGTATTCAACCTGTGCGGAAGAGAACGTCACGAAAAATTATTAATTTAAAAAATGTTGAACCAAGTTGAATTTCAACCAGCATGCCATTGCTTTTTATTCTATGGCTTTATCTTACATTAAAACCCTTACAATAATTCTTATTCAGTTTTAAAGATTATAACTGTTAGGAACGATATAGAAATATGTTATATCAACAATTGACGGGAGTTATATGCCATATCATTAACAATACACGTGCATATACAATGATATTGTTCGTTTTTGTTACACGTGAAACTTAATTTCAAGTTATAAGAGCGTAGCAATCGTTTTTGATATTCATTATCTGATTTAGAACTATTCATGTCTTCTTTTGTCCTGATTTTGCTATTTAGAGTGAATTGATTAAACTACAACCAAAAATGTTATGCATATATTTAAATCACCTGCGTATAAATGGTAACATGTTTTTTAAACAACACTTTCTTGTTGTCTTGTTTTACTAGTCAACATTTAAGAATCGATCTGTCTCTCTAACACAAAATATTTGGTCTACGACCAAAAATTAGCTGATGAAGTTAACTGTTATTACTGTATACGCTTCCACTAGGGATATACACTATCTTGAAATAAATCTAACACTTAATTTAAAGATACAGAATAACTGGGACTACCTCGGTTACGTGTGGCTACCATGGGCTTCTTGACCAAAGATGGATAGAGAGGACCGGGTCTACTGGGACTACCTCGGTTACGTGTGGCTACCGTTCCTCCGTTACGTTCTTTAGAAGTTCCTTTGTTACCTTCTTTAGCACTTCCTTCGTTTCCTTCTACAGGAGTTCCTCCGTTACCTTTTTCAGGAGTTCCTCTGCTACTTTCTTTAGGAGTTCCTCCGTTACCTTCTTTAGAAGTTCCTTTGTTACCTTCCTCAGCACTTCTTCCGTTATCTTTCTGAGGATTTCGTCCGTTACCTTCTTCCGAAGATCCTTCGTTACCTTCTTTAGGAGTTCCTTTGTTACCATCTTCCGAAGTTCCTTTGTTTCCTTTTTCAGCACGTCCTCCGTTACATTCATCAGGAGTTCCTCCGTTACATTCTTCAGAAGATCCTCCGTTACCTTCTTTAGCACTTCCTTTATTACCTTCTTTAGAATTTTCTTTGTTATCTTTTTCAGCACTTCCTCCGTTACCTTTTTTAGAAGCTCCTCCGTTACCTTTTTTAGAAGGTCCTTTGTTACCTTCTTCAGCACTTCCTCCGTTACCTTCCTCAGGAGTTCCTCTGTTAACTTGTTCAGAAGATCCTTCGTTACCTTCTTTAGGAGTTCCTTTGTTACCTTCTTCAGAAGCTCCTTTGTTTCCTTTTTCAGCACGTCCTCCGTTACATTCATCAGGAGTTCCTCCGTTACATTCTTCAGAAGATCCTCCGTTACCTTCTTTAGCACTTCCTTTATTACCTTCTTTAGAAGTTCCTTTGTTACCTTTTTCAGCACTTCCTCCGTTACCTTTTTTAGAAGCTCCTCCGTTACCTTTTTTAGAAGGTCCTTTGTTACCTTCTTCAGTACTTCCTCCGTTACCTTCCTCAGGAGTTCCTCTGTTACTTTCTTTAGGAGTTCCTCCGTTACAATCGTCGCTATAATCATTCTCATTACTATATTCACATTCAGCCAAACAAAAGGCAACTACGAGACCAAAGACCAGCAACGTATACATCTTTGTTATTCTGGTAATCTGCATGAGACAAGGGAAGTAAAGTTTTTTTTATTGATATTGAATAAATAGGAACTTAATCTGGTTCTGATTTGCGCACAACGTAGCTTTTAACTATGTCCAGATGCGTTTTAAGATGGTATTGAAGACAATATATCATCTTGTATCATACCTTAGAAAGTGGTGTTGTGTATATTTGTCATCTTGCTTTTACATGTACGTTTTTGCCAAAAAGTATGCTGTAAATTTTTTTTTTCAAGTAGATTAAACATACTGGCATGCTGTATATTTGAATATATAGATAATATAATAATAATCTAAATAACAAAAATAATCATAATCATAAATAATCATAAACATTGGATATTTTTCACTTTGTCAATTATTTATTTCGCTTTTTGTTTACTGATCAACATTAATGAAAAAATGGGATATATTCGACAATATTTGTTATATCGCAGCCACTTTCTGTTTTGTAAATGAGCTATTTTGATATGAATTACCCCCATTTGGTGGCATAATAATTTTGTTTGACGATTAAAATTTCTTTAAATGTTTTACTAAATTGATGGAATTTATCTGCAAATTTAATTCAATAGTTCTGAAAACAGAAATAAATCTTAAAAATTAATTACAACATTGGTCTTTTAACATAGCAATATTACAATTTATAAAAGTATAAAGAAAAACAACTCAAATTTGAAGTTATTGATTCTTAACAATTATTGAACAGAAAGTGATGGCATATGACAAATAATTCCCCTACTAGTTTTATATATGAACCTAAGCATGTGCTTTAAAAAATATAAAAGTAATGGCCATGCACTGTCTTGGCATTGAATGGAGATACTAAAATAGAAATCAGCCATACTCCTCATTCTAGTATCAACACATTTTTTTGAAAGTTTTTGCTTTAAACATCCAAAAAGTAATAGATCCTTTGGATTTATAAATAAATAAATTATTATAATAACTTTAAAAGAATAATACTTAGAATTTATCTGTGATGGTATTAACCACTTACAATTTTGTACATCTGCATTTCTTATATTAAGAACTGTAAACTTCCCTTAACTAATGTGATTTTAATAAGGATATTTTACAAAATACAACTGATCAGAATATGGACCTACTAAACAAGAACTAAAAAAATTGGTTTATGTAGAACAAATCAAATTGAGATGTCTACTTTATCATATTTTTAGGTTATATATTAACAATTAAAACAATTTGACTACAAAAATGAATAAAAACTATCACCATGAATGTAAGGTATAAGTAAATCAACCATTCTTTGAGTATAATGAGGTGATATAAAATACGATCGGGGGTGATCCAATCCAACAGGTATTGGTGAGCTAATGCTCATTAGTAATTCTCCCGCTCTGATGTGAATATGTAGCCATATGCATTTAACAGGAAGTTGGAATCCGATTTGTACAAAAAAAACGAAACAAAATATGGCATACCTACACACAGATATATGTTAAAATGTGAATAATCTAAGATAAATAATTGCTAAGAAATCTTTGCCTTTTTTTTTAAAGTAAATATGATTAAAGTCGACATTTAACATGAAGTTGGCGTCAGATTGGTACAAAAATATAAACCACGATATTGGATGCCTAAACAAAGAGTGTTTAAATTTCAAGCATCTGTGAAAAATGGTTGCTGATAGATCTTTGATAATTTTTTTTTGCTTAATTTAGGCTAAAATTAAACAAACTCGTAATATAAAAGAAAGTTGTCGTCCGATTGTTACAGCAATACATTCCACGATATGGCATGTCTAAACAAAGAGTGTATTTAAATTTCAAGCATTTTCAATTCATAGTTGCTGAGAAAAATGTGACAAGAATATATTTATTACGGACAGACAGACAGCAGGACGGACAGAAAGACATACAAAGATTAAACATTTTATCCGCTTCTCCTTTGGAAGAGAGGGGGGGGGGATGTATTTCAATGATTCCTTATTACTTATTTTCGTATAATTTTTAGTAATTGTTCCATCAGATATTGAAAAATTAATTGATGAGATGTATTAAAAAATAGATTTGTAGTGTTATCACAGACAAAGAGACTGGAAAATGTTAATATTCTATATGTCATATAATGACTATCATGTGATCAACAAAGGTCCCGTGATCAACGTCCTGCATCTCCTTAAGAAATGAAAAAGACCGCAATAAACAATTTTGTATTTTTTAACGTGTGCAATGTTTAAATTGAAACCCTATTATCTTGTAAATCGGAAAGAACAAAAAAACAAAACAAAACAGGATCAATTAATTCTTAATAAAATTACACACCCATAGAAGTTAATGTTAATGCAGTTAGACCCTCCGCGTACGATTTAAAATATATCCGACATACGAGTTAATATATTAACTTGTTCTTAATGAGTGTGTATTTTTTTAATCTCTATTACTGAAATATATATTACACTTTCTTTTTTCTTTGGTTTTAGTTTAAATAATTTTTGGTCTAAAGAATTTGGATATTTGTTTGAAAGAATTCTGGATAAAATTTAAGCAATATCTGTTCGATAAATTATCGAGCACTGAATATGCTGAACGACTTGTAACTTCAAAATAAATTCACTTGCTTAGAAAAAAAATACGATAGGATAAACTGAAAAACTGATTTATAAAACGATATATAACAGACGATAAAATCGTAAACACACAAAATAGGATAGAATACGATTTTGTACAATAACATTGCGGATACTGTATCAAAGGTTCCATAACAATACTTAACTTAAAGTTTCTATTCTATTTAAAAAAATCAACAATTTACGTTATATACTTTTATTTTTTCTTCTATTGACAAAAAGGATTTAGTTAAAAGATACCGTTGGATTCTTTGTTACAACCAAAAACATTTTTTCACATCCTTGACAGGGACATACAAACTAACGGGATAGGCGACTTCTACATTCGACATGTTTACTTCCCAAACAATCACGCGAGCCTTGACATGTTTTTGAAACTCTGTTTAATCCCAGTAAAATATTTCGTTTTTTATTCCATAATTTTTCTCATCTTGTTAAATGGAATATCTAAAAAAAAATTCAAGATAGTTTTTTAAAGGTTTTATATCAAGTAACATCATAGATAGATGAAGTTGAAAATGACCTACGAAATAACGTATCGCGTGATTTTGGCAAGACTTTTGAGAGTTGCGTATCCCGTTAGAATAAACATCACTATCCTAGATGAAAAGTTTCGGGAATTAGCCCATTTACGTGACGCAATAGATGCACAAGAAATGAACAAGATAGAATGTCTACCATATTTCTATAGTACCATGTAACTGTCTTCAGTTGAATGTCAACATATATTTACATGTATCTTGCATTTTGTCATATTTAGAGATAAATAACTTGCACACAAGGGGCAGAAGTATGTCACCATACAGTTGCTACACGCATACAGTTCTCATCAAAATTGACTAGAAAGATGACCTTGTCGGTGTAACGAAGAAAATTGACCCGGGTTGTAAACTCGTTGTAAACCAGGTTGACTCGTAAGTCATTTTTTGAATGCTGAATCATATTTCAACAGCTTGATATTTTTTCAATGTTAAAATTGAGACTTAAAGTCGTGAAATTAATTTCATAGTTCAACAGCTTGAGAAATATTTTTTCTTAACCCTGATGACCTCGACACGTTGAAAATTGATTCAGTCTTTAAACTGGAACTTGAAATACATATGTATATACGTAAACTTTTCAGTTTAAAAAAATAAATTATTTCATACCGTCAAAAATGCAATTCATAATTTCATTGACGAAAGCAATTATCATTAATTAAGTTAAGTTAAATCCTTCTCCGTGCCATGAAGGCACATAAGGCCGGTGCTTATCCCCGGTTTCCGTGGTGCTAAGCGGATGAGAGTCATTGGACTCCACCTGGATAGGACACCAGTCCATCCATCGCAGGTTAACCCCCAGCGTAAGCCGGTACCCATTTTCAGCTGGGTTGACTGAGACAATGTAGATAAAGTGCCTTGTCTAAGTGCACAACACACATCAAGTGACAACAGCGGGGTTTGAACCAGCGACACTTCGGTTACTGGCCTTACGCCCATGACCACTAAACCATGTTCTCCACACTTTTCAGTTTAAAAAATTTAAATTATTTCATACTGTCAAAAATGCAATTTATAATTCTATTGACGAAAGGAATTATCATTTATAAACTTATGTTTAATTTCTGTAATCATTATTAATTAGAAACGTTAAAAGCAGAATTAAATTATTGTCATCCTTAGATGCAAAGAAAATTTCTTTGTTGAAGCTTGCATCTTACTAGCTAACCTATTTATGTCTATTCATTTTTGAAAGTTTGCTCTGATATCACTCCTTATATGGTTTTGTAAGATCTGGTAAAACATACATAGCACAGAAGCAGTTTCACAATTCTAATTTTAATTTGATTATATTATTACTAAATAAAAAAAATAATTCTGAGGAAGTATAACTAAATATATAGACATTATTGATTAATACGCGCTTGTTTAGATAACTTTATAATTTACTACTCTTGTCCTTGGTTTTGTCGACATCATTTTAAGGCAAACGTATTTTTACTTCTCTTTATTGCAAAAATTTATTTGATCTTTAAAAATATTTTTTTTTTTGCATAGAAGAATTTATCGTTAGTTCGATATCCAGAAACTGTTGCTATGTGAGCAATTGTAGCTTATCCTGCAGTTTTATAAATATATGAGGGTATCATTTTGTTTGGACTGAGTGAAAATCACAGTTTCATTGATACGTGAATTCGTGGTCATGTTATTTGTTGTTAGAAATTGCATTTTAATGAAGTTTAGTGGATCAACTTAACAACAAAATAAACTTATATTAATTGGAAGCATATTGTTGTGGGGTTCTACCTGGAAGAAACACAGGTCACCAAAATATATAATTATTTTTTGTCATTATTGCATATAGAATATACGAATGTAAAATGTATTGTAGACTTGAAAATTTACCCGAATCAATCTTATTGATAACAAACTCATTCAAAGAGTATTTTACGACACACTGTGCAGTTCTGAAAATGCTAAGAAATACAAAAGAAAATGAGCTTTTTCAACTTTTGATATCTAAACTTTGATATTTGTAATTCTTTTCAAAACTATGATATACGCGATACACATAGGGACTGTATATGTGTATTAGCGCTTTACCCGGGGACGTAGTGATAGACTGTATGCATATGTATGTGTTATGTCCACCGGGTAAGCCAGTGTTTCAACTTATTTTACTACGTAAACCAATCAATGTAACATTCCAATAATTGCAGGTATCATTATGTTTTCGTACGATACATTATGAATAATTATGTATGCTTTATTATATTTTTTACTGTGTGCATAATAATGTTTTCATGTACCTATATACTAGAAAATGAATTATGATTTCATTTTCCCCCCTCCCCACACACTTTATCATCCTATCATTAACTGTTCATAGATATGCATATGATGTCTAAGCTTTCACGAAAAAAAATATTATCTAGATTTTAAGTACAGTGAAACAACATTCAAGAAGCTATCTGAAATATTGTCTGCAGGTACATGTACATAGTATGAGCTGGGAAAATATATTATTTCGGCAAAAGAGCCGTGTATTCCAGTTGGAAAACAACCTGTATGATTGTTTAATGTTCAACAACTTTTCCAGCCAGAATGTTTTAATATATTTGTAAATGATCGTCCCGAAACTGTGTCAAGAGTAGAACATGCATGTGTTCATAAACAAAACGTAACACCAAATCCATTGTTTATTTGATACACGTCTTTGTATTACTTAAATATCATAATTATTTACATCAAATGTATACCAGAAGTGTTTTTGAAAATAAATTAATTAATTAAAGCAGAAATTTCGATGTGATTATACATATAGGTTGTATATTGTACTCACCGTTAGAGTCTGTTTATAGCAACTTCTTGTAGTATTTTTTTTTGGTTCAGTACGTTTCACTTTTATACCTTTTATAAGAAATTAAAGTGCAAGTCTGTATAGTTAATTGTTTTCTAATTTTGTATATTTTTCTCGGATATCTATTTTTTTATTAATTTATAATAATATATTTCTCAAACATAGACATGATTTTCACATTAGTTAGTTTTATTTAGATATAATGTACATATTACTTCCTAGAAAGTATATGTTGTAATTTTACAAAACAGAAATGGTGGTATACGTGGAAGTGCTTTTATGACGGAGGAAAATAAATCATGCGGCAGAGATAGGCAGGAAGGGACATTAAGATGAGACGACAGGTGGTGTAAAATGTCACAAACATTCAAATACAGCTTTCTTTGAAATATCATACGCATAATTGCAATTTCTCAGAAAAATATTTTTTATAAACAGTCTTTTGGTTAATGCTTTGTTAGTGACATTTGCATTGATCCCTGGTGTTTGCAGAATATATTGTTTTGTAAATTTTACTTTGTAGAATATATTTTTTGCAAAGGATTATTGAGTTTTCATATTCAATATGTACTGTCAAAGATTTACTGCTAAATAGAAGACTCAAAATACTTCATGTTCAGTGTGTTCATTGGGATATTAATTTTGGTTGGTCACGTGTTCATATTTTGTGAGGCCTAATGAGCTTGTTGGCATACTCATGATTTTAATTACGTGTGTAGTTTGTATGTGATTTTTTGGGCATCGTTTATTTGTATATTTACGATTGAATATGACTATTAAAACATTCTGAACTGTGTATGTATAAACAACAAACAAATTTATCAGTAAAACTAAATTCTTGCGATGATATCATGTATATTGTAGGTACCTCTTGAATTATTTGAGTTATTTACCTTCTATAATCAACAACAAAATCAAGGTTTCAACTCTCTAAAACCATAGGTGTTTATCATATTAAATTGTAGAAAATTACGGCGGCGTGGAAGAACCAGATGACAAAATATTTAGCTATATTTTTGGACGAATATGACGTATATGTTTGGAAAAATAAGGATTTTTTCAGACGAAATAATTTGTTCGGACGAATTGCCTATTTCTTCGGACATATAAGTTTTATGTTCGGACGTACAAATCCCAATTCTTACAAACAAAACACTTATTTGTTTGGACAAATAAGGATTTGTTCGAATGACCTATCAATTTGATTAAAACTCAAACTTAAAAATGAGGTATGTAATTATTTTGTTTATTTCTATCATGAGAATTTCTCAATTTAACACTCTCTGTGAAAGGTTAATGGAGGTAATTTGCATTTGTCAAGCATACGTCTTTTCTCTGAAGTATATACTCCATATTGCTGCTGATTACGGGGTCAATGTTTACACAAGGGTCAATAAAAAAATACGAAAACATTTGATGAAAAGGTATTTCTGTTACCCGGTTTTAAAATCAACATGTTTTGTCACCACTGCGCACGGTAACATTGAAATCACTTGACGTCTAATTTGTTTACAATTTTTCGAAAACCATTAGTTTGTTCCTCGTAGTTTTCTTATTTTTTCACATGTCTCTTCGTTTACAGTAAAAAAAAATCCCTAAATGTCAGATAACTTTGATTATTCTTTTAACAAAATATTTACATAGTTATATCGTACTCTCTCTTGTTTGATGACCAAAACACAGTTGTCACAACCCCGACTAAATGTGTAAGAGTTACACGCAAATGTGCATATATTTTTTACTTATTTTTTTTTACAACATTGAGCATTTTCACTGTTTTTATCGGCTTTTTTTTTTTAGTTAAATCCATTCTGTTTAAACGTTCTGTTGCGCCGTAACGTCCGGCGACATCAGCGGTTTTTTCAATTTTAAGGACAACTATGTACCTTTAGTTACTGATATCTGTTCAACAAATCTTTATATTCCGTCAAATTTTGGTGCATAGAATATCATGATAATTCTTGATTTTAGGTTTTAATAATATTTGGTTCTAAGCCGAATTTATGGATATATTACTTTCAACTTAATATGGTTTATTGTTGAGAGAACACAAAGTTTGACTGTGCGGCGTGACCTCATTTTTGCAAGATAAGATTCTAAATAATTATTAGAAATAAAGGAATCTATGGAATTTTTAAATTTCAAATTGTTTGAACCAATTGCTAAATTATGTCTACTGAATTTATTAATTATGTGACTTTGAATAACATAGCCATGGCAAAAATTTTCGTATATTTTGATTATGCCAGGTACAAACTTGTTAAAACTTATTAAGAAAAATTATGCGCGGATGTTAAGCAAAACTTGGTACCCTCACGAGAGGACAAGGATTCAATATATTTTTATTGCTGACCTTAAGTAAATTTAATGGTTTTTGGCAAATATAGATGGATGATTTGTAAAATATGGGATCATCACATTCTAGATGTTTGTAGGGTGATGTAACATTCGATCAGTGTTTTTAGTTATCAAATAGAGAGATTTTTCTTAAATTCAAGACAGTTTGACAATGACACTGATCCAGGGTCATCTCTTCTAGTTAACATGAACTGCTGGGGAAAAGCATCATTCTGAGATCCAACATCTTCCATGATTAATCTTCACTTCCTTAAAACCTCAGAAGGCTCATTTGAGATTCCAGATTCCCGAGTTGAAATACGGACGGTTTACCGAAATTATTACACGTATATACATTAAACTAAAACATCTGAGCCCTTGATTATATTTATATGTTCACTTTCTTTAATCAACTGAATTTTTGTGATCGGCTTCGGCCGATCACTATTGTGTCCATATGAGGCATCCGGCAAATGCTTCCACGTGCGCACACATTACGCTTGCATAAGTAGTTCTTATTAAAACTTGAAGTTTGGTTTTGTATTTATATAACATTTTACTCAGTTTTATTTCAGTTCATTTACCCTAAGAGATGCAAACATACATAAAATACAGTTCGACCCGTTACTTCAAGATTGCACATTTTGTCTCACGCGTAAGAATTTCGATCGAAAGGTTCATTCAGTAATGCAGTTGACCTCGATGAACTGACCTCAATCATAAGAAGATGCTCCATGAACTGACCTCGATCTATTGATGTTGCATAACAGTAGCTAGGAAGACGGCTTGATTTATAAACAAGGTTGCGTTGTAATGCGACCTCAATAGCAAGTTATGATGGCATTCAATGTTTTTCAGTCGCATTAAATTATTTTAATACAACTCTTTCTTTGTATACGTGTTAAAGCTCTTTTAGAGTCCTACTCAGTATTCTGAAGAAGAAGATATGTTAACATTTAATAATTACGTTAAAAATATTAAACTAGACAAGGAGTTTACGAACGGCTTTCCCCAAATTTATTTCAAAATTAAATTTGTTGACGGTTTATAATGATGAAATTATGGTGTACAGATTCAAAATATTCTATATTTTTTAAAAATACAATACTTTTTAAATTATTTTACATCAAACTGATCATCTTGATTGCTTCTTGCTATCAATATATCATTATTGCCGATCATTCCTTTAAAAGGAATACTTGTTGTTAAATTCATCAGTGCGTAAGGCGGAAAAAATGGTCATGCTAATATGTACGGGAAATCGTGTCCGACGTAATTTCGTGCAGTCCGTGACCAATTTTTTAAAATTTTGTTTTTGTTTTGAAATATCAATCGATTAAATATCTGGTTAAAACTGCATCGTGTAGATTTCAGCCCAGTCAATTTCTTAGGAGATATAAATAACAATCAATTTGCTTTAAAAACAAAGAGGACAAATACTCGGTACACGTAAAAATCAACATATACCCACTTATCTCTTACGATTATTAAAAAAGTCTACAGGATCTACTTTGGTATATTCTCTGGTACCTTATATGTGTAATAAAGCAATAACATTGAATGTTCTTCAGATTTTAAAAATGTTTTGTTATACAGAATTTTAAAATATGTATTTTGTTCTTTTTCTATTAACCAATAGTTCAGGGAAGACTGAGTATATATTTGTAAAAAAAAAGTAGATAAAGCAGTTTTATAATATACATGTATGTTATACAACTGTAATTCAATTTGTTCTGGTCCAGTTCCTTTTGCATCTTGAAACTTCATTTAGCATTTAATTTTTATGATAATTTAGTTTAAGCATTATTTCCAAGCAAAACTCTTTTAGTTCCAAGAAAGCATATTATCAAATCAGACACGTAGACAGCATCATTCTAATAAATTGTGTTTATTATAAATTATACCATTTAAAAATGCAATAGTTTATTAATATTCACCATTTATTTATAAGCAATAATGTTTACGTCACTTGGAAAAGTACATTTTAAAATAAATTAATCGGGAGGATTAATAGCAGAATGCCTTGTTAACTTTACAGTCGTTGGAGAGATGCACCAACCCTTCTAATGATAAATGAACTCGTCCGATAACTGAAAGGTCAAGGACTATGTGCATTCAGTTACTTAACTCATTCCACAAATCCCCAAACTGTTTAACCCTAGCAGGAATATTTCAACCAATAAATTGTATTATTGGTTAATTGTCTAAAATAGATTTTCAATTGGGTTATACATAAAGACCTAGGAAGATTTAGTTTGTGTATTTTGAATATTATATTTAATAAAATACATGAAAATTATCTGCACTCTTTTCTTTTGCGTAGATTTGATTGATGTGTTCTACGCGCGGCTTCCGGTTTTAAACTTCGGCTGACAGTAAACTAATAGATTGGGTCAAGTGACCCTGTCTAGATATGAGATTCAAAATACGCAAAGTAAGAGTAAAAGTAAGTAATTTTTTTTTTCTAGATCTGTGTTTTTATGATTAAATGTAACTTATAGTTATCGTATTTATTCTTACACACGATGACTCATGTTGTAGATGTCAATCCAATTATTATTAAGTGACTAATACATTGGTGAAAAGCTGGCATTTCAATAAAAATGATCAAGGTCGATCACTGATATTTAACGTCAAATAAAGATTATGTGACGTTAACAGGAGAGAATAAATCAAAGCTTCATTGTGCAGATTTATTTCTCAGATCGGGTAAATTTCGCACTTAAATAAACTTTTCTTTTTTAATGTACCATGGTGTGAACTTCAATTATACGGCCTATTTTTAATTATTGTGCAAATCAATTTTTTCGTACTTTGTGGTAATTGTTACAAAACATTTCATCTATTATACAACTGTTTTAAAAACGTTCCAAATTTCGCGCAACCTTCATTTAACCTGAGGCACAGTCAAAGATGGACAGTTAGCTTATGTTTGACTTCTGTTTATGTTTATTGACAATTCATTTTTCATCTAATGTATCCTTTTATGTTCATGTTGCGAAAATGTAATCTAATAAATTACTCAATAGCTGTTTGATAATTGGTTTCCTTACATCTGTATATATTAAGTTAATCCTCCTTTATGTTATTTCCTTCTTTACTACATATGATTCTGAATTGTAAGTTTTAGTCAGATGGAATCAGATCTTTGGAGCGATGCATACTGAACTCACGTAAAAGTTTATTCATGCACATTCTAGATAAAAGTCTGAAAACTAAAACGCGTATTGACTTGTTAGAGCTTTCATGAAGCCCAACATAATTGTAAAAATTAAACAAGTTGATCTTTAACCAGAATGCCAATGCATTTGATACTTTGGCTTTATCTTACATTAAAAGCATTCCAATAATTCTGATTCAGCACTGAAGATTATAACTGTTAATATGAACGACAGACAATTATTTATCTGAAAAATAAATCGATAAAGTTACTATTATTATTATTTATATTATCATTAATTAACAAGCGTTTTTGATACTCGTTATCTCATTTAGAACATGTATTTAAATCACATGCATTTTATGTGATAATATTTTGTTGTTGTCATGTTTAACTAGTCAACATTAGATCATTTATCTCTCTAACACAAAACAATTGGTCTACGACCAATAATTAGCTAATGAAGTTGATTTTTTGTATACGCTTCCCCTTGGGTTACAAAATATCTTGAAGTGAACCAATAACTCTATTTAAGAATACAGAATAAAAATTTCATTTTTCATAAGAAAGTCGGACATTCCAAACTGTGTTTACTGTGTGACTTTCGACGTTTTGGGTTGTGCTTGTCCATATCCGGGTACTCAATGGCCTCCATGACCTCCGTGACCAAAGGTGGAAAGAAAGGACCGGGACAACCTGGGATACGTTTGACTTCTTTGACCCTTGTGACTAAAGATGGATAGATATTACCGGGTATATGGGGACCACCTGGGGTATATGGGAAAGAACCTAAGGGGAACGGGTATGTGCGCGCGTCAACTTGACCTGTCGAAAAATCGTTTACAGCGTTTGCCTCAATATGGACATATTGTGTCATAGCTGCAAGATACGTGCCTACCACCGATGATTTTATAGTTTTCGTTGCAGAAATATAGGCGTTCTAATTTGGCTGGTATTTGACATCTTTGACCATTGTCTCCATCATTAGAACATTTCTGTACTCCGTGCCATTGTTCGTCATTGTTACAATGTGGGCCAAGCTCTAGCTCCAGGTAAATCTTCCTTGATGGGTAACGTCCGATCTTTGATACACATCAAATGTTTTGTTTTTGTTAACCGAAAGTACAGTATCGATCAGACCCAACCTTACACCAGAGTAAACCCTAACTAAACCCCGGGTTTACTTTTTGGGTTTACTCTTTAAATAGAGTCCACATGGGGTTTACTTTGGGTTTACTCGGCGTTTACTTTGGGTTTACTTGGATTTTGCTTTTGAAGTCAATGTACGCACTGAAGTGTGAAGCAGACCCGTATCTAACCATCCTACTGCCTGTAATCTCTGCCCCTTGTATATTCCAAATACACAGTTAGAATCTGTTTTAAGGGGTATACCTCTGACTGGGTTTACTCTCTGGTTTTACTTTGGGTTTACTCTGGGTCCACTCTAGTAAACCCGAAGTAAACCCAGAGTAATCCCAGAAAGTAAACCCAGATTTAGTTGGGGTTTACTTTCTGTTAGGTTGGATCTGATCGGTACTGTACATATTTCACATTAAAAACGACTTTCAATTTCCGTATTTTTACAAAAGTTGGAAGATTTATCGACTAAACAATTGCAACATTTTACAGCCAAAATCAAAGGCAATGACACGTTGAAGACGTTTCTGATAAAGTGTACTTTGTAATTAATGGTAGAAGAAAAGCATTGTGTTCTGTTCTGACTCCTAGTATTTGATCAGAGACGTCTGAGATTCACTAATATAAACATGACTTCTGCTTACTGCTTGATAAATTTAGTAAGTTCCGTTTATTCACTCAAACCAAATAATTTGGTACACGAGGAAGATATATATATATAGAATACACAAAGAATATAAATCGTCAGGGGTATGCATACATGGTTATACAGGAAAAAGTAAAAATGGACAAATCAATTCTTAGGTAAGATTTGGTATAAAGGATTAGAACTGGAAAACAAGTCAGTGAAACAGACAGAATAGAAAATATTTGAATAAACCTCAGTTTTTTTTAGTAGGCTCACTGATCTAATATATTGATTTTAATGTACAAAACATTCAGAATTATACTTCTATGGATTAACGTATTCAATGTATAACGACTAAATGTTGTACCTGATAAATGAATACTCAATATTTTAAATTATGGAATCATTTTGAAGGTGATATCAAATAAAAATACCCAACGAAGGATTTTTCAAAATTTTGATTATTGTCTTATCATTTGCACCTTAAATTTTACAATGAAGTATATGAACAGCGTATGATTTGTTAAGATAATGTTAAAAATATCTTGAATTTCCTGGTGAATATTTGCATACAATCTCTTTTTTCAGATATGTTAAATAAATAAATTTTTTACCGCATATATTAAAAAATAGTGAAATTTTGTTCTTTTCATCAGAGGAAGATACTCGTTTGGTATAGTGAAATTCCACCTTGTCCTAGACAGTGAATTTTGTTCCTTCGCTGGAATTTCATTTAATCATTTGTTTGTACGCTCATAAATCTCTCTAAAGTTTTTTTTCAATCTGAACTGTCGTACTGACATAATTATGAATCTATCAATTGGTGTTTCTGCGATGAATCAAAGAAGTACATCAAACTTTGTATTTGTTTGTCACATTGACTTCAGTCATCAACACAGACCTAGGTTGCAAATATATTCTAGGTAATAGAAAAACATACTTAATTTCTATAAATAGATTTATGATTAATACAAAACATTACATGTTTTGTAAATCGGGAAACACTTATAAAATGCGTATTTGTTTTCGACATAAATAATGTCATCTTCGGTTGCAGCCAATTTTTATGTAAGAAGAAAGTTGTACAAAGACATGTATAATTATGCTCTTTGATAATGTGATTTTATTTCAACCTATCGGGTATTTATTAGATAAGTAATTGAAATTCGAAAACTGATTTAATAAGTAAATAGCTGTAACTTAAATAAAGGAAGAAACATCTAGCTATATAGGCTTGTACCATTTCTTTAAATCAAAAGGACATGTTCATTAGATCTTGAAATTTACAAATGACAGATCCTCACATAATGTCCCCAATACCAGCAACAGCACTACTGATTCCAACTTCAAATCTCAATGCCAACATTTCTTTAATATCATCGCCGACTTCATACATTTTGTATCCACCCTCAGTTATCCCTATCGACCATATCCACCAAATCCTCCACCAACTCCACCAAATCCTCCAGCAAATCCTCCATATCCACCTGCATATGATTGCATTTTTAAATTGTCAGGTTTATGTTGACCGTTATCATGTCCCCCATCATCATCTTCTACATTTTTAGGCACGGTAGTAGGGTTGTCGTCAGCAAAGCAGGACACAAATATTAGACACATTACCACCAAAGTCTTCATGTTTGAGAAAGTGGGGGAAACAATCCAAGATGATCTGAAATTTATAATAAACCCGATTTCAATATAAGAGAGAAAAGAAAACGTATCTCAATTCATGACATTTGTAACTAATGATATGAAAAATATAAACAAGTAATTAATTAATAAATAAACTTGATGTAAAAAAACCGCATCAGATTAAAATCTATATTTACCACCCCTCTCTGCTGTTGTAATAATTAAGCTTAGAATACCTCTTTTTGACATTAAAGTTTGTTTTATATATATAGCAAAAAATAGCATATGCATCATTTGAACTCATTGTATTTCAAACATTAAACTTTTACTGTCTTTTTCTGTTTTACATCTAAGTGTGTTCATGTATGAAATATTAGAAAAATTGACGACTTTGCGTAGCCAGACCCTTTCCTCAATCATTTATTCTTACATTGAATTGATATAAATGGTTAGCAATCCATGAAAATTGACCGCCATGGATTTAATTGATTCAAAAGTATATGTATATGCAAATCCAAAATCTATGTAATGAGGATAACATACCTGAGTTCACCAACAATACATATTGGCAAATTCAAGGTTAAGGATGAGGTTTACTCAGAATGAAAAACAATTCCACTGATGATAATGTAAAACCAAGTATTTTGTGTTATAGACCTTACATGGTAGTGTTATTCCCCACTTTCAAAAAAGCAGGTCAATGACCTACTTTTTGAGTTAATGGCCATTAAATATTTTTTGAAAATTTAAGAAAAATTCATAAAAAATTTACAATATGATTGAGAGTTTCTTAATAGTGAAAATAATACAAATTGCTTAACTCTTCAACATATCAAATACAGTTTATAAACGGTAGTGAGATTAAACAGATACAAAATCTTAAGTTTTCATTCAACATTTTTTATAGATATTATAGTTCGAATTTCCTTTATCAGTTTTCAAATTATTACCCAATTTTGATTCAATATAACAAAAACTGAATGATGATAACGCTAAAACATTTATAGTATTAATCTAATTATATGGACCTTTCTCTGCTGGAATTAAATTTATATGAGGTCAATGATCAAAATTTTAAGATATGGTATCTTTTATCAATTTTAAGCATTTTTCAATATTTTTGAAGTGCGTGCCATACGATTATCTAAACGAAAAAAAACCAAGATAAAACCAACAGAAATAATTATTACGTTGACTAACAGATAAAATCTTAACTTTATATTTTATAGTACTACCTAAAATATTTCAGTGGAAAACAAATTCTGAAAAATTCAGTCCGAATTTCCTCTGTTTTGCTAAAAGTCAAACTTTCAAAACTGTCAGAGCCTAATTCCATAATATAGTAAACATATCGATTGTTTTGTCAATAATAATTCATTTCATAAATACTTTTTGTATTTAAAACAAATTTTACTCAAGAAATTGAACTTTTTAACAATCCAGATTTGAGAACTCAAACCCTGAGTAAACAACGTCCTTAATTTGACAAACGTTTTTATTTAATTCATTTTTTTACATTATATGTATACGGAAAGTATTTCTAAAACTTGGTCTGTTTCAGGAATATATGAACCAAAAAAATATTCTTCGAATAATGATTGTATACTGTACTCACTGTTAGATTCTGTCCTAGGAAACTTCTTATTGAATGTTTTGTTAAGTGTGTTTCACTTTTATACCTTACCTACTAAATTATGCATGTCTCTATTTAATAGCTTTCTAATTTTGTATATTCGTTTCGGTTGTTAATTAAGGTCTTCCGTTTTTATCGCAAGACCTTATTGTTTTTGTACCGCTTCTTATTAAGGTCTTCCGTTTGAAACGGAAGATCTTATTGTTTTCGTACTGGTTCTTCTTATTATCATTAAGGTCTTCCGTCTTTTTACAGAGGTTTGGACGTGAACTTCATACATTTTTTGTTGTTTTTTTTCGTAGTCACTTCCGGTGCCAGATTTTCGGCCATTTTGTAATTATTCCGATTTACAGCCGATTTTGTAAGTTTCAATGGCCAATTTTGTGCAGACATAAAGTCAAGAGCTATCAGAGAAATAATTATGAAAATTTCAGGATAGGTAGACCATAGTTTTAAGTTGTGCATAATGCAGTTTTTTGACGCCAGTGGCGCAATATTTTGTAAATCGCCTAGGCTCGAAAATTGGGACATAATTTTGATTCAAAATTTCCATACGTTTTGATCTGTACACCACTAAGTCATAAAAGTACTGACATTCCTATTTTTTTACTGATAAACCTGGACATTTACCGACAATGCATTGACATTACTGATAAACTTAGAAAAGTATTGACGTTTTTACTGACAGTTCTGAGAAACTTAGAGAGAGTGAGAGAGTTTGCATTGATTTTGAATTAGATTTACTAATAATTTACCCGGGAATTAATTTCCTAATAATCCTTATTTCATAACCAATTCTTTATCATTCCGCGGCCACGTTCAGAACATACACAACGTGTAAATGTAGTACTAGTGTTTTCTATACATAGAGTTAATATAACTATATATATATATATATATATATATATATATATATATAGAGAGAGAGAGAGAGAGAGAGAGAGAGAGAGAGAGAGAGAGAGAGAGAGAGTATATGTATATATACACACACTCCTTAAGATCTGAATGGTCAGGAAGTGATTATATAATAGTTACTATACGCAGTCCTTCTTGACAATTTGCAGTACCCGGTAGCGAGATTGGGAACAATGAGGTGACAGACACACGTGTACTTATATATACACACACGTCCTAAGATCTGAATACTCGTAATGCTAAACAACAACTTCATAAGTTGTTTTTAAATCCCTTGATACTCTTTTCCCCAGTCTGTCGAGTAAAAAAAAAACCAAATTTGAAAGTTCTAAGAATTTCAAACTTGAAAAGGAAGAGTTTTAAATTCGATACATCATTTTACACAAAGATATGAATTAAAACTTATTTGCTCTCTTATATTTTTCATTTTCAAATCAAATTTAAATAACTGTATCATATTTTTGCTAAACCTAAACCTGAAACATTTTTTTTAAAATCAAGCATGTATGTATTTACGTTACCCGTTACCGGCATTAATAAACATGCATCAAATTATTTATGAACTGTATCATTGCTTTATATGCATGAGAACAATTCTATACAATAATGCATATGAATTAGTAAACTGGACAATGCACACTGATAAAAGTTAAAAGTGTCAAAGGAACATACTAATACCCCGGGCCCATCTCAAATAAAAATAACAATCAACACACACACACACTCTCTCTCTCTCTCTCTCTCTCTCTCTCTCTCTCTCTCTCTCTCTCTCTCATGATTTTCCCGCACTCGTCCTTCTTTATTTTTTATTTTACAAATTACAGAACACGGTTTTAAATATATGTAATACAGCATAAGTATACGGACAGACAGCGTATTAATTTACTATGTAAAATGTGCGGACCCAAAAATCATTTCCGGGTTGTGGGGAGGCTTCTTGAGCCATATTTAAGCAAATTTAATAAATTAGATTTTTCCATGGAGGGTGCAAAGGTGAGGGGGTCCAGATATCCCGACCCCCGCTAAATCTACGCATTGGTATTACGGGTACACTGAATGCTAATAACAATAAACAGGTGTTGTTATGGGTGATCAAGTTTATTGATGTTTAGCTCGAGTGTACTTTTTTTTTTACTGATTTACCGTTTCTAAATAATTATCAAAACTCAATGCTAACATCATAAATATTATAGAATCCGTCAATTTCTTTTCAAAAACCAGTGCGCAATTTCTTCTTCACTATGAAATTACAAATAAAAATGACATTTTCATACAAAGAAAATGTTATCATTAAGATTAAACATTTAGTTCTTCATTATAATTAAAAATATACATTATTTTAATACAATTTCACACTTATTAAGCTTTAGCGGGAGTATGAACAATTGTTTCAGTACTTGTCAGTACTTCTCTAAGTTTTTCAGTACCGTCAGTAAAGAGTGTCAGTACTTCTCTAAGTTTATCAGTACTCTCTAAGTTTGTCAGTACTTTTTTAAGTTGTTCTGTACTGTCAGTAAAACGTCAGTACTTTTCTGAGTTTATCAGTAATGTCAGTACATTGTCAGTTTATCAGTGAATGTCAGTACGGAATTTAGATATAACACAATAAAGACACTTTTGACAACTTTGACAATAACACTAATCTAGGGGCATTCTCTTCTAGTTAACATGAACTGCTGGGGAAAATCATCATTCTGAGATCCAAAATCTTCTTCCATAAACCCTGTTTCAAAATGATAACTCTTCACTTTCTAGAAAAGTTCAGAAGGCTCAATCAAGATTCAAAATTTGAGTTTGGAAATGGTCGTCACCAAAGTTTCCGTCAAACATTATTATTGTTATTATTATAACTATTATTATTATTATTATTATGTAACAAGCGTTTTTGATACTCGTTATCTCACTTAAAACTCTTAATGTCCTCCTTTTAACTGGTTTTGCTATATACAAGTAAAAAAGTTATGCATGTATTCAAATCACCTGCGTTTAATTTGGTAATATTTTTCTTGTTGTCATGTTTTACTAGTCAACATTAGATCATCTATCTCTCCAACACAAAATAATTGGTCTACGACCAACAATTAGCTAATGATGTTGACCTTTTTGTATACGCTTCCCCTTGGGTTACACAATATCTTGAAGTGAACCAATAACTCTATTTAGGAATACAGAATAAAAATTTCATTTTTCATAACAAAGACCGAGATTCCAAACTGTGTTTACTGTGTGACTTTCGACGTTTTGGGTTGTGCTTGTCCATATCCGGGTCCTCAATGGCCCCATGACCTCCGTGACCAAAGGTGGAAAGAAAGGACTAGGACCACCTGGGAAACGTTTGACTTCTTTGACCTTTGTGACCCAAGATGGATAGATAGGACTGGGTCTATTGTGACCACCTGGGATGTCTGGGGAAGGACCTAAGGGGAACGGGTATGTGCACGCCTCAACTTGACCAGTCGAAAAATCGTTTACAGCATTTGCCTCAATATGGACATATTGTGTCATACCTGCAAGATACGTGCCTACCACCGATGATTTTATAGTTTTCGTTGCAGAAACCTAGGCGCTCGAATTTGGCTTTTTTTTTTTTTTTTTTTTTTACATCTTTGACCATTGTCTCCATCATTACAGCATTTCTGTACTCCGTGCCTTGTTCGTCATTGTTACAATGTGGGTCAAGCTCTAGCTCCCGGTAAATCTTCCTTGATGGGCAACGTCCGATATTTGGTACACATCAAATATTTAGTTTTTGTTTACCAAAAGTACACATTTCCCATTTTCACATTCACGATTTTCAATTTCCGTAATTTAACAAAAGTTGGAAGATTTATTGACTGAACAATTAGAAAATTGTACACCCCAGACTAAAGGCAATCAGATGTTAACGACTTTTTTAATAAAGTGTACTTAGTAATAAATGGTAGAAGAAAAGCATTGTGTTTTGTTCTGACTCCTAGTATTTGATCAGAGACGTCCTAGCTATACCAATATTAACATGACTTCTGCTTACTGCTTTTGATAAATTTATTAAGTTCCGTTTATTCACTCAAACCAAATACTTTTGTACAAGAGGAAGATATATATATATATAGAATACGCAAACAATACCAATCATCAGATGTATACATACATGGTCATACAGGAAAAAGTAAAAACGGACAAATCAATTCTTAGGTAAGACTTTGGTATAAAGGATTAGAACTGGAAAAAAAAGTCTGTGAAACAGACAGAATAGAAAATATTTGAATAAAACACACAGTTTTCTTCCAGTAGGCTCAATGATGTAACATATTGTTTTTAATGTATAAAACATTCAGAATTATACTTCTATGGGTTAAAGTATTCAATGAATAACGACCAAAAGTTGCACCAGATAAATGAATACTCAATATTTTAAATTATGGAATCATTTTGAAGGTGATATCAAATAAAAATACCTAACGAAGGATTTTTCAAAATTTTGATTATTGTCTTATCAATTGCACCTTAAATTTTACATTGAAGTATATGAACAGCGTATGATTTGTTAAGATAATGTTAAAAATATCTTGAATTTCCTGAATATTTGCATGAAATCTCTTTTTTCAGATATGTAAAATAAATTAATTATTTACTGCATATTTTAAAAAAAAGTGAAATTTTGTCCTTTTCCTCAGAGGAAGATTTCTATTAAAAAAATTGTTGTGATCAGTCATGTGAATTGGGTTTATATTTCTTTTATCCTTATATTCTAGTAAATATTTATTAATAACTAATGTAAAATTATAAACAATTGTTTAATTTCCATTCATTATCCATTGAATACCTTAAATCGGTTTAATTATTTTCTCTTACATCAATTTGTTGTTTGAAATTGAATAATTCTTAGCTTTGTTTATATAGAAAATATATAAGGTATAATACCGTTCTATCTTTAGAATATTTCATGATTTTTTAAATACACTTCATAGTTTGGAAGATCTGGAAGACTTGGAAGACCCGTTACAAAAGGACCGACAAATCCTCCAGTAGCTACTCCGGCACCTTCTTCAGGACTTTTTCAGCACCTCCATCAAGACCTTTGATAACCCTTCTCTCGAAAAGTTTCATTGCACCTCCTCCAGGAATTATTCTGTAACATCTTATGAGATCTCCTCTGGGATATCCTCCATCTACTTCATATGTTGAATATGTGCCGCCATAACCCAGGATCATAGGGTTCCACTGAGTATAATAATCGTCAGCCAAACAAGAGGCAACCACGAGACCCAGAACTAGCAATGTATGCATCTTTGGTAATGTGGTAATCTGCATGAGACACGGAAAGTCAAGCAGTTTTTGTTATTTTTTCAAATAAATACTATCTTAATCTTGTTCTGATTTGTGAACAATGCAACTCTAAACTATGTTCATATGCGTTTTAAGATGGTACTTAAGAAATTTATATATCTTATATCAAACTCTAGAGAGTAATGTTGTGTATATTTGTCAGCTTGCTTATACATGTATGTTCATATATGTATTGCCAAAAAATCATGATGTAAAATAAATTGGTTGTCCAATAGATTAAACATACTGGCATGCTTAATAAAAGCAATATTAATATTTTTCGCTTTGTCAATGATTTATTTCCCCTTTTTACTTATCAACATTAATGAAAACAACGAGATATCTTCCACAATATTTGTTGTTTTGTTGCTACTTTTTGTCTTGAAAATGAGATATTCTGATATGAATTTCCCCATTTTTTGGCATTATGATTTTGTTTGACGATTGAAATTTCCTGGAATAATTAATTTAATTGATGGAATTTATTTGCAAATTTTATACAATAGATCTGAGAACAAAAATAGATTTTCAAAATTAATTACAACATTTTTTAACATAGCAATATTATAATTTATCGAAATATTGAAAAAAAGAACAACTCAAATTCATCGTTATTGATTCTTAACTTGAACAAAAAGTGGTGGCATATAAGAAATAGTTAATGAAATGTCCACACTAATTTATATAACAACCTTAGCATGTGCTCTATAGAGTATAAATCTAATGGTCAGTGTCTTGGCATTAAATGGAGATACTAAAATTGGAGTCAGCACTAACCTCTAGAATTATAACATTTTGTGAAAGTTTTTAATCTAAAAAATAATACATCATTTGGATTTATATATTAACATGATTTATAGAATAATACTTATTTTGTTTGAAAATTTAGGTTAAAAAAAAATAAAGTCGACATTTAACTGGAAGTTAACGTCTGATTGGTACAAAAGTATGTTTCACGATATGGCATGCCTAAACAGAGAGTGTGTTAAAATTTAAACTATTTCAATCTGTTGTTGCTGAGAAATCTTTGACAAAATTTGATTGATAATTTAGGTTAAAAATAAACATAATCGTCATTTAATAGGAAATTGACGTCCAATTGGTACAAAAATACATCCCACGATATGGATTGCCTACACAAAGAGTGTATTAACATTTCAAGCATTTGCAATTTTTAATTAGTTGCTGGAAAAAAAATGACAGAAATATTTGTTACGAACATACAGACGGACAGACAGACGGACGGAGAGACACACAAGGGTGAAACAGTATACCCCTTCTCCTTTGGAGTGGGGGCATAATAAACCTCAAAGGCTTTATGATTGATTTGATCTTGCCCGATTGTATTTAAACATTCGGCATTCCTGTTTTGATCTTACATTTCATTAGATGAAACTTTATGACCCTATCATCAACAATCCATAGAAGTGCATATGAATTTGACACGTATTTTTAGTGCATTTGCGAAAAATTAGTGTTTTTATCAATTATTTACGTTAAAGAAGGCCAACTTTGTTTTGTTTAATAAAAAATTGCATTATGAAAAAATGTTAAGATTTTAAAAACCATGTGTAATAAACAGAAACTCCAGTGTTCCTGTAAGCTTTTACGAAAACATATCATCTAGATATTAATCAAAGTTAAACAACGTTCCAGAAGCTATCAGAAATAATGTCTGCAGGAACATGTAAGCTATGGGCTGGAAAAATGTATCTTATTTTTTCGGCAAGAGGACCTTATATTTCAGAAGGAGAAACAGACTGTATGACTGTTAATGTTCATCAATTTCTCCAGCCAATTCTTTTTAACATATTGATAAATGCACGTTTCGAAACTGTCAATAGTAGAACATGCATGTGTTCATTAACAAAACATATCACCAAATCCATTGTTTATTTGATACAAGTCTTTGTTTTGCAGTCATTTTATAATTATTTACATTAAATGTGTACGAGAAGTATTTTTAAAACCTGTGTCAGGAATAAATTAAAGCAACAATTTCCGTGGTATTATACATATTGGTTGTATATTGTACTCACCGTTAGAGTCTGTTTATAGCAACTTCTTATAGTATTTGTTCAGTACATTTCACTTTTATACCTTTTATAAAGATAAAAGTGCAAGTCTGTAGTTAATTGTTTTCTAGTTTTATATTTTTTCTTGGAAGTGTATTAATTTTATACTTTATGATAATATTTTTCTAAAGCATAGACATGATTTACACATTTTTTTATAGATATAATATAAATATTATTTCCTAGAAATCATGTGTTGTAATTTTACAAAACAGAAATGGTAGTATACGTGAAAGTGCTTTTATGACGAAGGAAAATAAATCATACGGCAGAAATAGGCAGGCAGATACATTAAGGTGAGACAACAGATGGTGATAAATGTCACAAAAATTCAAATGCAGCTTTATTTGAAGTATCATACGCACAATTGCAATTTCTGAGAAATACATTTTTTCTATAAACAGTCTTTTGGTTAATGCTTTGTAAGTGACATTTGCATTGATCCTTTGTGTTTATTTTTACTTTGCTAGATATATTGTTTAATGAATTTTACTTTGTAGAATATATTTTTTTGTAAAAAAAATGATTGAGTTTTCATATTTAATATGTATTGTCAAATACTGCAAAATAGATTAATCGAAATATTTTATTTTTAGTGTGTTCATTTAAGAAATAAGATTTGGATATTGATTTTTGTTGGTGACGTGTTAATATTTTGTGAAGCCTAATAAGCTTTTTGGCATACTCGTGATTTTAACCACGCGCGTAGTTTGAATGTGAACTTTTAAGCACTGTTTATTTGTCTATTTACGATAGAATATGACTATTAGAAACAATCTGAACTGTGTATGTATAAACAAGAAACAGATCCATCAGTAAAACTAAACTCTTGCAATGATTATATTACCGTGACTTCTTAAATTATATGATTTCTTTACCCCCTGCAATCAACAACGAAATCAAGATATTAACTCTCTAAAACACTAAGTGTTTATCATATTACCATGTAATGAATACGGCGGCGTGGATAAACTAGATGACAAAATATTTAGCTTTCTTTTCGGACAAATATGACGTAATTGTTCGAATGAATTTGAATTTGTTCAAATGAAATTAGATTTCTTCGGACAAATAACCTATTTCTTCGGACAGATAAGTTATGTGTTTGGACGAACAAATCCCAAATTGTGCAAACCAAAAACTTATTTGTTTGTGCGAATACGAATTTGTTCGGAAGAATTATCTACTAGATTAAAACTTAAACTTAGTGATAAGGTCTGTTATTTCTTTGTTTATCACTATTATAAGATTGTCCCAATTTAACACTCTCAGTGAAAGGTTAATAAAGATTGTCCTTGAATTCAATACACATTGGACAACTTTGACAATAACACTGATCCAGGGACATTCTCTTCTAGTTAACATGAACTGTTTGTAGAACAGCATTATTCTGAGATCCAAAATCTTCCTCTATAAACTCTGTTTCAAAATGATAACTCTTCACTTCCTAGGAAAACTCAGAAGGCTCATTCGAGATTCCAAATTCCAGAGTTGAAAAACGGATGGTTTTCAGAAATCATTACACGTATATACATCCAGCTTACAAACCTGAGCCTTTGATTATGTTTTCATGTTCACTCCCTTCAATCAACTGAATTATTGATAGGTGCATCAGTGCGTAAGAAAGAAGAAATGTTCAAGGTTATTTGTGTGGGAGATCGAGTCTGACGTTATTTCGGGCAGTTCGTGATATTTTTATCATTTTTTTTTAGTTGTTGAAAGTATTAATCGATCAAGTATCGAGAGCTGAATCGTGTAGATTTCAGCCGAGTCAGTTTCTAAAGACCTATTAATAACAATCAATTTGCTTTAGAAAAAGAGGACAAAATACTCCGTACATGTAAAATTCTACAGGTACCCACACATTTCTAACGGTAACACTACTGGCTCTAAAAACCCCTGTCCGTATGAAAATCCCCTGTCTTCCCCTGTACATCCCCTGTGTGCCACTGTACAGAGCCCCTGTATACCCTGTCATCCCCTGTTCACCCCTGTACACATCCCCTGTGTGCCACTGTAAGCCCCTGTCAACCCCTGTAAGCCACTGTATACCCCTGTACATGTCCCTGACATCCCCAGTGCGGCTTTTGACTGGGTTTTTCTTCAATATTATTTTCTTAATTCAACTATTGAAATCACATATTTTATGTTTTGAGGTATAAGTCAGTATTTGCACTCAACAGTACCGAATCACAAGTCAAACTGATATCGTAATTTTAGAAATCATATGTTTTAATTGATAATTTATCGATAGTTAAATATCCATGTCAACAACCAAAGATTTGAGATTCACCGGGTGGTTAACCTCAAGTGAGTGGAGGGGGTATTTTTATATTAGGTGTGGAAGCCCTCGGGGCATATAGTCCTTTAAAGCTCGGGAACATCGCTACTCCCTTATGTTTGAAAAACAGACATAAAAAATACAACATGCATAGAGTGAATTATTCATTTTTTAAAGTTGTCTACAGATATATGTACACTTTACTTATGAATATCGTAAACCTTGACTCATGATTCTTGGTAATAAACATAATACTGGAAACTAAGATCAAGCGCGCCACATAGTTTTCAATTGTGTATATATCTAAAGATCTAATCATATAGGTACGCACTATAACCAATAAATCAGTCAGAATGTAGAGGTTATGAATAGCCGAGTAAAAATAGAGTACACCTTCTTTTTTCAAACCAAGTTCTTGGTTATACCTTTATTAATTTCCAGTGAATAGCAAAATAAAGCTTCAATAGCTTATATGGGTTTGCCTAAGAAATCATTTAGTATGTTTGTTTAATTTGTTACTGACCGGCTTATTGGACTCTTGAATTGAATTTAAAAAGATGATTTATTCTCATAATCAATTTCATTAATTTCTAAAATGAAATTTCTTTTCACTGCAAAGTGGAAGATATCAAAGATAATTTGATTAATTGTTAGTGAACAGAAATCTGCTGCCAAGGTCAGAACATTTAAATGTGTTTTCTATAGATGTACTCATGAGAGAGAGAGAGAGAGAGAGAGAGAGAGAGAGAGAGAGAGAGAGAGAGAGAGAGAGAGAGCGAGAGAGAGAGAGAGAGAGAGAGAGAGAGAGAGAGAGAGAATTTGCATTGGTTTTGAATTAAATCTATTAATTATATAGTTTACCCGGGAATTAATTTTCTAATAAGTAAACACCCAATCCTAATTTCATTACCTATTCTGTATCATCCTGCAGCCCTGGTCAGAACATACACAACATACATGTAAATGTAAAACAAGTGTTTTCTATACATGTAGCCTAAGGAGTTTATAAAAATACTGAGAGAGAGAAAGAGAGAGAGAGAGAGAGAGAGAGAGAGAGAGTTTGCATTGACCTTTAATTAAAAGTTATTAATAGTTTACCTGTGAATTAATTTCCTTATAAGAAGACATGCAATCCTATTAATTGTCATATCCAATTCTCTTATTATTAGTTAGATTAACTAAGAGCTGTCAAATTAATTTTTAATTCATCAATGTTTTATTCTACACCAGATCAATTCATCAAAAATCTTGATGACACATGATTAACAACTAGCTGATTGAAGCTACAGTTTTCAAAGGAGAGGATGTTGACATTTTTTTTCCACTCGGTCAGTGATTATACAACAGTTACTCTACACAGCCCTTCTTGACAATTTGCAGTGCACAGTGCGAGGTAGGGAAAAAGAGATGATAGACACACGTACACATGTATATACACACACTTCCTAAGATCTGAATGGTCGGTCAGTTATGATATAATTGCTGTATACAGCCCTCCTTGACAATTTGTAGTGCGAGGTAGCGAGATTGGGAACAATGAGGTGACAGACACACGTGCACTTGTATATACACACACGTCCTCAGTTCTGGATGCTCGGTAATGTTACACAATAATGCAATATATGGTGTTTAAACATATATTTAAAGTGTTAATATATATATATAAACATATATTTAAAGTGGTCTGTCAAGTAAGGAAATAATAAATTGAAAATTTCGATTTTGTCATTTCTGAGAATTTCAAACATGAAAATATTAAAGAACTTTAAATTCAGAACATTATTTGGCACAGTAATGTTAATTAAAACTATATATTATTCTTTTATATTTTTTATTTTTCAAATCAAATCAATTTTGAAAAAAAATATCTTTTCTAATCCGAAACCCAGAACATTGTTTAAGAAAATGCATGTGAGTATATATGTTACCCCGTTACCGGCATTTGTATACAGTCATGAATTAAATCATTCATTACCCGTATCATTGGTCTATATGCTGATTGTATGAGGACAATTCTATATAATAATGCATATAAATAACTAAACTGGAAAATGCACACTGATAGAAGTTACAAGTGTCAATGAACCGGTCTATTCCCTCTTCCTAAAAAATCAAATCTCTCTCTCTCTCTCTCTCTCTCTCTCTCTCTCTCTCTCATGATTTATAAAAAAAGTCTGACACAAATATCAGCAATTTACATGAACTTCAAAAATACTATTTAATTCTATGCATCATTACACTGGGCAAAACAGTCAAAATATAGGTGATCATTTCATCATTTCGATCGGTGTGTGGTTATCTGCAAATGCTGATCATGTTGTGTGTTTTTAAGCGCTTCAGCTTAGACAGGTTACATAGCACAGAAAATTGCAGATTTCACGCACTCCCCTTTTTTTTCTTTTTTTGTACATATCACAGAACCAGTCATTTGTTTAAATGCATGTAATAAAATAAGTGCTTTATCGGTATACAAATATATTTTTATTTGTGTCAATATTGAGTCAAAATTATTCACGTTTGTAATAATATTACCCTATAAAAAATGTAAAAAAAAAACAAGCACCGTCTAAACATGAATGCTAAATAAAAATTTTAAAAATCCGAGTTAATTAAATCTATTTATTTACTTAGCGGGCAGTTAAAGATTGCACAGGGGATTTCAGGGGCATGCACAGGGGTATACAGTGGCTTAAAGGGGATGACAGTGGGGTACAGGGGGTATCATAGGCTTACAGTAGCATACAAGGGATGTGTACAGGGGTGCACAGGGGATGACAGAGTATACAGGGGCTCTGTACAGTGGCACACAGGGGGTGAACAGGGAATGACAGTGAAAACACAGGGTGTGACAGGGGAAGACAGGGGTGAACAAAAGGACAGGGGTTTTTAGAGCCTGTAGTGTTACCGTTAGAGATATGTGGGTACCTGTAGAATTTTACATGTACGGAGTATTTTGTATTTTGAAGTCAGGGGATTTTCATACAGACGGGGGTTTTTAGAGCCAGAAGTGTAATTAAAAAGGATTACAGGATCTGCTTTGGTATACTCTATCGTACCTAACAATGTGTAATAAAGCAATTACATTGAATGTTCTTTAGATTTTTTAAATGTTTTGTTATACATCATTTTAAAATGTATATTTTGTTCTTTATCTATTAACCAAATGACAGAGTGAGCATATCTTTGTAAAACAGTACATAAAGCAGTTTTATGATAAACAATTTATACAACTGTAATTTGTTCTGGCCCAGTTCCTTTTGTATCTTGAAACTCCATTAAACGTTTAATTTTCATGATAATTTAATTTAGCATTATTTCCAAGCAAAACTCTTCCAGATCCAAGAAAGCATATTATCAATTCAGCTACGTAATCAGCATTAATCTAATTAATTATGTTTATAATACATTACACCATTTAAAAATTCAACAGCTGATTAATGATCACCATTTATTTATAAGCAATGTTGTTAACGTCACATTGAAAAGTACATTTTAAAATAAATCAAATCGGGAGTTCCAGACGACACAAGTGAATAAGCTACTCAGACAAAAAACAGTTCTTAATGTTTTGCGACTCCCATCTCTATATATTTTTGTTCTAGTGAATTCAAACGCTATAATTTTGTATGTAATATCTTATGATACTAAAAGAAAGATTCGCTATTACTTAAATGTAATTGATGTAGAAAAAGTCTTCATACTTTCACCATCATTTTTGCAACGATCGCTGCCCTCAAAGCACGCAAAATAGGTTCAAAAAGAGTACTTTTGGATTATTTATACTTAATTTTTTTTAAAACAAATTAATGGATCAAGCGTGAAGAGTAAGTAAAATCAAAGAAAAAATATTGTTTAGTAAATTTTAAAGCCACCTTAAACTTAATTATGAGGTCTGTAATTTATTTATTTCTATCATGAGATGTTCTCAATTTAACACTCTCAGTGAAAGGTTTATGGAGGTAAATATATATTTTCCCAGCATACACCTTTTCTCTGATGTATATAATGCACATTGCTGCTCATTACGTGGTCAAAGTTCCTACAAACTTGTAAAAAAAAAATAAAGATTGTCCTAGGATGCAAGACACTTTTGACAACTTTGACAATAACACTGGTCCAGGTACATTTTTTTCTAGTTAACACGAACTGCTGGTGGAAAAGCATTATTCTGAGATCCAAAATCTTCCTTCAAAAACTCTGTTTAAAAAAGCTAACTCTTCACTTCCTAGAAAAGCTCAGAAAGCCCATTCGAGATTCAAATTTTGAGATTCGAAATTCGGATAGTTGATCATAACCATTACATCTATATAAATCAAACTTAGAAACTTAAGCCCTTGATTTTATTTTCATATTCACTTCCTTTAATTAAATGGATTATTGTTTGGTGCATCAGTGCGTAAGATAAAAGAAATGGTTCATGCTTATGTGTGGTAATTCAAGTCTGACGTAATTACGTGCAGTCTGTGATTTTTTTATATACCGGTATATATTTTTGGGTTGTTGAAAGTATCAATCATCAGTTCATCTCTTCATCCGTCTTAAATGTTCACAATGGTGTGGTTGTACTGTCCTTCGACATGTTGATAGATAATTAAAGGACACGATATCAATACCTTTCTAACGTCTTGTACAGGTGTCAACGAGCATGAGCTGAGGTGAAAGCAACTAACACGACATTGCCAAATGAGCAGTCATCAATAAATTCCTGGTTGTTGGGTTTTTTTTTTATAAAATTGATATATATTATGTCCGATTTCGGCTGATTCTGGTTATTCAACAGTTCTATTCCTTTTACATGAATGGCACAGTCTTGTAATAATTTGTTGAGATTTGCCTGTTCGGTAAAATAATGAATTTTTGGTAATTGAAGTTGTTGATCAAATTTGTCACATTAACAATTTAAAAAGAGATGGAAAATATCTTCCTTGACAGGGTTTTTTCTCATTCTGTAAGGGATCCAGTACCAATTTCTCTCGCTGAAAAATGTCGATTGTGTTTTTGTAAGATCGCATTTGTTCCTCCGTCTGACAGTTGGGGGGATGCCCAGAGGCCTCTTGTTTATTTTTCAGTATCGACGTAACCGCAAAGTAGACCACAGTTGTTTTGAGGACAACGCCGCACTTCAAACATTTTCTTTATCAGATATCCGTATTCTAGGGCTCTGTGAAGCTCGGTCGTTGTAAAGGTTTCCGTCAAAAGGTGTTCCGAATTTGAATGCTGACAGCTGTAGTTGGGATCCTGAGGGTATTCCTTGACACATGTTCGACATAAGGGAGACAATAATTTCCATCCAGTGCGTTACGGAAACACAGTGTGATAAAGCCCTCAAAGGGGTAAGACCCGACACTTTATGATACCAAAATAACTTTGATCATCATGGGGTCAGTGATAAATTCTGGTTGCCCCATTGGAAATGTTTGTTCTTCGGGGCAAATGAGTATAGGAAAAACACTTACTTATCTGATGGCTCCTTCAATACAATACAATTGCGTGGCATTGGTGATCCCCCGCTTCAGAGCTTCCCAGGGTTAAACAGATCTTGAAAATTTAGAGTTTGTACAAAGTCTTGTTCCCAGAGAATCACCATCTCGTATCTCTGTTCCCTTGAATGGTGTTCTCGTCTTAATGTCTCTTCGTACAAGGCACCGTAAGTACGGTCGACTCAATGAGGGTGAGTTTCGGTCTCAAGTTCAGGATGACAGGAAGGGTAACCGTATAATTTGTATGTGGTGTTGGTCTCTTGATTGTATCCGTCCAACGTGTAGGGCCCAATCTGCATTTAACCTCCGTTTAGGGCATGTTGAATGACTCTACCGTTGCGACTCATCAAGGATAGCCAGCGACAGGGTTTCATTGAAAATTGTCGCGCTGGGTCGTATCCCATTTTGAGAATGATAGAAATACTCTCATGGGGCATAAATGATCTCCGTTGGGCTAAACTGGCGGCGCTAGCAAAAGGGATGGCTTCTTGAAAGAGATTTACATGCTCCAAGCTCTGGGTGTTCTTTTTAAATTGCGCACAGCAACGTTGTAAAAAGGTCAGCATCCATCATGCAGTATTCCAAGAATTCCTTTGGAAAATCAAACATTTTCCTTGTTGCTGCTCCCACCAATCATAGAATGCTTGACGCCCCGAGGTTGTCATATTGTCCTGATTGTAGTAGGCATCGGGAGATAGGGTCAGACATAATTTTGATTTGGTTCCATATTGAAAAAAATGGGGGAAATATCCTTACTTCTTACTTCCTGGAATCCAAATACCGAAGGCATTTTTTACAAAGCAAATGTAAGTAATTGTGAGAATCAAGAAATTTCAATTTCCAGCATTGCATGGAGAAGATTGTATTTCCGTTCATGATGAACGTATGAGTGATGCAGGCCGTATGCAACAGGTACAGTACTGTTCCTGAAACTTACTTTCCTCCTTGAACGGTAAGTGAAGGGTGAGCGCACTCTGAGTGAACGGTGAGCGCACGCTGAATGGAATTTAGTGAGAGCTTATGAACGATGAACGGTGAGCGAACGCAGATCACAAACGGAGTGCAAATGCGAGCCCAAAGTGAACGGTGAACGATATGTGAACACTATATGAAATCATGGTGAACGATTTATTCTGAGTGCCTCGGGAGTTTTCCTTACATTGTGTTTCGTCGGTAAAAAATAACAAATAAACTACATGACTGTATGTGTTGTCATCAGCCTAAATATAAAAGTATATGACTGAGCGATAAGTAAACGCTGAACGAACGGTTTACGCACGGTGAGCGCTTGATGAGCGCTTTGTGAACGGCGAGTGCGAAAGGAGCGGAGAGCACAAGTGAACGCACTGTGAGCCTACGGTGAACGCAGGGGAAAATGGGAAAAATGGCATCAAAAATAAATCTTTTTACAATACGAAAACAGTGTTCATATCATACAATGTAAGTGCATTCGTAGGCTACTAGACTTTGAGAGAAAAAAATTAAAGAAATTATTAAATTTAATTGACAGCTGTGTGTACCCCGTGCAGATGCAAAGCTTAAACATGAGGTTCGGTTAGTATTCAGGTGATATAATGATAATAAAATCGACATCCTTTCAAAAATAGCTGAATTCCTTCAAGTTGTTAACTTTACTGTGGTTGGAGAGATGTACGATTCAACCTTCAACCCCTCAAAAGAAAAATGAACTCGTCCAAGAAACTGAAAGAATAAGGACTATGTGCATTCAGTTAGGTAACCCATTTCACAAATCATCCAACTATTAATCCCGAGCAAGAATATTTTTACCAATAAATTCTATCATTTGTTTATTGTTTAAAATAGATTTTCAATTGGATTATACATAAGATACCAAGAAAGATTTAATTTTTTTAATTTTTTATATTATATTAAATGAAATACAGGAACACTTTTTGCACTCTTTTCTATCGCGTACTAGATTCAATTGATTTGTTCTAAGCGCTTCTTTTAGTTTGAAGGTTCGGTTAACAGTAAACAAATAGACGGGGTCATGTGGTCAAAAAATGAGATTAAATATGCAAAGCGAGATTAACAGTAATTAATTCATTATTTTAGATCCGTGTTTTTGTGATTATATGTAACTTGTAGTCATCGCATATTTTCTTACACACAATGACTTAATGGTGTATATGTCAATCCAATTATTATCTACTGACTTCTACATTGCCCAAAAAGGTCGTATTTCAATTAAAAGGTCTATTATGGACGCTAAACATGAAATAAAGATTATGTAACGATAACAGGAGAGAAGAGATTAAAGCTTCATTGTGCAGATTTATATCTTTCATCGGGTAAATGTAAACCTTTCTTTTTTGATTGTGTCACGTTGGGATTTAATCATTCGGACTAATTTTAATTGTGTTATTTGTAACACAAAAAAATTCCTCTATTACGACAACTGTTTTAAAGACGTTCTAAATTCAGCACAGCCTTTATTCCACCTGAGGCATAGTCAGTGATAAACAATTAATCTTTTGTTTTGCCTTCTGTTCATGTTTATTTACAACTCATCTTTCATTTTTTTATCCCTTTATATATTTGCTGGTAAAATGTAATCTAAGGAATTACTCAATAGCTATTTAATAATTGATTTCCTTACATCTGTTCATATTATGGTAATCCTTCATTGTGTTATTTCCTTGTTTACTATATATGATTCTGAATTGTAAACTATAGTCAGTTAGAATCAGACCATTGGTGCTGATGCATACCAAACTCACGTAAAAGTTTATTCCATGCAAATTCTAGATGAAAGTCTGACAACTAAAACGCGTATTGGTTTGTTAGAGCTTTAACGAGTCTGGGTCAAGCAACAAAAGAATATTAATTTCAGTTTTGGACCATTATTAATCCCGTACGAGAGAAAAGGTCCAAAAATAATTGTAAAACAATAAGACTAAGTTGAACTTCAAATAGCATGCCAATGCATTTGATACTTCGGCTTTATCTTACATTAATAGCCGTTCAATAATTCTGATTCAGCACTGAAGATAAAAACATGATAATATGAACGATAGACAATTATTTTATATAAAAAATTGATTGATGGATGTTATTATTATTATCAGTAGTAGTATTATGTAACAAGCATTTTTGATACTCGTAATCTTACTTAAACTGTTCATGTCTTCCTCTTTTCCGGTTTTGCTATATACTAGTACAAAAATTATGCAAGATTCAAATCACCTGTGTTTATTTTGGTAACAAATGCTTGCTTAATAATAATTTCTTGTTGTCATGTTTTACTAGTCAACATTAGATCATTTATCTCTCTAACACAGAATATTTTGTCTACGACCAACAATTATCTGATGAAATTGTCTTCATTGTATATGCTTTCCCTAGGGATACACAATATCTTAAAATAAATCAATAACTCAATTTAAGGATACAGAATAATAATTTATTTTTTCATAACAAAGATGGACTTTCCAAACTGAGTTAACTGTGTGAATTTTAACGTTAAGGGTGTGCTTGTCCATATTCCGGGTCTCAATGATCTCCGTGACCTCCGTTAGTAAAGGTGGACCAAAGATGGATAGACAGGATCGGGTCTTTATGGACCACCTTGGATACCTGGGAAAGGAGCTACACGAAGAGTATGTGCATGCGTCAACTTGACCAGTCGATAATCGTTTACAGCAATTGCCTCCTTATGGACATATTGTGTCATAGCTGCAGGGTACGTGGCTACCACCGATGAATAATAGTTTTCGTTGCAGGAACCTGGGCGCTCGAGTTCTGCTGGTATTTGACATCTTTGACCATTGTCTCCATCATTACAACATTTCTGTACTCCGTGGCATTGTTGGGCAAAGTCCGGTCTTTGGTAAACTTAAAATGTTTTGTTTTTGTTAACTCAAACGACATATTTCACCGTTTCACCTAAAACTACATATTTCCCCTTTAAAAACTACATGCAATTTTAGTATTTGGTAGAAAAGTTTAAAGATTTATCAACTAAACTTTTTACTAATTTTGCAATCCAGACCAAGGGCAATCAGACTTTGAAGGCTTTTGTGATAAAGTATACTTTAATAAAATATACTTTAATAAATGTTAGAATAACTGCATTATGTTCTGTAACCTGATTCTTAGTATTTTATCAGAGAAGCCGAGCTACACAAACCTTAACATAACTTTTGCTTTCTGTCCCTGATAACTTTATCAAGCTCAGTTTATTCATACAAAACAAGTATTTTGGTAGAAGATGATCTTTACAAAATACAAAATAAGAAAACATAATCGTCATTGTATAATGTATACATTGTCATACAGGAAAACGATTAAAGTAAACATGGTCATATAATAAAATCAAAACTTATGTAAGACTTCGGAAGATTAGAACTGGAAAACAACTAAGAGGAACAAAGAGAATTGAAAAAATCTAAAATTAATATACATATATAGTTTTATTAGAGATTAAAAAAATAACACCAGGTACCACGAGTAAGTTCACAGAAATAACGTAATGATTTTATGTATAAAAAATACATAATAATACTTTCATTGGTTAAATTGGTTTACTTTTTTACTATTACATTAATATGTCGTTTGAAATAATAATATTTCAGATATATCGACCTATATTTTAAATATTGTAATTTTTTAAAAACCATTTATACCAACTGGAAACCGTACTTCTTGTTTTAAACATCTAAAATCAATATACATAGTTTTATTAGAGATTAAGAAAATAACGCCAGGTACCACGAGTAAATTCACAGAAATATCGTAATGATTTTTATGTATAAAAAATACATAATAATACTTTTATTTGTTAAATTGGTTTACTTATTTTAATTGAAATAATAATATTTCAGATATATCGACCTATGTTTTAAATATTGTAATTTTTTAAAAACCATTTATACCAACTGGAAACCGTACTTCTTGTTTTAAAAATCTAAAATTAATATACATAGTTTTATTAGAGATTAAAAAAATAACACCAGGTACCACGAGTTTATTCACAGAAATAACGTAATGATTTTTATGTATAAAAAATACATAATAATACTTTTATTGGTTAAATTGGTTTACTTATTTTACTTGAAATAATAATATTTCAGATATATCGAAATATTGTAAATATTGTAATTTTTTAAAAACCATTTATACCAACTGAATACCGTACTTCTTGTTTTTCTTCTTCAAGGAATGCAGCTGGGATACTGAACTATGGATTTAAAAAAAGGTTTTAGTAAACAGACAATGATAACTTTGCAATTATCATTTCTAGAATAAAAAGCTCAGCATTATTGATTAACTGAAACATGATTTTAAATATATTTTTTAAATTATATGAAATAATCTGCGGGCAAATCATTGATCAGAATAATAAAACTACCACCATCTTTTTTGTGAATAACATTTGTTATGATATGTCATTAAATCTTACGAAAACCGTTTTCTCGACCTCCTCCGACACCTCCTCCAAGACCTCCTCCCACACCTTGTCTAAAAATCCCTACAACATCTCCTTCAAGACCTTTTCTATCATCTTCTCCAAGACCCCCTCTAACACCTCTGACACGTCCTCTTAGACCTCTTCCAACACCTTCTCCGACACCTTCTTTTACACTTTTTCTAAGACTCCCTCCAATACCTCCTCTGACACTTCCGTTTCTCCATTCTTCTCCATTCCCTCCTCTTTTATTTTTTAAGACCTCTTTCACCTTCATCGATACCTTCTCTTACACCCTTCTCATGACCTCCCGTGACATTTTCTGCAGCACCACCTCCGACATCTTCTCCAGGACTTCCTCTGACATTTCTTCCAAGACCTTCCTCGACATCCTCTTCAATACAATCACTTACATCTCTTTCATTATCTCCTTTGACATCTCCTTCGACATCTTCTTCAATACTATCACTTACGTCTCTTACACTATCTCCTTCGACATCTTCTTCAATACTATCACTTACGTCTCCTACATTATCTCCTTCGACATCTTGTTCAATATCATGACTTTCGTCTCTTACATTATCTCCTTCGACATCTTCTTCAATACCATCACTGACATCTCTTACATTTTCTCCTTCGACATCTTCTTTAAAATCATAACTGACATCTCTTTCATTATCTCTTTCGACATCCTCTTCAATACCATCACTTACGTCTCTTACATTATCTCCTTCGACATCTTCTTCGATACCATTACTGACATCTCTTACATTATTTCCTTCGACATTTTCTTTAAAATCATCACTGACATCTCTTACATTCTCTCCTTCGACATCTTCTTCAATACCATCACATACGTCTCTTAAATTATCTTCTTCGATATATTCTTCAATACCATCACTTACGTTTCCTACGTATACATTATCTCTTTTGACATCTTCTTCAATACCATCACTTACATCTCTTACATTCTCTCCTTTGAAATCTCCTTTTATACCATCACTTACATCATCTTCTAAATAGTTGCCGATATAGTAATCTTTTTCAGTAAAATTATCGTCAGCCAAACAAGAGGCAACTACAAGACCCAAGACCAGCAATGTATTCATCTTTGGTAATTGTATAATCTGTATGAGATAGGGACAGTCAAGAAGGTTTTGTTATTGAACAAATAGTAACTTAAACTTGTTTTGATTTGTGAAAAATGTAGCTTAACACTCTGTTTAAAAGCGTTTAAAGAAAGTATTGAAGATATTTATGACTATTTGTTTCATCTTGTATCAAACTTTAAAAAGTGATGTCGTGTATTTTTGTCGACCTGCTTATACATATAAGTTTATATTACAAAAAAATTATGCTGTAAAAAAAAATTGGTTGTCAAATTAAGTAAACATGTTGAAATGTTGAATAAAAGCATTTTAGATATTCTTTGCTTAAGCGGGATCAGAACGTTGAAGTGTAAAAAAGTGTCAATTATTTTTTTGTGTATACATTAACATTAAAAAAGTAAGATGTCTTCGACAATATTTGTTATTTTTGCGGGCACTTTCTTCTCTTGTAAATGATATACATGTATGTAGTTTTATATGAATTTCTGGCATAATGATTTTTTTTCCCGGACGAATATAATTTCCTCAAATAATTCATTAAATTGATGAAATTCATTTGCAAATCTTATTTAATAGTTCTGAAGATACCATCTAGATATTAAATATAGTGAAACAACGTTCGATAATATATCAGTCTGCAGATATATGTATCGTATGGGCTGGGAAATATGTCTTAAAGTTTTGGCAAGAAAGCCTTACATTCCAGCAGGAGGAACATACTGTATTACTGTTTAATGTTTACCAAATTATCCGGGCAAAATTTAAAAAAAACCATGTAAATGCAAATCTCGAAACTGTGTCAAGAGTGGAACATACATAAATTCAGAAACAAAACATATCACCAAAGTCAATATTAATTTGATACAAGTCTTTGTTTTACATTATTATTATTTTTTACATTAAATGTGCCATATAGAATACGAAAATAATTTCAAAACCCTGTTTCAGGAATAAATTAAAGCAACAAGTTTCATTTGATTAGACATACTGTTTTTATATGGTACTCACTGTTAGAGTCTGGCAGTAGCAACTGCTTTTTTTTGTTTATGTACTTTTCACTATTATACTTTTTGAAAAAAAAGTGCAAGCCTCAAGTTAATAACTTTCTAATTTTTCATACTTTCCTCGGATGAATATTATTTTTATAATAATATATTTCTCTACCATGGACATGATATATACGTTAGTATTTGTTATGTTATGCACATATTACACTTAGAAAGCATATGTTGTAATTTTACAAACAACTGATGGTATACGTGGATGTGCTTTTATGACGGATGGAAATAAATCATACGTTAGAATTAGGCAGTAAGGGTCATAAAGGAGAGAAAACAAATGGTAATGTTACAAAATGTTACAAACATTCAAATATAACTTTCCATGAAGTATCATACTGATAATAATTGCAATTTCTCAGAAATCCTATTTTTTTCCATAAACAGTCTTTTGGTTAATGCTTTGTTAGTGACAATTGCATTGATCCTTGGCATTTTTATTTTATTTTTCGGGATATATTATTATGTAAAATTTACGTTGCAGAATATATTGGTTTTAAAAAAAAAACAGATAAAAACATATAGTGATTTCTTCGGACGAATGACGTATTTGTTCGGACAAATAGGATATGTTCCGACGAAGTTTTATTTATTCGGACGAATTACCTATTTTTTCAGACAGATAAGTTATATGTTTGGATGAACAAATCGCAATTCGTCCTAACAAATCATAATTCGTGGAAACAAAAGAAACTTATTTGATTGGACAAATAAATATTTGTTCGGATGAATTTTCTATTTGTTCGGAGGGATAAGTTATTTCTTCGGACGAAATAGAATTTGCACGAACAAATATGATATTTGGACAAATAGGTTAATTGAGCTGGTGGATATATTGTCACAGAGAGAGAGAGAGAGAGAGAGAGAGAGAGAGAGAGAGAGAGAGAGAGAGAGAGAGAGTTAATAAGAAACTGTCTGATGTTTTGTTACAAAAATATAAAATCCATCTTTGGACACTCAAGGACTAAAAAGTAATAAATTAACTAAAACATCCCATTTTCAAATAAAATAAAAATTTGTTTGTTTTTAAAATTTTATTTTACAAGCGATTTTAATCCACTGAAGTCAATAATGTAATTAATCATGAAAAATCACCTTATTTTGCTTTTAATTTTAAAAAAAAATCATAGTTTGTATCATTGTTTCTCAAAAAATTCTTATTCACTACATTTGCATTTCATTAATACTGTTAGAATTGTCTTCCCTGTTGCGCTTTTCTGTAGAGAAGGTAAACTAGTCAGAATGTTGACAAAGCTATACAAGTTCAAGTTCAGGCACAGTATTGAGAAATGCTGTGAGTGTTGTCAATATATAATGATATTGAATGATTTTAATTGCACAAAAATTGCCCCATCTTGTGAATATTGTTATTCACTATATCACATATTTAAGTTTAATGGAGACTTGTATCTTGTCTATAAACTGCTATTTTCTGTCCTGAAATATTTAAGCAGCACATTTGGGCGACTTTTAATCAAAATATACAAACCTGTGATAGAAGTGCAATTAAAATAGATGAAGGGAAAATTTTCCAAGATAATCTCATTCACAGATTATCATACATGTATTTTACTCGAAAAAATCCACAAAACGAGTACTGATTTCTTACAAACATTTAATTTATAATGGGGTATGTTGAAATTGGATAGAATTATATATCGTTAAAATGAGAGATGTCCTACGGACTCGGTTTGACCTGAGCTTAGCCTGGTCTTGGTAAAATTATTCTTTCTATGTTGAAATCATTCGGAATTCACTAGGAATGTCTCGTGCAATTTTTCATCGTTATCATCGGAGTCTGTTGTAATATTTGTACGTGCATATTTCACTAGCCATCTTTAAACCACCCTGCAGATGTTAAGGTTAGACTCCTATAAGCATTAATTTTGACTGTTTGAATTTTTTGTGATTCGCATTTAAATTTTTAAATCATAATTAAATCACTTTTATCAAATATAAGTATACCTGTACGCAGTATCATTGCAAGTTTTGATCCGCCTGATGGAAGAATTTATAATGTAAGCTATGGTTCATTTCTTCGATCCTTCTTTTTAGATAATTTTTTTTATGAATCAGACTTTTTTCTAAGTTATAATATGCATGGAATCTTGAAATGACGGGGAGGGGCCAGGGTTTGTTTAGTTCTTGAGAATGTAACACAGTAACTACAAATGAAATAAATAAAGAGCTCTACTCCCTACCTCTCTATTAGCAGTTTATCTCCTTTTTTGAAAAAAATAAAGTTTGTACATTTTCTTAAAATTAAAATGTAGTTGTAAAGGAAAAAAGGAGGTGTTAGTTGACCCTTTCCTCCGGGGATCCGCATATAAATATAAACATAAACTATGAAAAAGTTATCCCAAATATTAATGAAGACATCATAATGTGTTTTTGTCGGATTGTTATTTGGGATGTTATTTACGTAAAACCTATCATAAGAAGACCTGGTCCCAGAATTATGAAGCAGTCTAATAAAAAAGGCAAATTTTTTACGCTCTCTTATTGTCTTGTGATTAAAATAATTGAAAAAATGAAATGCTAATAAAATGTGTCGCTATATTATATTACGCTGATATTATGCTGATATTTAATTTTCAGCGTAATTTATAATGTATTATATTTTTATAAACAATTTTTCAGGCTTGATATTGGGTCCCTCCATCCCTCAAACAAAAAAAGTTCAATCCCCTATACTGTTGGACAAAAATGATTACCAAATCTTCCTCATTCTATGATCATTTTAATGCGATGGACATTCATTGGTAATGGGTTCCAACCACTTTGTCATTTTAAAAATCGTCTGTTAAATTCAACAAATATATGTTTCATCATTTTTTTCCATGGAGGTGATCTTTTTGTTTTGTTTTGTTGTTTTTTTTGCTTGTTTTGACGTGTTTTTTTTTTTGGTGTTTTTTTTTGGGGGGGGGGGGTTGCTTTGAAATTTGGTCCTACTTCTTGAATTAAAAAAATCTCTAGTTCAAGTATAAAAAAAATGAAAAGATCAATATCAATACATGTATCACTATGTTTATCGAATTAGCACACAGAGAGAGAGAGAGAGAGAGAGAGAGAGAGAGAGAGAGAGAGAGAGAGAGAGAGAGAGAGAGAGAGAGATTGTCAATCTGTAGTAAACAGTTTGTAAAATTACACACCAAAAGATCCGGCTTTAAATACTTCAGTACTTTGAGTTTTGTAGTTTGGCCCCTGTAATTATTCATTTGTGTATCAAATGGTTACTCTGCCTGTCTTAAAGTGTAGCACTGGCAAATAATGGGGTCTGGGGGGTATGTAAGCTTACTTACTTTTTCTTTCATTGATAGCGAGATTTATAAGATTTTTTTTTAAAAAATGGTTAAGTCCACTTCAGCTCACATGTATATTCAAATTCTCATTCTCCCATGATTTCTTGAATTTTAATGGCATTGATTTAAAAAAAAACCCTAAAATGTATTGAAGCAACCCTTCAGTTCAGTAAAATATTGTTTGGCTCGCGAATATGTCAGATTTTTTTTCATTAAATACATGTGACAATGTAAAGCTAACGCTCAACTACAGATTCTGGAGAGTTTTAAAAGTAGATAAATGTCCAACTTTAAGACAATATATTTGCAATATTTTTGAGGGTCCAAAGACAGATTTTTGATAAATTGTAAAGATAAATGTTCTTTAATAACTAGAAATAGATTTAGTGAATTTAAAGTGCCACTTTCTGACTTTTAAGCATTTTAAAAATGTATATTTTTAGAATTTTACAAAAAGTTGGAAACATGCCAGATTCGTGACCTATCTTCACTTAAACAGAAAGAATATTTGGGAATTCTCACAAAATGATTTACACAAATGTATCTTGATAGTGTTAACTCTAAATGACTTTTTGATTTATATTTAAACTAAACCCAGGATTCTTAACAATAATTTGGCGAATTAAGCAAACTTTTATTCTTAAAAGGGTCAAAATGCTATTTTAAGTAACAGTGCTGCAGAACCAAGTTTAGACTGACCATATCAAAACAAAAATTGTGGCAAATTATTTCATATACATGCACACTATTACACACAAAATATGAAGTTGATCAGAGAACCTTGCTCCCACCACCTTTTGCATGGTTTTATCGTATACATGCTCTTAAGAACATTGATTATTGCAAGCATTTTATTATTTTTTTAATTTGGTATTAGTAGATTCTGAAACATTAAATACTTAAAACTAGATCTAAAAATACGATGAACCTAGTTCTTTTAAACTTTTTTTTTAAATTGACACAAGGAAAATTAAGCTGACATTATGATAAAGCGTTTTTGGCAGGTATTTAGACGCATTATTGACATAATTCACATAGATCAGGAACTTGCAATATTTTTTATGAATTTTTGCTAATGCATCATTTAAACTTTTCTTTGATTATTTTCTGATACAGTGACACTCCTATCTTCTTAAAGTAAATCATCTGATCGTATGTTACAACCGCAATGTAAAACAACCTAGTACATAGCTTTTTTAATTTTTGAGGATTATATAAATCACAACATTTGCATTCTATTGGAGTAGACTAAAAGTTCGCACAATTTTGTAATTTTAAACTTATTTTCATTTTCATTGAATTACTAAACTTAAAAATAAGAGATAATACTTTTTAACAATAATTAACTTATGCACATCAATATATTATATATCATCTTTTAATAGATAAACTTTTTCTTAACTAAATATTTTTCAATTTTATACAGGCTTCATTCAAGTTGGACTTATTTTTATTGTTAACTTTTTCATACTTTACTTTTTACTTAAAACAAAATAAGCAAACAAGAACAAATCTGAGATATTGCATATATACTTTGTAAAAAAAAAATGAAAAATGAATGGATCAACACCAGTTTACATAACAATACACACAGTTTTATATAGGCTAGCTATCACTTGTATAACAAAAATCTTCTCAAAGATATTATGAAACACCCAGAACTTAACAATTTCAATCATTCCCGTCATAAGAGACCCCCCCCCCCCCCAAAAAAAAAAAATCTAATTCAGAAAAAAACCTCCTGATTTTTCTTTAATCAAGCAATATTTTTTTTAGTTAACCACACTCTTACAGTGGTTTTTTCGACTGGGTTGAAAAACGGTACGAAAACCAGCGTTTGAAGGAGCAGACCACAGCTATGTTTTTTGTCGTCTCGCAGGTCTCTGCAGGTCTCGTTCAGGCTGCGGTATCATCAAAATCAAAAAGATAATCCACAAAACCAGCACGTACTAATATATTAACGCCTGGTGAATGTGTGATGTCGGTTAAAACGAAACCATTATATCTCATCTACGTAAAAGTACATTAAAGTTACTCGAGTGTTACTTGAATGTAGCTAAAGACTTATATATAAGGTGGACCCCTGACAGAGGGTCTTAAGAGTAATAAAATGATATTTTCATTAACAAACACTCAACACACTCTATGCTTTCATAATAACATTTTATATCATTTAAAACTGAACACCGCTCGTAAATAGGCATTGTCCGCAATATTTATTTTATCACTGCTGTCCCTACAGACCGTACATAAGGCGAAGACGTCTAAACAGTTCAAAGCAATTTGCTGTAGAGACCTCACCTGTGTTGACCTATATCTTGTCTCGCCGTGTTACTCTGTCGCAATAAAATTATCAAATTGTTCGCACCTTTTTCAAGCCACGAGAATAATAACGTCAAATAAATTAGTCAATGCATTATTTACAAACAGAATATGCATAGAGAATAAGAAATAAATTTATAAAATCCAAAGACTGCAAAGAAATACTAAACGTCGGCCACGAGTTTCAGGTGAGTAGTTGGATGTAACCAAATCTAAAAGTTTATATACCAGGTACCTGTGTGACGGTGCCTATTAACACGCGGTGTTCAGCTTTCACCCATTAGTGGTCTAGATTGTCGGATCTGACATGTAGTTGATTTACACTAGTTTGGTTGATTGATGTTTTATTTATTTATATATATATATATATTTTATAATGTCTATCCATAAATAATACGGTTTCTTTAAAGTAAAACTCGGTTATAGCAAAGTCCTAGGGACTAATGGATTTACTTTGTTATATTCGTAATTGGTTATATCCGTATAACGAATTCGTAATATAAATATAGCGAATTCACTATATACATGTTTTCTTTCAACGTACTCCATTTATTCTGTTAATTGAGGCATAAAATAAAAATACATTACCTTGATACCTTAAAACATTTGATTGTGATTTGAAAAAAATTATATGAAAATAAATTTAATCAAACTTCTATGTTAAATGGCAGTGCAATTTTTTTTTAATGTTAAAAGAAATTCGTAATTAAACTGTTAAATTTCGTTATTATTTATCTCTACGGACTCGAAAACAGTTCGCTAAATCCATAAATTCGTTAAAATCCGAATTCGTTAAAATCGTAAAATATTCTAAAGAGTTGATAAGAATTTCCCGTGGGACTTACAAACTTCGCTATATCCGAGAATTTGCTATATCCACGTCCGTATTAAACGAGTTTATCCGTTTCTTTTTCTCACTTTTTTGGAGCGTTATTTCTCAAAAAAACCCTATTCAACCGATTTGCATGATATTTTCATTACTAATAAAGCACGCATTATTGGTGCTACTTGTTTTTAAATTTTTATTTGATGATGTCTCTTCCGATTTCAGATGTTGACGATTTTGTAGATTTTTAAGGGTTATTATGTACAAGCATCTCCTCCAAAACTAATCAAGACAGAAGCTTGCAATTTGTAGGGACTGTAGACGAAACAATCTTCCATATAGAAATGTTCAGAGATGCAATCAATTTTGACTACATGTAATTACTAAATATTGACAGCACGCAACATTTCAAACTCGCGGACAGTCTTAAAAAATTAGAACAATATAAATACAGAAGTTATTAAAGAAAAAGTTACGTGTTTTGTAAGCGGGTTCGTTTTTTTTTAAATACAGTTCCTAACATAAATCGTAAGTGCATGTATATAACAATGCTAGCTATCCTTTAAAAATTTAAACTTCTCATTGTTTAGAGAGTTTTTGAAACGATAACACTTTGTTTTAGTTTTCCAAAACATTATTTTTCCTATCTTTTTCAAAACACGTTTTTTATACAAGCTTTCAATCACAACACATTTTTATAACAAAAGCAAAACTGAGAGTTTATACATTATAACCGTTTGACACAAAATCATATATATTTTCAACTCGCAGCAACATCAGAAGACCTACTCGTTGCTTTGCAACGAGCTCTGCTCTTGTATTCAAATACTGTAAACTCCCTATATTTGGCTGAATATTCTTCTAAGCGCTTTTGGCGGAATGCGGTAACCGCTAAATCAAGCACATCGCCAAATGTTATGCATATATGAATAAGTATAGTCACATTCAGGATTACGGAATTTCAAATCCACGTCAACTTGTTCAAAACTAATTTCCGCCAAATATCGTACACACCAAATAAAATACAATAATTATTTTTTACTTACAAATTAAGCATAGGTTGATCTAAAAAACTGCTTATCTCTTTTAACTACATAACGCAATTGTGTGTCTTTCATATCCTGGTCAGTTGAGTCATTCAGTTTATTAACTACCGCACACCTGAAAATTTAACTCAGTTTTTTGATGTTATCATTTTCACTCATTGGTTTGAGTTTTATATAGGCAGTGTTTTGGGGTTTATTTAAAACAATCATCACTGTTGTATTAAGTAATGGCTTAAATTGGCTACATTGGTTCTCATATAATATTGCAACATATATACAACAGTGGGACTGCCGAATAACTGGCTCATCCCAAACTACAACATTTCCATGTGTTGTCCCTGAAAGGCACGTAGCATGCTGGGTAAAACCGCAATCATGCTACCAACACAATGACAACAATAAACTATATATTAACCTGATAGTTATTAAATCTTTTTGTTATACTTTCATGTTAAATACTGAAATCTGATTGGTTAGGACGCAGTTAATAATATTTTCTATTACCCTCCGCGTTAGCAACGCACTTAGCAACGGGTAACAGTAAAAAATGTTACATGCGCGAAAATTATGCGCGTACTGTTTGCTGTAGAATTCACGTTATTCCTATATAAAAGCAGTAAAATTTTCTTAAAAATTAAGACATTCAGTATAACAAAATAAATAGTGCCTGTTTGGGAGGATAACAGTTGAAATTAACACCCCTCGAAAACCATTGTCAACCTCCGCTTCGCGTCGGTTGACAATGGTTTTTTCGGGGTGTCAATTTCAACTGCTACCCACGCAAACAGGCACTATTTATATAATATTAACTTTATGTTTTAATAAATTGATATTTTTTAAAGAATTCAGAGTGTTTCAACAAAACAACATTCAACGTAAACAATCATAGTCCAAACTTACTTTAATTTTAACTAATTACATAATTTTAAACATGTGCATTGTTTAAGACTGAATAACAATTTAGGGAAGTTTGTATTGTATGACTTCAGCACCAGTTAAATTGAACTAAGTTTAAACTAAGTTGAACTCTTTTTATTTAATGTCTTTTTATCTGTCAAATGTCTTGGCATTATCGAAATGCAGATATTCTAACTCAAAGGCAGTTGCTTCCTTATTGACTAATTCATACTATCCGAAAATCGTGTTCTTTTATATTTACAATTAATTACATTATTTGTTTAATTGATTATGTATTATGCATTCACTAATTTCCAGTGAATAATTTCAAGGGAATCTTTTTTATCGTGCTAACATGCTTTTTATAAAAGCAATTGGAACTGAATAATGCAGTGATTACGAAGTGTTTGTGTGATATGAAAACTGAAAGATTATCCAGAGTGATTTTTTTTCAAAAGCTAATTAGGGTAGAACGGGGTAATTTCGACCAACGGTCAATCTCGACCAAATCACTAAAACTCAACACAAGGATTCAGGGAAGTATTTAAAAACGTATGATGTTTCCGGAATTAGAGAAAATCAGTCCCCAAATTTGTTTTCGTTTTAAACTATTGAGTTATGTCCAAGACACGATGTGGTATCGATATCCATGATATCGACGATATTATATCGATACATGTATCGATTCACTTATTTTGATAATATAGAACTTAATGCAAATCTACACAACTGAAACTGCCCATATTTAACGTCGATATCGTCGATATCGACGATATCGTATCGATATCGATTTTTCTTTGTTCTCAACTGAAGTTGTTCAGATTCATGTCGATATCGTCGATATCGACGATATCGTATCGATGTCGAGTCGCATTTGTACACAACTACAACTGTCCATATTCAACGTCGATATTGACGATATCGACGATATCGTATCGATGTCGAGTCGCATTTGTACACAACTACAACTGTCCATATTCAACGTCGATATCGACGATATCGACGATATCGTATCGATATCGATTTTCTTTGTCCACAATTGAGGTTGTCTATATCCATGTCGATATCGTCGAAATGGACGATATCGTATCGATATCGAGTCGAATTTGTTCAAAACTATAGCTGTTCATTTTTAACGTCGATATCGTCGATATCGTATCGATATCGATTTTCTTTGTCCACAACTGAAGTTGTCTATAATCATGTCGATATCGACGATATCGTATCGATATCGTATCGATATCGATTTTCTTTGTCATCAACTGAAGTTGTCTATATCAATGTCGATATCTTATCGATATCGAGACGCATTTGTTCACAATGACAGCTATCCATGTGTTATTTCAATAGGTGATATCGTAGCGATATCGTTTTTCATAGAAAACTACAACTGACCATATTTTAACGATCTCGGGTATCGTATTGATTTGCATATGTGCACAAGGTAATCAAGTACTTTGGAAAACTGTACCATGCTTATCTTAAGTTTTTAAGATACAGACGATTGCAATATTATCATTTTACAATCGTGAAATTCTATCATTAAGAGTTTCACAACTTCATTGTTATTGTCTTATCTTGGTGTTGATATATACGATGTTATTTCAGTATTGATTAGCCTATGTTTACAACTGATTATGTATGTACCTTAATTGAAATTTAATTGATATCGATTGGTATATGTAAACAAGTAAATCAAATTTTGAATTTTGGACTAATCAAATCTATAATTTTTGTCGCTATTGAGGATATCGCTTCGATAACATTATACAATTTTAAAAATTACTTTAAACTGTTTATGCTATGAAATTGTATGATATTTCACATATTGTGCAGCATGTTGTTTCCGATTATGTCATTTAATGTAAGGTCAACCGTTTTGCATGCATGTTAATTAATAAGACTGTATGATCATTTTTGTTGATATTCATTATATATGTATTGTATTATTCGAGATTGAAGGTTTACGTACTAAGTATTGTGAAAACTTCAATTATTATTTAATTTTTCAATATTGGAAAATCAATTCAGTTTTAAAGATTTAAAGATTGTTTCTTTGATGGACAGAGAATATTTTCGTTATTATCCAATTGTGATTTGTACTCGTCGAATTTGACACCATAACGAACCATCTTTTCCCCTAACTCCATTGCTCCTTCCATATCGGAATTGGGCACATATTTTTTGTCAAACACAACGGTTATTCGACCCCCTCCGATGGGCTTTTCCAAGTTGACTCCTCCAAGACCGATGGCTGCTAGCTCTTTCATGTGAAACTTTATTGTCTCTGCATTTGATCGGCAGCAGCGCGCTACATCTTGACATTTTTTCCTGGCCAAAGCAGGATTTTTTTTTGTGAGAGCTGGGTTCAAATTGTCTGGTACTGAATCTTCGTCTTTGGAATACCCGGCCAGATTTTTTTTTTTGCTGTAGAAAATATTTATTTACAGCAATACTTTTTATTGTGGAGGATTCAGATATCACTTTGGCATATCTGGTTTCCTTCAAATGGATGTCAACTTTCCTTATGAATTCCTCATCAATTTTTTGGATATTTGCCTCTCCAATTTCCTGCAATACGGTTTGTGCATTTGATACGGCCTCGAATATCATTACAAGTCTGTGTACCTGCCCCTTGGCTTTGCCAATCAGTCCTAGAAAGTGTACAGTGTTTTAATTATACATAAACAAGACACTCTAGTAAGAGAACGAATTCATATAATGAATAAAAATCATAAACCGTATAAAAGATTTTAGAGAATTTGTTTTGTGTTAAGTGGCTTACCTGATAGAAATGTGTCATTTTGATGATTCGTCTGCAGGTATGTGTGCTGATCGTTGTAGTATTTTTTCTCGATGCTCAGTCCTTAGGTTCCGTATGAGTAAGAGGATATTCCTTCATGCAATTTCTCTACTACATAGAATAACCTGAAATTCCATGGTAATTTAAGATCCTAAAATTGAAATTGAAAAGAAAATATTTCTAATTTTAGAGCATTTTCACTCTTTATAGTTACTTAAACGGCATATGTACATATTATTAAAACCATTAATTTAAAAAGAAATACATTGCATTATGTTATTGTTGTTCATCGTTACCTTTGACAAAAGCTTCTACGGACAGAAAATCAAGCTGTAAAGGGCTTACCTTCCGTAGGATTTTAACTACGCTTATTATTACCAAAATTTGAATTATGTTCAATAAAAATTAAACCGTTCTAGTTCAACTTCCGCAGATATTTTAATTCAAAAAATGCGTTATACATGTATACTACTTTGCTAGGCTTGGTAGGTCCTCTTTCAAGTCTTGTACTTCGTCTGCGAATGAAAACACTGGTTGTGGCATGCATATCAAAAAACGGCAGTAGAGTCCATCATTGTTGTTTGAGGTTTTTCTCTCTTCGTCTAGTTTTTTGCAAATTTCCCCGGGATGCAACATTCCCGTTAAATTTAATACAGGACTTGTAATAGCAGTGTTGCCTAATTAAAAGAGAAAACTATATAAATATATAATTAATTTATTATTTTCCTTTATTTCATGATATGACGCTTTGAAAATCCACACACTATAAATATAGAAAAACTGGTTCGTAGAAATTGTACCCCCCCCCCCCTTCACCCCCGGATCCAAACACACAAACACAAAAGATTTAGGTAACAAAAACACGTGTTTAAATTTTACTCTATTGTATACAGATATTTTTAAATTTGTATATTAAGTATTGCGGGAATGTTGAGAGTGATGAATGTTGAATTCATTTTTTTAAAATTTATATTATTCATAAAAGTCAAAGTCTTCGATGTCGTTCCAAGGTATATTATGTAAGACATCGCACTTACTGTTGCAAGTCTGTCTTTTTAGGGATCCGCCATTGTAAGCGGTAAGGTAAATAGTTGTATCATAATCCGATGCACTGCCAGATTTGTAAAGCCCAAGGCTTGTCTGCCAGGTTTTTAACTCGTCCCACATCATGATTTGTCTGTTGTCATGGGTAAGTTGCTTTAGAAGGGATTCAACAGTTGCGGCTGAAATAATTGAGATAGGAATTACATATCATAGATAATAGACTTTTTATCACTAAGGCTTACATATAAATATTTGAGATATACCAAATATTTATTATCCCATTACTAAGTATCTTTTCAAAGAATTTACAATTGTATAAAGATTCTCAGGGGCGAATGTTTCAAACGTACGATTTTCTTTATTTTTCTTTATAAACAGTGAAATGTCAACTTAAGAGTAAAATATGTGCAAAATATTTACAGTAACTAAATTGACCGGATAGTTTCATTTGTTTACCGCGCTCGAATTGTGGTCGTTTTTCGACGTAGAATAATGACCCCCCGGTCATTATTCTACGCAGAAAAAAGACCCCCCGGTCATTATTCTACGTAGAAAAATGACCCCTTTGCCTGAAGAATAAGTGTCATTTTCATAAAAATTAGCACACTCCACATGAAGAAAAGTGACCCCTGTAGAATAATGACCCCCTTGTAGATTAAAGTTTTTCAGTATATTTTTTTTATCATTTGTGAAATAATCTTTACATTATTACAATTTTTACTGCTGCAGTTTACAGAAAGTAACATAAATTATAATTTATATTCAAATAAACTTAAAGTGAAAGAAGGGGTATATCTTATAAAATAAAAATACTTCCGTTATAACAAGACATTGACGTATTGCATTGGGGTATGGTTATCATCTTAAAGGGGCATGGTCACGATTTTAGTCAAAAATTATTTTTCCGATTATTTTTCAGTAAGGCATTGTCAATAGGCAACTAAAATTTGAGTGTCATTCCTTGAGTTATAAGCAAGTTGCAGAGCTTGCAATTCTTTGCTATGTAAACAAAGTTTTTGTTTACATTTTAAATGTTGGAGTGAAAATTCCAATTTTAGACCTAATGAATGTGTTAAACGTAAGGAACTGTTTATTTATGCTTAAAATGAATAAGAAGATAGACAAATCACCTTGAAAAAGAATTTTTACTTGTATATTGAACCTATGTAAACAACAACAGGGCCCGAGCCTTGTTTATGTGACAAAGAATTTTGAGCCCTGTATCTTGCTTATAACTTTAAAACTGACCCTCAAATTTCATTTGATCAGTAGAAATGCTTTCCTGAAGCATTGTAAATAATGAAAACAGAAAAATAGAATTTTACCAAAATCGTGACCATGCCCCTTTAACAATTACATTTACATATATATATATATGTTCCGATAGGGCCACTTCGACCTTAGGGCGAAGATGCGAAGGTGCAAAGGCGATAGTGAAGATGTGATGCCTAAAGTGCGAAGGTGCGAAGGCGAAGGAGCGATACTTCTATAGCTCCTTTCCAACTTCGCACTCTGGCCTTCGTATCTTCGCACTTTCGCCTTCGCCTTTTTTGATTGCATTCAGCAAGTCACGGTCTTTTACATAGAATTTAATGCAGGCACAGTACTCGCCAAGGTTTTCCGATTAATCCAGGCTATTATTGGTACGCATGCGCTAGGCCATCGCGCTTACTATGAATGTTTATAAATATTTTAATGTGTACATGTGACATATATGTTTACCAGTGCTAGCTATGCCTAATCATTATCTACTCCACACAAAATTTAATGTCCACCATAATGTGTACATATGCACTTCCAGACTCCTGTCACTTACCAGCCGTCTGTTTACCGTGGACCAAACACAGTAACTTTCTAATTTCATTATGCGACACTCCTTGCTCATGGATGGATGTAGATCTAGAGGAGGAGAGGGGGTCGGTACCCCCGGAAAATTTAATATTAATAATTTCAGGCAGTAAAAGGGGAGAGGGGGTCCGGACCCTATCCCCTTGGATAATTTAATTTTAATTTTATAAAAATAAAATTTCCAAAATATGCCTCGGATCCTTAAACGATAGAGAGCTCCGCAATTATAAAACATAGGTAATCACATTACAAAGCTCACCGAGACGAGTCATCACCTTTATGAGGCATCACCTTTATGAGACCACCTTTATCATATTTTATGAAAACCATCCTTTATGATCTTGGATATTCATGGATTTTGTTTTGACACAATATCGTATATCATCTGTTAAAAAAAATTGTATGATAATCATTTGATCATATGTTAATCAATACAATAATATAAAATTAAAAATTGCATCCTATCATACTTACAATATCTATCATATGATACCATAAAATACCGTAAAAAATTGTGAGATATGATATTGTCATGTACGATATGACATTGTATTTTGTTATACATTATTGTATTTGATAAAATAATACAATGTCATTAAACATAATACAATATTGTGTTATATGAAACAATATCATATTGCAAGAATACATCATAACATTGAAACATATGATATTATATTATATAATATGGTATAATATTGTATTGTATGATACTGTATCATATTTGCTAAAAAATATATTGTATTATATGATACAATATTATTTGATACAGCATTGTATCATATCAAATGATACAAAATCATGGGATAAAATGAAATATTATATTATTCAATTATATTATACATATTGTATAATATGATACAATATTTATATATGACATCATAAAATACAATTTCATGTGATATGATAATATATCATATAAACCAATATCATATTATATAATATCGTATGATACGATATTTTATGATATTACAATATCATATATACAATTTCATTTGATATAATTCTATATTACAGAAACCAATATCATATTATACAATACTGTATGTTACAATATTATAGAATATACAATATTATATCATAGGTTGCAATATTATATATTGCAATATCATATGTAATAGTATCATGTGATTAAATAATTAATTAATAATACAATATAATATTATACAATATTTTATCATAATATACAATACGATGCATAACAATATCATGATATAATATCATATCATAAAATATAAAAAAATGATACAATATTATATCGTATTAAATAACCTTTGACAATATAACATATGGTATTATATTGTATCATATTAAACAATAGTGTTTCATGTCATACAATACTATATCATAGGAATCATGTTATATCATTTAACAACAACCACATCCATCTATCAAGCAGGTTTGAGTGAGGTAGGAAATTTCTTTACATCCTTGATAATGGAGATCAGGCTCTGCATCTGAAGCAACCTCTGCGTTTCATTTATAATATCGTTAAATCAACTATGCCAGCTATCATCAATAATACACGTGACCTGTTCAAAAAACTAAACCTCATCAAGCATCATAAACCTATGGTTCAGTTTCAGCATTCAAGCCTGTCAGGTGCATCTGTATTATAAGACACACCATCCATTCAGGTTAGGTAAAGTTAGCAAGTTTGGTGAAGATAGGCCAAGTAATAGCTTAGATACAGGACCTGCAACAACAACTTTAACCAGCTTCGGACGCCGACGCCGGTGGTATAGCATAAGCTCCGTCTCGGTGAGCTAAAAAGGCGAAAGTGCGAAGATTCGAAGGCGAGAGTGCGAGGTTGCAAAGGCGAAGAAGCGATAGTAGTATCACTTCTTCGCCTTCGCAACTTTGCACTTTCGTCTTCGCATCTTCGCCGTCACATCTTCTATATTCTTCATGAATTATACTTGCATTGAAGATTTTCACTATTACAAACTGCTGGGTATGCAAGTGCATCACCCAAAATTAATGATGAAAGCAAAATTATGAAAAGTTTACTCCACTGTTAGGCATTATAACCAAGCTAAAGGTAGTAAGCACTGACAGCAGCCATTACGCCAGTAGAGGTTAACGGCCAATAAGGAAAATCATCAAAGTACTGAGAGTACTCGTACAGAAAATATATTTTACTTTATCGTCGGCATAGTTTAGTAAGTTTAGTTAATATCAAGATGATTAAGGATATGTGAACCTGACAAAAACAAGTTCACTGCGCAACGCGAACTGTCGTCTGGCGATGAGCTGTCGTATTTCCACATCGACGGTTAATTTGCTTAATTTAAGATTTAAAACAGTGATATAATATCTGTAAGTTTATGAATTTGGATAAAATATTATTTATATCAAAATTTACATCAAAGGGTTTTACTTTTTTTAATAATTTACAAACTGAAAGTTTACGACATACTTGCGCCGATTTCCGGTAATTTCCCAAATCTCGATGTAAACAACAAGTCGGAATGACAAAAACAGATGGATATTATTAGTGTATGACGAATATTGCGAACACAAACTGATGTCGGGTGTCATAAAAAGGGAATGGAAAAAAAGGACGAGACCATACACCAGTTCCCTGTGATCTAAACCTGCCATTTGCAAGCAGTAAGCATGGTAGGTGTCTTATCATGACATGTGCTATTGTATTATGTTCACATTACAGATTATTATGCTCGTATATTATCCACGTGAAAACAATATCGCCCAGCCTATATGCAGAATAGCTACACAATAATCCTAATTTGTTCAAACATGAAAATTATTCATTGTTAATTCAGTCAGTGTTTGTAATTAAAATAATCACAATTTTAGTTCGAATTTTCTTAAATGAAATTAACCATCTGATGATAAATGGTAAGGTTAACCGCATAGAGGGCCCTGAGTTTACTCTAGCATATGACAAGCTTATTTACTAACATTTACTCACAAAATATTTTAGTGTAACACTATCATGCACATTAGCTTGAACAGTATATTTGTAAGGAATAGGTTATATGTTTGTATTGATGATTTTTTAGCACATATAGTTCATATTAGTTCATATTATGTGCTAAAAAAATCATCAATACAAACATATAACCTATTCCTTACAAATATACTGTTCAAGCTAATGTGCATGATAGTGAATAAAAGATTTATTCTTCATGTTAAACATGAAGAATTAATCTTTTATTCACTATCAATAACTGATAATGTTGATTCTCTGTACTGTGAAAACATTTGAATAGCTGACTGATATTCACCTTTATTGAACTGTAAAAATCAAAGTACAGTTGAAAGAAAAATTAGTATATCAATCATGGTTTATCGGTTGATAGAATTGCTCACATCATATTTAGATTTCATGAGCTGGGTTCATTATTGTTACAAATTCTTATTTTTTCCCCATTATTTTCAAATCATTAAAACGCAAGATTTCTAAATACACACAGTTATATAAGATATGAAATTGTCAAGTTAAGTAACATTAATTTAAATTTTCAAGATTAGAATAAAATGTTGACAAGTTTCACCTGATATCAAATTTTTATATAGAATAATCCATTTATATAAGGTTCTGTCTGTCTATGTTGCATACACTTTCATAATATGCCTATATGAATTTTATTTTTCTACATGTAGCTTCTTAAAATCATCCTTTCATATAAGTCCTTCTTATATGTTATAAGTATTAGTACCAGATATATCAGGGTTTTTTTTTAATACAGACTTTTCAAACCTCCAAGAGATGAGAACATCACTGGTATGTGTTAACGAGGTCATTCCTAATACAAGACACAATGCGGAAAAATATAAGACTAATGTAAAGAACTGAAACCATGAGTGATGAAGAGAAGAGCTGATAATCAGATTATTGTCTCTGTTATGTTCATCCTGATAAAGCCTTTCCCGATTGATGCCCAGGATCATTTATTTGGTAATTTAAGGATGACAATATTTATTTCAACATTTATGATATAATATTAAGACAATTAATAAGCAGCACAACATATCCTGAAATATTAAACTGGACCAAACCAGTGATAATCTACCATTTATGATTTATTACATTTACTTGGACTTGAAAACCATTTCTGAAACTCCAAAAGTCATGAATAATTTGGACATATAATGCATACAATTAAGAATTAGTATTGTAAAAGAATATATATTATGATAATGCATATGCTATAAGAAATACAATATAGATAGATATCAAACGGTGTTTATACTGACCAAGTGCAGTAATGAAGTTTGTAATGGCTATATACTCTTCATGTGGAGAAACTGGTTTTTAAAATATATGTCTTATGTTTATAATTATGTTTAATTTGATGATTGCATAGTATATCAAATCATCATTTCTGTCTATTAGTGTTTGTCTGTCCATCCATTTATCTGTCTGAAGTCTGTTTTATTTTATAATCCTGATGAGGTAACTGATGTAGATCAAGTTGAGATCATCATTATGACACTTATATACAACAAGCCTCACAGAAAATATCAGTCCTCTTAAATTACAGAGTTTTTGAATGAGTTATGAATGTATGGTTAAGTAAAATTTTTATTTTAAATATTTTTTGAAATGATTTTTGTGAATAAGAATATTTTTGTTATAACTTATCCTTATCTATATTTTTATCATTTTTGCATGAAAAAAAATATACATATCCTAGTAAGGCCACACCAATATAATTTCTTGCTTGTCGGACATTAAGTGGAAAAGGGTAAAAGCGGGCGAGCGATAAAATAATAAGATTATTATTTTTTGTAGCCGAAATTTTTAGGCGGTCTGTAATGATAGATTTGTAAAGTTTTATTTAAACACGAGCATGCAGGATCCGATGAAAAAGAAATTTAATTGGTGTGGCCTTCCACATTTTCTATTTTTTAGTTCAAATTGAGGCTGAACCATTGTAATATATTACCCTGCATAATCAATTTGATAAAGTCTAAATCATACATTATAAATAGCATCAAGACCAATATGGGGACCAAGGAAGGGTTCAAAGTTCAAAGGAATTTTAGGATTGCATACAATCATGTATATACATAACGACAAATCATAAATCATTTCAGAATCTGCAGTGTTGTTAAGTCCAATATCAGATAATATGATTTAAAGAATTATTATGATTAAGTATCAAATTTCATTTTATACCTGTAATAATTTAAAAGATTCTCCTATTTTCCGACACCCATTTTAATGCAATACCTTGCAAATCAGACAAAACTTTTAAAGATTGATAGAGGAAATTCAAATTAATTACAAACAGTATATGATTTTTATGAAACCTGTGATTTATATGGTTTGATTGTATTTTAAATCTTTCAACAAAGGCTTAATAAAGATTGTGTGTATTAAAGTTTTCATGCTTGTTTTTCTTTTTTGTGTACAGAGACTAGAGTTTCTTGATTATATCAGATGCACAACTATGACACTCTGTTAATTACCATTAAAATAAACTCTTTAGGAAGTGAAAAAATTGTTAAATGAAAGAATCATTTTCTCTTTATATGATTGGTTTTTAGAAATACAACCATTTATGGCAGTGTTGACTTTCATGAAGCGTGCAGGGTGATTTTTTGTAAAAGTCAGATCAGAGGAAATTCGGATTTTCAGCCTTTTTTATTCAATTAATTGTAGTATTTGCAACACAACTCCATTAATTTTGTTCTACAAGAACTTATGCAGGTTCACAGTATAACTAGTTGAAAGAAATTGCCATTTAAAACTGAATTATACGTCTTTTTTAACAGCATGTAGGGTTTGTAGCTTCTATTTCAATAGAGGTAAGAGGAAATTCAGACGTTATTATCTTTTTTTCTAATTCACCAACATGCCAATTATTTATTATTAATTTTTTGCTATTTATCATTTCTTCAAAATTACATTAAAAAAAAAGAGTGTAAATATATGAAATAGTATTTTTTGCAATTTTTCTAGCTCTGGTCACGTCAAAAAATGTCACTTTTTTAGTGGTCAGAGGAAATTCAAACTAAAATTGCGGATTAAATAAAAGGAATTCTTATAATCCATTTTCAGATAAATAGAGTATTTTATTAACCTTTTTAATATTTTGGTGAGAAAAGTTTTCTAGTTAATTGTAAATATGTCTTATATGACATTTTTAATTTGCATTTAAGGTTTTTTTTCTTGTTCTAATTTTTTGAACATGGGTAAGTTTGAAGGTCGTTGCCATGGAAACGAACTCACGAACATATGCTTAAAAGTCTTTTTTGACAAAAACAAATCGATTAGAGTCTGTTTAAACAATTTTTTCAATTATTCAATTAGTTTCATGACAGGTTCACATATCCTTAATGCATCAATAGTTTGTATGAGCATTGGTAACTTTGGATACAATAAAGATCTTGTGATCAAAATCAAGGGAGACATAAACCCCTAACATGGGTTCTAACCTCTTATCAACGCTTTTAGAAACAATTTTTTCATATTATAATCGATCAGTGTTTATTATCTATTAAGATTTACTATAGTCAGGTACTATTCACACATTTCCTCTAAAAGAATAACGTCTGTTCATGATCACAAATACAACATTACAACAAAAGTTTAGAATATTAATGTTCATGTTTTAGGTAGAAGAGAACAAAACTAACGCAAAAGGAGTTTAAAAATCACTTTCCTCAAGAAATGCAAATAAGAAGTATTCATATTCCTACGTTACCTGCCCCCTTAGTCTCTTTCCATAAAGATATATACATGTATCGTTCTAAGATTGACAATTCATTCACCGATGAATATTGCTTATATAATTACAACAATTATTCTTTCATGATTATTGTTCTTTAACTATCACACAATATCCTCAATGTGTATGAATCTTTCTTTATTTGCGTCATTTCCCACCGTATGTCGACGAGAGAAGTGACGTAACTGTTAACAATCAATTTGTGACAATGTAAGAGTGTGTGTGCTTGCTACGGATATCAAAAACTATATACAGCGATTTATTTACAAATTCTGTGTTTATAACTTCAAAATCAGTTGAACAGAGTGAACAATTAAGTAATTTTAAGGTCATATCTTGGATACGGGGTAACCAATTTCTATTCATGTTTACGGGGGGGAGGTCATTTTTCTATGGGAGTTCATTTTTTTCATGTTTAACATGAAGAAAAATAACCCCTGGGTCTTTTTTCTTCAGAAAAATCCAATTATTCTTCAGCTAGGGGGGTCATTATTCTACGTCGCAAAATGACCCCCGGTCATTATTCTACGGGGGTCATTATTCTTCATTACACCGGTTGTTTCCACGTTCCCCAAGGACAGACAACTGATTGTCCTAAAAAATGCCCACAGGCAGCTAAAAAGGGCGGCAGCAGAAACTCGGGTGGTATGCTGTTAGCGGAAGAAATACTCTCCAACGTTTCCCCGGTTTTGAAATCGAACACTTCCCCAACTGATATTCGTTCTTCATAGCACAATTTTGCTCTTGTTTGAAACGAAAATGCCATCCTCTCTCGGTTATATATGAAAAGGTAGAAAAAAAGCAAATCCTGTTAGAGCCTTAACAACCCAGTCTTTTTTCTGATTGAGACGGTTGTTAAACAATGCGTTACGTGGCAACCGCGTCAATAACGTCACAAAACAGGCGTTGTTTGTTTGGCAGTTTCGCGGGAAGAAATAAGAGATTGGAGAGAGAGAGAGAGAGAGAGAGAGAGAGAGAGAGAGAGAGAGAGAGAGAGAGAGAGCGAGAGAGAGAGAGAGAGAGATGCATAATTTAGATAATTTCGAATGTGATATTACTGAATAATTCATCATGGAGGATTAAATCTATTTGAAGGTGACTGTGATAAATTAACAACTTAAAAGAAGACAATAGTATTGGAGATCTATTTATACATGTAGATATAAATATTTGACTGTGCGGATACACATTGAGATTATCAAAATCTGTATAATGTAAATGAATTTTGGTTATAACTATGTATTCAACACTTTAAAATGATTTTCCATTAATAATCTTTAATTTGCGTGACTCGCGTGAGAGGCAAATACATTTTATATTTTAAAAAAATTACTGAAAAATGACTATTTAATTGGATTTTTTTTTGTTTCTTTTTTTTTTGGTTTTATTGGTTGTTAAAGAATTGTCATAAATAACATGCATAACGTTTTTTTTATTTTTCAAACTAAAATGAGAAAAAAAGTTTTTAAATATAAAAATGTGTCATGATAATTCCCACATTATTACGTTAACGTAATCAGATTACGTTATTTGAATCACGACAAAGAAACAAACAATCAGAAGTTAGCAGTTGTTTAATGTGACTGGAATGCATTTCAATATAGTATTGCGACCTTTCCGTAGGCTCTAAGATATACTGACATGCATCAATTTGATGAACATTTTTCCTAATGGTATGACTAATAGAGAAAACGTTATTGCTGAGGTACTGAAAAGAACGACGGGGAAAAAGATATATACCAAGGAAGAAGTAGCTATTGCCACTGAAACATTAGATGATATTCTGCCAAGATATGGGGACCGGCCGATGAGTATTTCTGAAAATGTTGTAGAAAAAGAAGTGTTGGCGTACATTAAGGAGAAGGAATCTAGTACAGTCAGTTCAAGCAGATCTTTTACAACATACACCATAGCATAGCATAGCATTGCATTCTCATAGCATAGCATTGAAATCTCATAGCATAGCATTGGAATCTCATACCATAGCATACAATCTCATAGAATCGCATTAGTCATATCATATCATAGCATAGCATAGCATAGCATACAACAGGTTTTTTTAACTCGATTTTAAATGTTTTTATTTGAAAAATTAAATGTTCACATAATAGACTTTTGGTAAACTTTGGCATCTTATTATTTTACTTCGAAAAGTGTGGAACTCTCCTGTGAACGGAGGCGTTTTTGTTCAAATCTCATAGCATAACGTATCATACGATATCATTAAGCCTTCATTTCAATTTCTCATAGCATAGCATACAAATCTCATAGCATAGCATACAAATATCATAGCATACAATTAAAATCGCATACCATAGCTTAGCAGAAAATTGTAGAAGATATGCATGAAATGACTGTAACGTTGGATTGAGAAACCTATTCCCTCCGGTTAAAATCTGTTGTGGGACAGCTTTGAATTTTAAACTATCGTCCAAATGTATTGTATTTGAGAAAAATAGTGGAGGAGTTCCCGGATTAATTTACACAGGATCATGCAAAAAGTGCAAAACCATATATTCCATCAACTCGCTTAAAAAGGAGACGGCTGAATCTTACTACAATGATGTTTTGGAACAGCGGTACTTCATGAGTACTAGGGATACCGTGTTTGAAAACCATTTGATTTTTGCTGTTGACCGTATGTAAGTCTTTTACAATTTTACATATATATGGTATTGGTACAAATACAAAAAAGTATATAGCATAGTATTTTTTATGTAAAGTTTACATCGCTGGGTATTTAATTCTCCTTTTGTATAATTTAACACGGGTGAACTATACAAATTTTGTCGTTCGGGTTTTGTTATTTAATGAATTAAAAACCCCCGATGAATATAAATATAGGTTTATAATTGGTAAAATGCTTAGAGAATCTATTTGAATATATGTAGAATACATATCCTAAGAATACAAAAACCTAATGTGACAGCGTATTATAAACATCTAAAAGAAAATCTGATAATTATATGCAGATCTTATTTTAACTTTAGGTACAGGAATTGGTTATCATTTGAAGGCATTTCAAATGCATACAATGACGTTCATTTTGGACAAGATTGGTCACTTCAAAGCGATGTTCGTGTACTGGATAGGCGACGATTGTCGGAGGCTTGGTTCCAAAGGCACTTAATAAAATGGAAGATAGAGCTGGGGGAAACAGAAATAAAACCCTTAACTTGCGCTGAAGTGGATGCTGAAATTCAGAGTTACATGACAAATATAGGCGAGCACTTTTCTAGAAAATGGTCTGGGAATCATCATCATGACAACTGCATGTCAAAAGGTGTGTAATGTAAGACGTCAAACATTGTATCAAAATAAGATTTGTAAAATTAATATTTAGATCATAAGTAAGCTAGCCATAGTTTTATTGACCACGACCAGATCAGATGCAATAATTCGTTTTAATTTGCTATGCTAAAAATAAAACTATTTTTTTTAAGAATTTAATATCTTATTTCGGTAAATGTAATTTCTTATATTGAAATAGACTGCTGCCGAGCGATGATAGTTGATGGCCATGTGAAGGGCACCAGACTTGTATGCGATTACTCGGAAGGTGAAATTGAATGTGAGGAAATCGGTAGCGTATAGGTGGGATGCAAGAAGACGCCAATCAAAGGATCTTATTATTGTGTAAATCACCAGTTTTCTACAATCTCCACAGAACAGGTAGGGATTATCAAAATCGTCATTATATTTTTGGTAGGTAAAATACGATTCTGACAACAAACACTATATACATACTCCTTTTTTCAGAGTTATTTGGTGAGCCATACAGACAATGAAAATCAGCTCCAATGTAAAACCGAAAAGAGGAAACAGGCAGCTAACAAACACAGATCCGCTGGAATCTGCTGCGCAGTTTATAACCGTGGTATTATAGTAGGCATAACCGAGTTATTTGGTTGTGAATCACTTTCTCAGGTGTACGTATTCCTCACATGGCTTTGGTATACCATAGCGACTTTTCCAAAGTTATTTGCATATGACGATACTTGCCATTTAAAGCGCTTTGTGAATAGTAGGCAGAAAACAGCTGCAGGAAAGTTCCTAGCTAGTCTCACAGATGCATTTTAAAAACCATGTTGACAAATGGTGTAAGCAGAACGTAAATCCACACAAAGTTCTGGAGCTCTGCAATCTGAACACTGAAGCGTGTGAACAGACTTTTAAATTTGTATCAAAATGCAAGCATGCAACAAAACAGATGACTTACGCAAGCTACGGTTTGTTTCATTTGACGATGTGTAACATGTATAATCAAGACAAAATTATTAAGAATAACAAACGTTTGAGACGTTAGATTATTATAACGAATATCACTTTTTGGGATCAGAAATAAAAATATTGTAAACAAAACTGAGAGATTAGAATTTATTTTTAAAGAAACATCTGTGAGGCGCATTGGTGAAGTTTTTGCAACTTAATCATTGTATGTCGAAATCGATGTCGAGATCGTCAAGTTGTGAACGATATCGTCGATATCGACATCATAATTGGTTTAGCATTTTTAAAATTTCGATATCGATGTCGATATCGTCATTTTGTTGTCGATGTCGTCGATATCAACATCATACATGTAATTGGTTTAGCATTTTTCAAAATTTGATATCGATGTCGATATCGCCATTTTGTTGTCGATATCGTCGATATCGACAACAAAGTTGGTCTTGGACATGTATTGATCATGATAATGTTTTCTTTTTTGAAATCCCCTTTTTCAGAACGCTTGCTTTCACATCGGCAAATACAAGAGAGGCAACTCTTACCGATTGTTGACATTTTAACTTGTATCAAAATTCAAAAGTACGTATCGAATCAAAACTGCTTCATTTCTATTTGCTTTACTTTATGTTACAGGTTGTGATTAATTTTTATTCGTTTTCCTTTAAAATGCATACCATTTACTCGCAGAGGTTTAGTCGAAATTAACCCGTATGGAAACTCGTGGCCACATGAGGTGGTTTCGTAATGCATCGGACACCCTTGGATTTTTCATTTCAATCAGGCACGTAGCATCGGGAGGGGGAGGGGGGTACTCTTTGCACGGAAAAGATTTTTCTTAACTTTACACACAAAAAATTGATTTAACTTGGAGTCCCCCCATGTATTGAATTCTGGGGGAGGTTAAGGTTTTTGGAGCAGGTTAAAGTTTTTGGAGCATGTGCCATTTGATAGCCATAGCTAAGTTACTATTGGTCCTAACCTCATCAGACCTGTATAAATGGTGCCTATTATGTTACACATGCACTTGACAGACAAGCTTTTAGAACAGAAACCGTTTGGTAACTGAATGTTGGTTATAACTTGTCCGTGGAACTTCTTCTTTCATCAACTAGTATGTCAGTAGCTTGCCTTATTTTAGAAATTGTTAATACATAGAGCATACCCTTGCGTATCGTTTCAACTGAGATAAAAAAAAACACATCATATGCAAGCGATGAAAGTATATTGCTACATAAATAAGGAAAGTTGACGATAAAAGATTTGAAGTCATCACGTTTATCACAAAGTATTTTTGCTAAGCTACCATTAACATTTTTCTTAGTAAAACACCTACATATGAAACAAATGACTTGTACTCTGTGGTATCCTTTATTTCATATTCACAAAGATATATTTAGTCGATGTAAGATTGAAAGTAACAATTATCAATTGATAATACGTCGTCTTTTTACCTAAATGTCGAGTTGTGGGCCACAACGTTTGATTTCATGTACACGTCTTTGACTGAATTCTGCTGTATATGAATACGGAAACAGGTCTGCCAAAAATAGAGCACAGCCGATACCCATGGGAATTCGAACAGACTGTTGGAAAACCTGATTTTTAAAAAACTACGGAGATTTACGCAAGCATCTTTTTTATTTATCTCATAATCTGAGTACTTGTGTACGCAATTAGACTGGCAAATAACAAAATAGTTTTGTAGATGACCAATGACAAGGTAAGTTAATATACGAGGTCCTTTTTTTTTTTTTTTTTAAAAGCAGCTATCAATGATGCCAAAAAGTCTTGCCTTTAAGTTATCGTAGGGAATGGTAAAACCGTTGTATAAAGTGTAGAAAAGTTGTAAGTTTTGATACTATTGAGTTAGTAAAATTTCGTGATTACAGATTTTCTAAAGTTCCTTTGAATTTTAAGCATTCACATATGATTACTGTAAATTCCTTATATTACGCGAGTACTTAATTCCGCGATCCCGCTGTTTTGTATCAAATCGCGAGAATATAAAATCGCGAACGCGGAACATTTGTCCATATTTCTTATCGTTACAAACTCAGAAAAAAAATGGCAAGGTTTTAATATCCGCGAGGGGTGTTTCTCGCGATTTTACGCGGATATAAATTCCTCGCGTTTAATTAGGAATTTACAGTAATCCTTTCATGTACGCGTTGCTTAAATGTCATTATTTACACAATAGCTGTTTGATAATTGATTTATTTTACATCTGCACATACATGTATTATGTTAATTCTTAAAGTTTATAGTGTTATTTCTTGTTCACTATATATGTTTTTGAAAAGTATATGATGCATATCTGACTCGTGTAAAAGTTTATTCCATGCACGTTCTAGATAAAATTTTGAAAACTAAAACGCGTTTTGGTCAGTTCGAAGTTTTTTAAAGCTAGGCCCAACAACAAGATAATGATCTCAAGGTTAGACCAGTATTAAACCCATACGGTAGCAAACGTCACGAAAAAATAATAATTGTTGAAAAATGTTGAACTAAGTTGCATGCCAATGCTTTTTATTCTTTGGCTTAACCTTACATAAAAACCCTTCCAATAATTCTTATTCAGTTCTGAAGATTAAAACTGTAAGGAACGATATAGAAATATTTTATATCAACAATTGACTACACATGTATATACAATAATATTGTTCGTCTTATTTCCACGCGAAACTGTCAATTTATAGTTATAAGAGCGTAGCAATCGTTTTTGAAATTTATTATCTGATTTAGAACTACTCACGCCTTCTTTTGTCCTGTGTTTGCTATTTACGAGTGAAATAATTAAACTACATCCAATGCATATATTTAAAACACCTGCGTATAAATGTTATTATATGTTTTCTAAACATAACTTGTTGTCTTGTTTTACTAGTCAACATTTAAGAGTCGATCTTTCTCTCTAACACAAAATATTTGGTCAACGACCAAGAATTAGCTGATAAAGTTAACTTTTATTACTGTATAAGCGTCCACTGGTGATACACAATATCTTGATATAAATCAAACACTTAATTTAAAGATACAGAATAACAAAACAGGCATTTTAAACTTTGTATAGTGATCTTTCGGTGTTTTGGGGTGTGCTTGTTCTTAACGTAGCCTGAATAACATCCGTGACAAAAGATTGGTAGACAGAACCAGGTCTACCGGGACCATCTCAGTTACGTGTGGCTACTGTGAGCTCCTCGACCAAAGATGGATAGAGAGAGCCGGGTCTACTGGGACTACCTCGGTTACGTGTGGATACCTTGAGCGTCTCGACCAAAGATGGATAGACAGGACCAGATTTACTGGGACCACCTTGGTTACGTGTGGATACCGTGAGCGTCTCGACCAAAGATGGATAGACAGGACCAGATTTACTGGGACCACCTTGGTTACGTGTGCCTACTGTGAGCGTCTCGACCAAAGATGGATAGACAGGACCAGATTTACTGGGACCACCTTGGTTACGTGTGCCTACTGTGAGCGTCTCGACCAAAGATGGATAGACAGGACCAGATTTACTGGGACCACCTTGGTTACGTGTGCCTACTGTGAGCGTCTCGACCAAAGATGGATAGACAGGACCAGATTTACTGGGACCACCTTGGTTACGTGTGGCTACTGTGAGCGTCTCGACCAAAGATGGATAGACAGGATTGGGTCTACCGGAACCACCTGGGATACGTATGACTTCCGTGACCTTCGTGACCAAAGATGGATAGACAGGACCGGTTCTATTGGGACCACCTTGGACACGTGGTAAAGGACCTTTACTGGACGGGTATGTGCATGAGCCAGCTAGACCAGTTGAAAATCGTTTACAGCATTTGCCTCCATATGGACATACTGCGTCATAGCCGCAAGATACCTGCATACCACCGACTATTATATAGTTTTCGCTGCAGGAACCTGGGCGCTCGAGTTCTGCTATATATTGACATCTTTGACCCTTGTCTCCAGCATAACAACATTTCTGTAATTCGGGGCATTGTTCGTCAATGTTACAATGTGGGCCCAGGTCTACTTCCTGGTAAATCTTCTTTGATGGGCAACGCCCGGGCTTTGGTACACCTAAAATGTTTTGTTTTTGTTAACCAAAAGTACAAATTTCACATTGATAAAACGATATTCATTTTCCGTATTTTTATAGAAGTTGGAAGATTTATCGACTGAACTATTACATAACTTTACACTCCTGACCAAAGGCAATCAGACGTTGAAGACGTTTCTGATAGTGTGTACTTAGTAATAATTGGTAGAAAAAAAGAAGTTAGTTCTGTTTTTACTCTTAGTATTTGATCAGAGACGTCTGAGCTACACAAATATCAACATGACTTTTGCTTTCTGCTTCTGATAATTTGTTTATCAATTTTAGGTTATTCACTCAAACCAAAAAAAAAAAAAGGTACAAGAGGACTATATATACAGAATAAATAAAAATACAAATCGTCAGTAGCATATATATATATATATATATATATATATATATATATATATATATATATATATATATATATATATATATATATATATATATATATATATATATATACTGTCAAGCAGGAAAAAGATAAAAGTAAAAATGGACTTATAAAAGGATTATAAATATTAATATTACACTTTGGTATAAAGGATTAGAACTGAAGAACAAGTAAGTGGAACAGAACAGAATAGAAAATAATTGGCATAAAATCAAAGAACTTTCTCAGAGACTTACATCTCAATATAACGCAAAATGAAAACCACTAACCCTACAGAGTAAACTCATCGATGTAACATATTCATTTTAATGTATAAAACATACATAATTATATTTACATGGGTTAAGGTATTTAATGTTTAACGACCAATATTTGTACCTGATAAATAAATTGCTCTGTATTTTAAATTATGGAATCGTTTTGAAAGTGATGTCAAATAAAATTACCCCACAGAGGAATTTTTCAAATTTTGAATGTTTTCTAATGAATTACATGTACACCTTAAATTTTACATTAAAGTATATGAGCAGCGTATGGCTTATTAAGATATTGTAAAAAATAGCTTTCATTTCATGCAACTTTCCTGTGATAATTTGCATAAACTATCTTTTTTTTCAAATATGTAACAAAAAAATTATTTACCGCAAATATTTAAAGAAAAATGAAATAACTTTTCAAAAAAAGTGTTAGGTGCAGAATTACCAGCTTACTTCATGTGATCAGTCATGTGAATTTGGATTATATCACTTTCATCTTTATCTTCTAGTAAATATTTAACTAATGTAAAATGATTAAAAATTGTTTATGATCGAAATCCCTTCATTATTACATACCTTGAATACCTTAAATTGGATATTTACTCTTACATCAATTTGTTCGAAATTGTATGATCCTTTTTTTTTGTTTAGAAAATTTTCCAGTTATATCGTTCCATTTTTGAAATATTGAATTTTTTAAAAACCATTTATACAAACTTGGAAGTAATGGAAGACTTGTAACTTCCGCTACGGATTTTCTGTCAACTCTTACAGGAGCTCCTCCGGCACCTTCTCTAGGACTTCCTCCGCTTAATTTTTTAGGAGTTCTTCCGTTCCCTTCTTTAGGAGTTCCTCCTTTACCATTTTCAGGAGTTCCTCTGTTACCTTCTTTAGAAGTTCCTTTGTTACCTTCTTTAGGAGTTCCTCCGTTCCGTTCTTCAGGAGTTCCTCCGTTCCCTTCTTTAGGAGTTCCTCCGTTCCCTTCTTTAGGAGTTCCTCCGTTCCCTTCTTTAGGAGTTCCTCCGTTCCCTTCTTTAGGAGTTCCTCCGTTCCCTTCTTTAGGAGTTCCTCCGTTCCGTTCTTCAGGAGTTCCTCCGTTCCCTTCTTTAGGAGTTCCTCCGTTCCCTTCTTTAGGAGTTCCTCCGTTCCCTTCTTTAGGAGTTCCTCCGTTCCCTTCTTTAGGAGTTCCTCCGTTCCCTTCTTTAGGAGTTCCTCCTTTACCTTTTTCAGGAGTTCCTCCGTTACCTTCTTTAGAAGTTCCTTTGTTACCTTCTTTAGGAGGTCCTTCATAACAATATTCAGGAATTCCTCCGTTACCTTCTTTAGAAGTTCCTTTGTTACCTTCTTCAGCTCTTCCTCCGTTACCTTCTACAGAGGTTCCTCCGTCAATTACTTCAAAACCATCGGTAACCGCCCTTAAGAGAGGTCTCATGATACCTTCCCCAAGACTTGTTCTTTGTCTTATAAAACCTTCTCTGGGATATCCTCCACCTACGCCATGTGCGGAATATTCGTCGTTATATTCATACTCATCAGTAAAATCACCGTCAGCCAAACAAAATGCAACTACGAGACCCAAGAACAGCAGTGTATACATCTTTGTTTCTCGCGTAATCTGCATGAGACAAGGGAAATAAATAAGTTTTTGTTATTGATATTGAATAAACAGTAACTTAATCTTGTTCTGATTTGCGCACAAAGTAGCTTTTAACTATGTCCAGAGGTGTTTATGATGATATTGAAGACGCCTTGTCAATTAACTTTTTCGCATTTTGTTTACTGATCAACATTAATGAAAAGAATGAGACATCTTCTACAATTTTTGTTATTTCGCAGCCACTTCTTGTTTTGTAAATGATCTATTTTGATATGAATTACCTGGTATAATGAATTTGTTTGATGATTAAAATTTCTTTAAATAATTAACTTAATTGATGCAATATATCTGCACATTTGTTTCAATAGGTCTGAGAACAGAAATAAATTTTAAAAATTAACACAACATTGTTCTTTTAACATACATTTATAGAAGTATTGAGAAAAAACAACTCAAATTTGAAGTTAATGATTCTTAAACAGTTATTGAACAGAAAGTGATGGCATATGACAAATACTTATGAAATCCCCCTACTAGTTTTATATATGAACCTTAGCATGTGCTTTAAAAAGTATAAAATTAATGGCCTTGTACTGTCTTGGCATTAAATGAGAATACTAAAAAAGGGATTAGCCCTGCTCCTCTTTCTAGTATTATAACACTTTTGTTGAAAGTGTGTGCTTTAAACATAAAAAAACTAATAGATCCTTTGGATTTATATATATAAATAAATTATTAATAACATTTAAAGAATAATACTTAGAATTTATCGGTGATGGAATTAACCCGAAGTATTTTTTTACATCTGCATTTCTTAAATTAAGAACTGTAAACTTCCTTAAGTTAATGTAATTTTTATAAGAACATTTGACAAAATACAACTGATCAGAATATAGGCCTACTAAACAAGAACTGAAAAATTGGGTTTATGTGGAACAAATCAAAACTGAGATCACACAATATGGCATACCTACACCAAAAAAACATATTAAATTTTTAAAATTCAAATTATCTAAGATAAGTAGTTGCTGAGAAATCTTTGACGATTTTAAAAAAAAAAAAAAAATTAAGCTAAAAATGATTAAAGTAGATATTTAACAAGAAGTTGACGTCCGATTGGTACAAAAATATAAACCATGATATTGTACGTACCTAAACAACGTTTTAAAATTTGAAGCATCTGTGATATAAAGTTGCTGATAGATCTTTGATATATATATTGCTTTTAATTTAGGCTAAAATTTAGCAAACTCGTCATATAGAAGAAATTTGACGTCCTATTGTTACAGCAATACAGTCCACGATATGCATGCCTAAATAATGAGTGTATTACAATTTCAAGCATTTTCAATTTATAGTTGCTGCGAAAAATGAAACAGGAATATATTTGTTACGGACAGACAGTTGGGCGAACAGAAAGACATACACAGGTTAAACAATTTATCCCCATCTCCTTCGGGGGGGGGGGGGGGTGTAATAAATCCCAAAGGGCTTTAGGATATATTTTATAACGCCTGATCTTATTAAATCAACTCATATTATTAACGTTTACTTTTTAGTAATTGTTCCATCAAATATTGAAAAATGAATTAATAAAATGTATTATAAAATAGTTGGCAGTGTTATCACAGACAAATTGACTGGAAAATGTTTATACTCTTTTTATCGTATAATGACTATCATGTGATCAACAAAAAGTCCCGTGATCAACGACCTGCATCTCCTTAAAAAAATGAAAAAGACCGCAATCAACAATTATGCATTTTAGAATGTGTGAAATGTTTCATTTTTAACCCAATTATCGTGTACATCGGCCAGAACATAAAAACAGGATTAAATAATTCTTAATAATATCATATATTATATATAAATATATTATACATAAATATATTATATATATATAATATTATATATTATATAATTATAGTATACAATTACACACCTATACGAGTAAATGTTAACGCCGCGTACGATTTTATATATTCGACATACGAGTTAATTTGCTAACTTGTTATTACTGAGTGTGTATTGTTTTAAAATTTATCTCTATTACTCAAAAATATGTTACACTTTCTTTTTTCTTTGATTTGAGTTTAAATAATTTTTGGTCTAACGAATTTGGATATTTGTTTGATAGAATTCTTGATAAAATTTAGGCAATATCTGTTCGATAAATTACATACTGTATCGAACACTGAATATACTGAACGACTTGTAACTTCAAAATAAATTAATTTGCTTATAAAGAAGATACGAAAAAAAAAACGATAGGATAAACTGAAAAAACTAATTTATAAAACGATATATAACGCACGATAAAACACTAAACACGCAAACTTGGATAGAATACGACTGTGTAAAATAACATTACGGATACTGTATCAAAGTTGCCTTAACAACACTTAACTTAAAGTTGTATTCTAATTAAAAAAAATCAGCAATCGACGTGATATATTTTTATTTTTTCTTCTATTGACAAAAAGGATTGAGATAAAAGATTGGATTCTTTGTTACAACCAAAAACAATTTCCCTTGTCTTTGACAAGGACGTACATACTAACGGGAAAGGCAACTTCTATATTCGACATGTTTATTTCCCAAACTATCACGCGAGCCTTGACATGTTTTTAAAACTCTGTTTAATCCCAGTAAAATCAGTATGTCGTTTTTTATTCCATAATTTTTCTCCTCTTGTTAAATGGGATAGCTTTTCAAACATTTTAAATAATATGTAGTGAATTAAGTTAGATAGAAAGAAAATCAACATTGATTTTTACGTAATTCGGAAATGGGGCAAAAACGGGTATCGGGGTTTTGAGAACTCCGTCATAATAATGATCAAATCAGGGTTAAAAAGTACATAAAAAATATCTTTAAAAAATTCAATATAGTTTTTTAAAGGTTTTGTATCAAGTCATATCATAGATATATAAAGTTGAAATTGACTTACGAGATCACGTACCGCGTGATTTGGCAAGACTTGTGAGAGTTGCGTATCCCGTTAGAATATACACTCCTATCCTTGATGAACAGTTTCGGGAATTACATTGTAACCCATTTACGTGACGCAATAGATGCACAAGAAATGAACAAGGTAGAATGTCTACCATATGTCTATAGTACCATGTAACTATCTTTAATGTCAACATATATTTACATGTATCTGGCATGTCGTCATATTTAGAGATAAATAACTTGCACACAAGGAGCAGAGGAATGTCACCATACAGTTGCTACACACTTTCAGTTCTCATCAAAATTCACTAGAAAGATGACCTTGTCGGTGTAACGAAGAAAATTGACCCGGGTTGTAAACTCGTTGTAAACCGGGTTGACTCGTAAGTCATTTTTTGAATGTTGAATATTGACACAAGGGTTATATTTCAACAGCTTGATATTTTTTCTTTGGTAAAATTGAGACTTAAAGTCGTGAGATTAATTTCATTGTTCAACAGCTTAAGAACTATTTTTTCTTAACTCTGATGACCTCTTTAAACTGGAACTTGAAAAACATACGTAAATTTTTCAGTTTTAAAAAAATTAATTATTTAAACTGTCAAAAATGCAATTCATAATTTCATTGACGAAAGAAATTATCATTAATAAACTTATGTTTAATTTTTGTAATCGTTATTAATTAGAAACGTTAAAAGTAGAATTAAATTATTGTCATTCTTAGATTCAAAGACAATTTGTTTGTTGAAGCTTGCATCTGACTAGCTAACCTATTTATGTCTATTCATTTTTGAAAGTTCGCTCTGATACCACTCCTTATATAGTTTTGTAAGATCTGGTAAAACATATATAGCACAGAAGCAGTTTTACAATTCTAATTCTAATTTGATTATATTCTTTCTACATAAAAATAAAATAATTCTGAGGTAGTATATTTAAATCTTTAGACATTATTAATTAATACGCGCTTGATTGGACAACTTTATAATGTAGTACTCTTGCCCTTGGTTTTGTGGACATTTGTTAAGGCTAACTTACTTTAACTTCTCTTTATTGCAGAAATTTATTAGATTTTTAAAAATATTTTTTTGCATTGAATAATATATCGTTAGTTCGAAATCCATAAGTTGTGACTGTGTGATCAATGGTGTCAAAGAAGCTTATCTTGGAGTTTTATAAAAATATGAGGGTAATATTTTGTTTGGACTGAGTGAAAATCACATTTTCATTGATATGTAAATTTGTGGTTACGCAATTTGTTGTTAGAAATTGCACTTTAATGAAATTTAGTGGATCAACTTAACAACAAAATAAACTTATTTTGGTTTTAAAAGAATACTGATATAATCACAGTACATGTAACAGATAGACAACCACTAATAAGAAGCCCCCCTACCCTGTCAATGCTTGATTATTTCGGCATTCCTGTTTTTATCTTACATTTCATTATACTGTAACTTTATCATCCTATCATCAACTATTCATAGACATGTATATGATATGAAAGCTTTCACGAGAACAAAAATATTTTCTAGACATTACGTACAGTGAAACAACATTCAAAAAGCTATCAGAAATATTGTCTGCAGGTACATGTACGTGGTATGAGCAGGGAAAATATATTATTTCAGCTAAAGAGCCGTACATCACAGTTCGAAGAAACAACCTGTATTGTTGTTTATTGTTCACCTACTTTTCCAGCCAGATTTTTTTAAACATATTTGTAAATAATCGTCTCGAAACTGTGACAAGAGTAGAACATTTTTTTTATACGTTTACACGTCTTTGATTTACAGTCTTATTATAATTATTAACAATATGTGTATACGAAATCTATTTTTTTTAAAACCTGTGTCAGAAACAAATTAAAGCAACAATTTTCTGTGAGATTATACATATTGGTTGTATATTGTACTCACCGTTAGAGTATGTTGATAACAACTTCTTATGTTTAAGTACGTTTCACTTTTATACCTTTTATAAGAAATAAAATGCAAATCTATATAAGCTAATTGTTTTCTAGTTTTGTTAATTTTTCTCGGATTTGTGTTATTTATATAACTTATAATCATATATTTCTCTAACATAGACATGATTTACACATTAGTAGAAATAGGCAGGATGGGACATTAAAGTGCGACAAGAGATGGTGATAAATGCCACAAACATTTAAATACAGCTTTCTTTGAAGTATCATACGCATAATTGCAATTTCTCAGAAATACATTTTTTTATAAACAATCTTTTGGTTAATGCTTTGTTAGTGACATTTGCATTTATCCTTGGTGTTTTATTTTTACTTTGCAGGATATATTGTTTTGTACATTTCATTTTGTAGAATTTTTTTAAAAAGATTATTGGGTTTTCAAATCTAATAATTAATATGTATCGTCAAATATTGCTAAATAAATGAATCAAAATACTTTATTTTCAGTGTGTTCATTGGGATAATAAATTTAATTGGTCACGTGTTCTTATTTTGTGAAGCCTGATAAGTTTGTTAGCATACTCATGATCTTAACCACGAACGTAGTTTGTATGTGAACTTTTATGCATTGTTTATTTGTATATTTACGATTGAATATGACTATCAAAACATTCTGAACTGTGAATGTATAAACAATTCATTGGTAAAACTAAACTCTTGCGATGATTATATTACAATGACTTCTTAAATTATATGATTTCTTTACCCCCTGTAATCAACAACAAAATCAAGATATCAACTCTGTAAAACGCTTTGTGTGTATCATATTTTATATAATAATTACGGCGGCGTGGACAAACTAGATGGCAAACTATTTAACTTTTTTTCGGATGAATATGACGTATATGTTCCGACGAATTAGGATTTTTTCAGACGAAATTGGATTTGTTCGGAAAAAATACCCATTTCTTCGGACAGATAAGTTATATGTTCGGACAAACGAATCCCAAATTGTGCAAACAAAAACTTATTTGTTTGTACGAATACGGATTTGTTCGGATGAATTATGTATTGAATTAAAACCTAAACTTAGTAATGAGGCCTGTAATTTTTTTGTTTATTATTATCATTAGAATTTCTCAATTTAATGCTATCAGTGAAAGGTTTTTGGAGGTTAATTATGTTTACCCAGGATACACATTTTCTCTGACGTATAAACTCCATATTGCTGCTCATTAAGGGGTCAATGTTTGTACAAGTTTGTTAAACTTATAAGAAAAAATTATGCCTGTGTGTTCGGCAAAATCTTGTACTGTCATGAGAGGAAAATGATTCAATATCTATTTATTGCTGACCCTTAGATAACTTTAAAGATTTAAGACAAAAATAGATGGATAATTTGTGAAATATGGGATCATCACATTCTAGGTGTTTGAAGGTTGATGTAACAGCCGATGGGTGTTTTTAGATATCAAAAATAAGAATTGTCATTGAATGCAGGACACTTTGGACAACTTTGACAATAACACTGATCCACGGATATTTTCTTCTAGTTAACATGAACTGCTAGTGGAAAAGCATCATTCTGAGATCCAGAATCTTCCTCTATTCCCCACTTCAAGAACGTGAGTTATTTCCCTTATAAAATTGGAACTCTTCTTTGTTAGCGTAACTTCCGCTGACTACAACGTATGTTGTTATGGACGCCTCCGCCGAATTAACGCTATTTAATGACTGGACGATCGCCAAACTAAGAGAATTTTTGAGAGAGAATAATCAAATAATATCAGGTAGCAAAAAGGAACTTGTCGAAAGAGCACGCGGCGTTATTATTCTTAAACTAACGACTTTCCAAGGGCAAAACAATCAGTCTGAGAAAAACTCCAAATCGTCAACTTTTCCAGATGGAGAACCTATACCCGATATCCGCACTCTGTCTAACTGGTCATCAGATTTTACTAACATTCCCGATTTTTCAGAGAAAGATATTTATAATTATCTTGTAATCAAAATGAACACTAAACTTCAACTTAAATCAAAAGTGTTCCTTGAAGATAAACATGTCCATTCGGTGGAATACAACCCTATCAATAATGAAAGTTCTCATTGTGCCATACGTTGTAAAGTTATACCATCATTCCCATCAGCTGACATGAGCAAGCGTCCTGACTATGATGTGTCAACATTTTTGTCAAAGGTTACAGGCAATGTGTTCGCTGCACATTGCACCTGTACAGCAGGGTATGTTAATTGTAATTGTGTACACTATCGTGCCAGAAGTATGTACACTTTTCCTTTTTCCCTATACATTTCATTGAAACAAGACATATTTAAAAGGGTTTTTGTTGTTATTTTTTGTCAGATTTTGAATAATTTTTTATTGATTTAATTAGATTCAATTTGCACTTTTTGACAAAAGTTGAAATAGTTTTTTGACAACTCATTTGTAAATTATGATATTTCAAATACAACACAAAGATATTTTTTAAAGACTCTATTATACTGTATATCTTTTGCAATCAATATGATGCCAAAAAAAAAAAAATAGAGAACTTTATATTTTGAATTGGTCAATCCAATTTTTTCAAAATTAATTAAAGGGTTATTTTTTAACGAATCTTTAAAAAATGTTGGTTTTCAATGATATATAGAGTGAAAAGAAAAAAAATTGACATACTCTTGGCACTGGTCCGAGTGTAATACATATAATCAATATCTTAATTACCAAAAAAAAAATTTAAGTAAAAAAAAGATGGGGAAAACACTTAAAAACTTAATCTTTGTGTTTCTATGAAGTACTTGTTTCACTTTAGATATAACTCATGAAAAGTGTAAAGTTATTTTTAAATAAATAATCACAGATATATTTTTCTATTATGATCATTAAATCACAGTTTTGGTGAGGCGTGCAACCACATTTCTGCATTACTTTATACAATTGCTGACATTGCTGAAAAAAAGAAAAGTGGTCTTCTTTCATGTACGTTAACAAAATGTGTGTGGAACAACCCAAGGAAAAGAAAACTTAGTCCAAAAAAGTGCAGTGAAATAAAATTCAAAAAGTTTTCATTTGGCTGTTCATCAGTTCTAGAAAATAAAACCAGCAAATCTGCAACTAACAGCATCATAGCATCAACAACATTCAACGTAGAAAGATTAAGAAAAACTCTTGTTGAAAAAAAATCTAAAGCAGGCTGGCTTACATATTTTGCAAAGAAAAAAGATGGTACTGAGGAAAATATACCATTGCTTCATAATATTTTATTTATGTATCATGATAGTGTAGATATGTGTAATTCACAAGTACAAAGTGATTTGTGCAAATATTTTGAGTCTCTCTCTGTGTCAGATGCTGATTGTGCCAAAATTGAAAAACTTACAAAGGGTCAAAACAAAAGTCAGAACTGGTTTGAATGCAGGAAAGGAAGGTTGACAAGTTCAAATTTTGGAAAAATTTGTAAGCTAAGGCCAGAAACTGACCCCCAAAATTTATTGAAATGCTTTTTGTATAATGTTTCCTATCCCACCAACAAATTTGTCAGGTGGGGAATTGAACACGAGCCTGCTGCTAGGAGATTTTATTGTAAACTATATCCTTCATATATAGTGAGTCAGTCAGGACTTATTGTTAATCCAAAATACCCTCATCTAGGTTGTAGTCCTGATGGTATTGTTACATTACCAACTGGTGAGATTGGTCTGCTAGAAATTAAATGTCCAGCATCAGACAGATGGCGAATCCTTTCACCAGCTGAATGTGGACTTGATTCTGAATTTTGTTGTTCACTTGATGAAAATCAAAATTTAAAACTAAAAACAAACCATAATTATTATTTTCAGGTACAAGGTCAAATGGCAATTTGTAATAAACAATGGTGTGATTTTGTAATATGGACACTGAAGCCACCACTCTCTGTAGAAAGAATATATTTTGATGAATCATTCTGGTTGAAATGTTTAAATAGACTGAATGATTTTTATCTGAAAAGCATGCTTCCAGAACTATTCACACAGAGGTTGTTAAGGTCTCTGAAATAAATTGCAACATGGATCTTCAGTCCCCTTTGCTCAGTTGTTTTATTATCATAGGCGTCGGAACCGGGGGGCTAGGAGGGCTTAGCCCCCCCCCCCCCACTCTTTTTGCAAAGTTAGACCTAACCATTAGGCAAATAGCAAAAAAGAAGGTTCACCCCCTCCCCCCACTTTTTGTCGCTGCAAACATAATTGTTCCTAAATTTACTTTAAAAAGATTCAAATATTCAACCCCCCCCCCCCGGAATAGGAATTTCACGATTAGGGGAAAAAAAATTTGGTAGTAAGAATTATTTTGGAACTCTAGGTATCCCCCCACCATGGATTAGCAATGTCATGATTTTGGGAATTAGGTTTTTTTTTTTTTTTTTTTTTTTGCTTGTCAAGATTTCTGAGGATTAGTCTAGCCCCCCCCCCTTTTAATTTGCCTCCGACGCCAGTGTTTATTCATTTTTAGAACTTAAAATGGATAGCAGTTCAGGTATTCTATTCCTTTATTGCAGAAGGAATAACAAGTTGATATACATGTAATGTTAAAAAAACTTCATTTTTTTCATTTTGTGAAACTTAATGCCAATTATACAGAATGGAAAAATCAATGCTACACAATTCTTTTGATTTCAACCATACAACAATTGTACTAAACCAATTACAACAATTGTACAAAATATTTGAATGAGAATTGTTTTCATATGTGCAAAAATCCTTATCTATAAATTAAGATATACAAATACATGTACCTGTCAATGAATTAATATTACCTTAATGACAAACAATTCATTGGCAGAATATGATTTTTGAATTAGATTCATACATACATTAATATTTTCATGGTGGTCATTGCTTTTAAGATAGCCTATAACTCTATGTCCTGCTGTTGTCATACATTAAATGTATAACAATTCAGAGGTATTGTTTTATACATATATATATATATAAATATAATTAGAAGATTTTAAATATGTTTTGCAAAAAGTATGAGTTCTTAGTACTTAATATGTGTGCATGCACTTCTTTATAATGAGACTGAATTTATGCACATGCAATTAAAAAATATGAAAATCTCATCAAATAACTATAGCTATATATATTGGAAGCAGACATTGAACAAGTTATAGGAATATTTTTTTCTATCATAAGAACCTTAAATTGTATGCAAGCACATTTTCACTATTTAGCTATGAAGCAATGTCATATTCTGGAACAGTACACAAAGGGGGAAGGAGATTTGTCAAAGCAACACAAATTTTCCAAATTTTAGAACACTGAGATGCCATACTTAACTGCATCACACCTTCAAAAATATGAAAGTTCTTAATTCTTTCCATTTGTCTTTCAACATGTATTCTAAGATGTGCTATTTCACGAGTCAGTAAGACATCACTTCTGGACATTTGTGTATTTTTTTTCTTGAAAGGGGGAATAATAAGATGAATACCCTTTGGCGTAGTTAGATCTGAAATGATGAAACCCTTATCTGCCATGATAGCATCGCCAACTTCACACAAATCTAAAATTCCGCAATTCTTTGTTAATTGTTTGTCACTTATACTCCCCCCCCCCCCCCCCAAGGTCTGAAACAAATGTTGTAACACCTGCTGGGCTGATGCCTATGAGTCCTTTAAATGTCATATGGGATTTATAATCACTGTAGAGTAATGACTTGTTAGCAAGAGAACTAGGTGTTTGCACAAAAACTTTAGTACAGTCTAATATGACTCTGAAGTTACTAAATTTTCCCTTAAATGAACATGGCATGGTGGCATATATTGTTTCTTTGGATGGCCACATTATCAAAGGCTGCAACTGAACAAACACAAAATCAATCCATAAATTAAAAATATTGCTGCAAGTTGAAACACTAACATTAAACCTGTCTGATAAATCCTCTAGGAGTAATCCCAGCCGTAGTCTCATGAGAACAAGAAAAAACTCGTCAATAATCCTTAGTCTTCTTGGTCGTCCTTGATTTGAAGATGAAATCCCTACACGTGTTGTACTTTCGAGTGCATTATCCTTTATTTCATCAAACACAGCATTAAATGTCTCTTTGTTAGGAATACCTGTGTAGAATAAAATTTTGGAGTCATCCTGTTCTACATCTTCAAAGGTGAACACAGGTCTAGAAACTTGAATCCCTTTATCAATGAAAAGCTTTCCATCAGTCTGTGTTTCTGCAGAGGAGGAAACACACTTTTTCATGGCCATGCTGTTAAAAAAGGATTCATCAGTCTGTGTTGATGAATCTACAGTTAACAAAATAGTCTGACTTTCCTTATTTTTTGGAACTTCACCAGCACATGTTGTCCAGTCTTTATGGTAATCGTGCATATTTAGGGAATCCTTTAACGGTTCATCTGAAATTCAAATTATATATACTGCATATCAGTAAGGGATTCGAACTCATGACTTATAGATTTATAATTATAATGTAACGCATTGCGCTACACTGTTGGGTAAAATTTTCAGAGAGGAAAAATTTTAAATTCATGCATGCAATTAGGTTTTTTTTTCTGATAAGAATTGCATCACAATATGGAGCTGTCCCATACCACCTTGAAATACATTATAAAAAATATGTAGCAAAATTTTAAGTTTCTCATTAAATTTACATCAGTTATATTAAGTAATAGTCACAAATTATGTAGAACCTGTTTGTTCAAGGCTATCCTGGTTATCCTCACTCTCAGGAAGCTGATTGTCCTGCACACCTGGCTCATGAGAAAAGGGAACAGCTGGGGCATTTGTGGTTGAGGGTGCCTGGATTGCAAAGTAATGTTGTTCTTGACTAATTCAAATGTTTGCTCTATCTCTGAACCCACCCCCTTTAACACATTAATTTACATACACAAAAACACTCAATGATAGTTAATAAATAAGATACATTCAAAAAATAAATAAACAATGACAAACACTTTTAAACATAATTGAGGAATATTACTAAATGATTGAAGCATAATAACTTCCAACATTATCATTCAAACACTAAACTCAAAATCATTCATTACATACGTTATCTTACAAGATATGCTGGATTTACCCCCCCCCCCTCCCCACGAATGTGAATCAAACATGTTTTATCGTTTATACTAACCGATGTTTTGAACACCTTGTTCGGAAATATCGACGGCAAAGGATGGGCTGCAGAGGGGCCGCTACCATTCACGAAATGTGAAGAACACACGTACGAATTCTTGGTGTAGGTGAAGTCCTTGCGCACTAACCTTGCTCGCTGCAGCCATATTCTACGTTTATCTGTATCGCTTGGAAATCTGTGGAGACTGACGACTTGTCCCTCTACGGTTTTCCCCCTATAATTACTACATATACAACAATACTTTCTTGAGCGGTATCCCGAAGCAGAGCTTTTCGTTCGTACGTCCATTTTGACAGTTGTCAAGAACGCCCGCGGAAGTAGACGTATATTTTAACGCATGCGCAGTTTTACAATAGGAGAGTTCCAATTAGGGGGAATAACTCACGTTCTTGAAATGGGGAATAAACTCTGTTTTTAAAATATTAACTCTTCACTTCCTAGGAAAACTCAAAAGGCTCATTCGAGATTCCAGATTCCAGAGTTGAAAAACGGATGGATTTTAAAAATCATTACACGTATATACATCAAACTTACAAAGCTGAGCCCTTGATTATATTTTCATGTCCACTCTCTTCTATCAACTGAATTATCGTTAGGTGCATCAGTGCGTAAGAAAGAAGCATTGGTCCTGCTTATTTGTATGGTAGTATGAGTCTGACGTAATTTCGTGCAGTCCGTGATATTTTTTTGGGTTGTTGAAAGTATAAATGATCAAGTATCTGGTGAGAGCTAAATCGTGTAGATTGCAGCCCAGTTAGGTTCTAAAGAGCTATGAATAACAATCAATTTGCTAACAAAAATGGGGACAAAATATTCGGTACATTTAAAATATAACAGGTACCCACTTATCTCTAACGTATTTACATGCATAAAAGGGTAGCAAGATCTGCTTTGGTATATTGTTTGGTACCTTACACTGTGTAATAAAGCAATTACATTGAATGTTCTTCAGATTTTTAAAAATGTTTTATTATACAGAAAATTAAAATGTGTATTTTGTTCTATTTCTATTAACCAAATGGCAAACTGAGAATATCATTATAAAAAGGTAGATAAAGCAGTTTTTTATGAAAAATGTATACAACTGTAATTAATTCTGGTCCAGTTCCTTTTTTATCTTGTAACTTCATTCAGCGGTTCATTTTTATGATAATTTAATTTTAGCATTATTTCCAAGCAAAACTTCTAAGTTCTAAGAAAGCATATTATCAAATCAGCTAATAGACAGCCTCAATCTACTTAATTATGTATATAAAACATAACATCCTTTAAAAACGAGAGATTAAATTCAGAGTTTCATTAATGGTCACCATTTATCTATAAGTAATGATGTCAAAGTCACTTGGAAAAGTACATTTTAAAATAAATCAAATCGGGGGATCTAGAAGACGTAAGTAAATAAGAAAGCATTTTAAGGGATTTTATATCTACAGTTTTAATTAATGGATTAAGCGTAGAGAGAAAATTAAACCAAAGAAAAAAATGTTGCTCCGTAAGTTTTAAAGGCCACCTTAAACTTAATAATAAAGTCTGTAATTTTTTTTTTATTTATATCATAAGATGCTCTCAATTTAACTGTCAGTGAGAGGTTTATGGAGGTAAATTATATTTTCTTAGCATTCATCATTCTTAATCTAAATCTTCTTCAATAAACTCTGTTTCAAAATGAAAACTGTTCACTTCTTAGAAAAGCTCAGAAGGCTCATTTGAGATTCAAAATTTGAGATTGGAAATGGTTTTCCGAAATCATTACATGTATATACATGAAATATACAAATCTGAGCCCTTGATTACATCTTCATATTAACTTTCTTTAATTAAATGGACTATTGTTAGGTGCAACATTGCGTAAGATAGAAGAAATGGTTCATACGTATATTTGGGAATTCAAGTCTGATGTAATTTCGTGCAGTCCGTGATTTTAATATAGTAATATAGTTTTTACTTGTTGAAAGTATCACTCATTAGTTCATCTGTTCATCCTCCTAAACTGTTCACCATGGCGGGGTTGTACTGTCATTGCACATGTTGATAGACGATACTTTATGTATCGAAAAAAAAATCCACGATCCCCTAACATTTCCTAACGTCTTGTAAAGGTGTAAGCGATCATGAGCTGAGAAGAAAGCAGCTAACGCGACATTGCCAAAGGGACAATCATTAATAAACTCCTTTTTTCGATAAAATTGATGAGTAATATGTCCGATTCCGACTAATTCTGGTTATTTAACAGTTTTATTCTTTTTACCTGAATGGTACAGTCTTGTAATATGTTGTTGAGATCTTCCTGTTCGGTCAGATATTGTATTTTTGTTAATTGAAGTTGTACATCGATTTGCCCCACAAACAATTTAAAAAGAGTTTTCTCAATCTGGGAGAGATCCAAAATTAATTTTTCTAGCTGTAAAATCTCGTTTATGTTTGTGTAAGCTAAGTCTGACAGTCGGGGTGATACCACACTTAAAAGATTTTATCCATCAGGTATCCGTATTCTTGGGGTCTTTGAAGCTCGGTCGTCACCAAGGTTTCCGTCAAAAGGCGTTCCGAATCTGAATGCTGACAGCGATAGTGGGGTCCTTTTGGGCCTTCCTGGGCATAGGTGTGACATAAGGGAAATAGGGTATCAATATTCATTAGCCTTACTTTAAAGGGACATGGTCACGATTTTGGTCAAATTTTATTTTTCTGCTTTTATTATTTGCAATGCTTGAGCAATACATTTCTAATGATCAATTGAAATTTTAGTGCCAGTCGTTGAGTTTTAAGCAATATACAGGGCTCACAATTCTTCGTCATGTAAACAAGGCTCATGCCCTGTTTTTGTTTACATAGGTCGAATATACCGGTAAAAAATCTTTTTCAAGCTGGTTTGTTTATCTTATTATTCATTTTAAGCATAAATAAACGGTTCCTTACGATTAATTCATTCATTTAAGGTCTAAAACTAGAATTTTCACTTCAACATTCAAAATGTAAATAAACACTTTGTTTACATAGGGAAGAATTGCAAGCTTTGTAACTCGTTTATAACTCATCAAATGACATTCACATTTTGGTTGCCTATTAAAAATGACTTACTGAAGCATTGTAAACATTAAAATCGAAAAAATAATTTTTGACCAAAATCGTGACCATGCCCCTTGAAGCATGAGACGTATCTACAACCACGTGTTTTTTGTTTTAGTTGTTAGAAAACCTGACTTTTTCAAATATTCTCCATTTTACTCCTCTCCGGTCTCAACGACCGGTTGTTTAATAGACAGAACGCTAATTCTGCACGTTCTACAAAGTCTTTGACATTCAAAATATTCCCTATCAAAATGGCAAGACTTTTAAATTGACAGACCAATTATAAAAATTATAAAAGATCTTAATCTACTTTAATGCAAATGAAGAATGTTCACAACACAAATGAGAATCGTTCCCAGAAATATGTACTAAATTTGTTCAGGTACAAAATCTATCAGTACAAATATTTTGCACTATTTAAATCTTGAAATTTATACTAACTCCACAAAAAAAAATATGAAAAATCAAAACCGTTATATTAATGACTTTGCAGAATTTGCCAGTTAGTCAAATGTATTATTATGATTAGGTAGAAAACTTCCCAATGTATACTTTCAGAAAACCATCAGGTATCAAACCTTCACTCACATGTAATGCCTAAGAGCATTACATTGACAATTCCAAATTAAAAAAAAAATCTATTCCAAACAGAAAAATACGCAACCATACATCTAAACTAGAAAGAGAAGGTTTTTTTTAATAAGAAATAGTACTTATATTTTATAATAAAACAAGCTGATAAAAACAACATTACTGTTCTTCTGTTTGTTAAAAGTAAAAGCAAAATACTGATAACAATATGTTACTAGGTAAAATTTATATTGCTGATGTCGTTGGCGGCGCGGTGTCTTTTTATTATTAAATTTGATATATAATCGTTACCATGACTTCTTCCATTTTTTATTTAATCAGAATATTACAGTACAATATATTTTTTTCTAAATCCCCCCCCCCCTTCACAAGGAAAATATAATGGATATATTATTAACATAACTATTAGTTTGAAAAGTAGATATGATGAGAATCTCCATAACTAGTGCCCTGAAAAATTAATTGTACTATAAAAATGGATAATATCATAATCTATTTCTTCAATCATAACTTATTTTAGAATTTAAAACATTTCTATTCTATAAGAGTGTAAGGAAAGATTTGACCATTGATATCATACGAATAAGTTTTTGTCACACCTCACCTCAAATGGAAGAGCGCTGTTAAAAGCTTCTAATCGGTTGTTGTTGTTTTTTGGCACAAATAGCCAAGTTTCATACATATCTTTAAATTAATGCATTGCTATTCTTCTACAGATCACCTATTGTGCATTGAACTTTTATTGAATGGAATATTGGTTTATTGAACTGTTATTGAATAGAATATTGACTAATTAACTTTTATTTTCTAAAAATTGTGTCATATTGTTCTTCTTTGTACATGATATACTTTGCCTTATTCTCACGGCAAATAAATATGGATTAACGAACTTTTCTATAGTATTCTTTGCATCACATTTATATAAAAATTGTTTTATAAATAATTATGAACTGTTTCTTGAATTTTTTATGCATTGTAAAATAAATGTACTGTTTTTGCATGTGTGTACATTGTTCTTTTACAAATTTTAAAAGCTGCACTAGTCTATATCTTGATCAGAAAATAGATGTTCTACGAAATTCGTGCACAATTGTCCTTCTTTCTGATCATGTTTCCTCTTGCAATTGTATCTTGAAATTCACTTTAAGTTTAAGACTGTTATACATGTATAATCATAATGAATACCAAGTAGAGAGGAACTCATTAATGAAAACTTCTTATTTAAAGAAGCATATTCTCAAGCTTGCTACATACACATCACCACCAGTGTACTCTGATTTATGTTTATAAAACAATGTTATTTTTAAACAATGCAATGAGATCTTAATTAATTCATACGAGATATAAAAAAATAAAAAATAAAAGTAGTTCATCGGGAAACATTTATTGCATAGAAATGTTGCTAACGTCACTGATAAAATTACATTTCACATATAAATCAAAACGACAAACCCTGGACATGCCAATTAATATATGACTTACTCAATTAAGAAAAAAACCATGTGCTATATATTAAGAAAGTGTTACAAAGGTGATCTTTATTTTTTAAAATTATAATTTAAACCACAAAGGATTTTCATTTTAAAATCTTCTTTTTATGCCAACCAATCTCTGAATAATTGATTTGTCAATATAAAATGACGAACCGATGCTGACAACGAATTTTATAATTAGAATTAATTTCTGAGATGAATAAAAAAAACCCAGAAATTTTGTAATTGTTTACTATGACCCACAATCATAAAAAACTTATCTTTTCAAATATATTCCAGTTCATAGCCAATGCATACTTAACTTTTTTGAACGTGTTTATGAATTATACATACGATTACATATTGTGTCAATAGAGAAAGACATAAGAAATGAACCTCCCTTCTCAGCATAAATGTTGTCATCATTTGTTGCAGCCTATTTTTATATAAGAAGAAATATTTACATGTTTATCTATAATAATGTAATATATCAAATTTATGAGAGTCTTTTTTCCAATTCAAGTTAATATTATTGATATTTGAATGCTGAATATTGAATCACATAGTTATTTTATCTAAAAAGAAATAAACCTCTTGACTTCTTTGACTACCACTTTAATTTGAAAAAAAACAGTAAATTTTCATTACATTCAAAAATTCATCAATCACAGGTCTCCCTAGATCGTTCCCAACTCCAGCGCTAAGACAACCAATTCCAGCTTCAAAATAACCCATATCAATGCCAACATGTCTTTAATCAATGGCAACATGTCTTCAACGATCGCCGTAGATATTATGGTCGAATCCATATCTGCTTATCTACCCAATCCGAATCAACCAGTCCCCTGGTAAGAAGAGACGAATAAATTGCTTTGTGTACGTTTAGGTGCATGTAAGTCCCCTGAATAACCATTGGCAAATAACATTCTGCTGCTATATTTTATATCATCCGTTGAATCACCAAATTCATTTCCGGCGGGATTTATTCTATCATCACTATCTTCATTTCCAGTATTAAACATACCATTGGCAGGAGAGAAAACGTCAGCATAGCAGGATACAAATAGTATAAAGATGACCAGCACAGTTTTCATGTTTAATAACGTGGCAAAAGCAATCCAGGATAATCTGAAAATTACAATAAACTTGATTATGAACATTAGAGAGAAAAGAAATAGTAACTCAACTCATGACCTATTTTGATGTAATGGAAAACAAAAACAAATATAAAGAAACCTTTCAAATTGATCAGTATCTAAACATGAGGAAGAGAAAAAAATCAACTCAAAATCTTAATTGGCCTTATTTTTCTCTTGTTTTGACCAAGTTAAGATTTATTTTTTGTTTTATTTGTAACACAAATATGTGTATTTTATTAAAGTGCAGTTTTCTTGCATATCAGCATAGTAACATTTATGTATAGTTATAATTATGTTTAGTAATACTCATGCAAGACCCAGGGTAATTATTCAACGTTTAATATTGACACGAGAGTCTTTTTTCAATGTTGAAATTTCAGACCTTAACTCGTGAAATTTTAAATACGCGGGACATTTTTCAACAACTTAAAACATATTTTTTTTTAACTCTGATGACCTCGACACGTTTAAAATTGACCCCGTCTTTAAACTGGAACTGAAGCTTTTTTAAACGGTTAAAATGAACATGCATATACTTGAATCTTTCAATTTAACATTTTAATTCTTTTATTCTGTCCGATGCATATGCTGACTCTGCTGATTTGTTTTAGGTTGACTGCCATTAACAATCATTTAATATCAAAACTAAAGACTCTGTATCCTGACAATATACTATGTAAATAAAGCAAATACATTTTGCTTCTGATTGGGACGGGTGAGTCGGGCTAGTAGTTACTTGGATACATAATGTATTTTCTTTCCTTCATGGGACAAAATTGAAAAAAGACCAAGGATGGCTTTTTTACTGTCAGAATTTGTTGTAGCTTAAAGAAAAAAGACTATTTGTTTTCTAGTGTACTTGAACAGAATACAAGTTGATACATGTATCTCTATTGTCAAAATGACATCAACCCCCACTCTTCTCTTTATCGAGATATAATGACTGTTCCTTTTTTTAAAATAAATACGCCCAACCATTACTGGCTGATAACGTTACTTTTCAGGCAGATAGAGGTAGCTTATTTCCGAGAAGTCAAGATATTTCCCAAACAACAGTTGTCATAGTTTTGTCTGAAAAGTCGTCAACAGGTTTTATTTTATTTTGTTCAATTTAACAATACTGTTTTGTAAACTTGCCAGATAAACTATTGTTGAGGCACCAACCAACTTTCTGCATATTGATTGTTCTTAAAAGAGCATACAATGTAATTGATCTCTTTTTTCAGTTTTCCATTTCATTTACTCATTTACGTTTCGATTTGAAACTCTGCGAAATCTATTGGAAGCCCACTACCTACGCTGACCTCATTGTATAATCACCTACTTCTTTTTCATATACTTTTTTTTATTAAAAAAATGCAATTTATCATTTCATTGATGAAAACTATCGTTATAAGGTAACATGTGAAGTTTCTGTGATCAAATCTACAGTGTTCCACGGTTCGTCAACCCGAATTCCCAGTGGAGCTTCAGCTCTGCAGCTAAGTCATCCCGTAGGAAAATCAGTTTGTTAACTTGCTATATTTTCCATTAATCAGAACTGTTAATGCCTAGTAAAAAATAACAATTTGAGGGTTTCAATCATTTTCATAAATTCTAGTTTCATCCTGATTTATCCTAATAGCACATTTTCTCAACGAAATTGAACATTTACAAATATCGGTTTTCCAGAAAGATAAAGTTACTACTGTAACAGCACTGTTCAGGAATTAGTATGTATTCTCTTAAGAGAACATCATTCTGTTATTGTATTGTCATATTGTAAAATTGATATTTACTGGGTTGGTGCAAATACAAAATTTATATAATCAGTTTTTATCAATATACTGAAACACCCATCCAAAAAAAATGCAATGAACAATATCACAATTTCAGTTTACCGGAAGAGTGTAAAATCAAAATTAAACAGTATGACTTATAGTAAGTTTTCATTTATTACTAATATTTGTCCAGCAAGTATAAAATTAAACTTTTCCCCCGAATTGAATAGTTTATGTGTAATCATGTATACCAATATTCAAAATAAAAATCATTATATTTAAATCAATCGATTATACATGTATTCTCTAAAAAATAAAAAATAATAATTCTCAGACATTAAAACACGTTTGTTAAGATAAAGTTATAATTTACCTCTCTGGCTCTTGGGTTGTTATTTTATTATCTATTTAAAAAAATATTTTTTTTATTTATTTGTATGATATTATTTTAAGGTAAACGTATTTTAACTTCACTTTATTGCAGAAATATATTAATAATAAGATTTATAATAAACAATTGTTAAATGAAATGGATAATTAATTTAAAACATCAAGTAATTACAATTACAATAAATATATCCATTTTTGTTCATATAACGTATGCATGTTATCCTTTCGGTCCTTAATGAGTATCACTACTCTTATTAAAAAATTGATTAACTTTCTTTAAGGAATGCTTCGGCATTCCTGTTTTGTTTTTTATCTCACATTTTATTTTATAAAACTTTATGATCTTATCATCAGCAATTTATAAAAGTGTGTATGAATTTGAAAGGTGTTTGTATTGCATTTGCGAAAAATGAGTGTTTTATCAATAATTTACATTAAAGGAGGCAGACTTGGTTTTGTTTAGCAAAAATCTCTATTGTGAAAAAAAATAAAGATTTTAAAAACCACGTGTAATTAACAAGAACTCCAGTGTTCCTGTATAGTTTTCACGAAAAATATTATCTAGATATTAAGTACAGTGAAACAACGTTCAAGAAGCTATCAGAAACATTGTCTGCAGGAACATGTATGGTATGGGCTGGAAAAATATATCTTAATTTTTCGGCAAGAGAGACATACACTTAAGAGAGGAGAAACGGACTATATGACTGTTTTAAGGGGCATGGTCACGATTTTGGTCAAAAATTATGTTTTCGATTTTATTGTTTACAATGCTTCAGTAAGGCATTTTTAATTAGCAACCAAAATTTGAGTGTCATTTGTTAAGTTATAAGCGAGTTTCAGAGATTACAATTCCTCGCTATGTAAACAAAGCGTTTGTTTACATTTTGAATGTTGAAGTGAAAATTCCAGTTTTAGACCTAAAATGAATGTGCTAATCGTTTGGAACTGTTAATTTGTGCTTTAAAAGAATAAGAATATAGACAAAACATCTTGAAAAAGATTTTTTACTGGTATATTTAACCTATGTAAACAAAAGCAGGGCACGAGCCTTGTTTACATGACGAAGAATTGTGAGCCCTGTAACTTGCTTAAAACTCATCGACGGGCACCCAAATTTCGTTTGATCATTAGAAATGCATTCATAAAGCATTGTAAATAATAAAAACAGAAAAATAAAATATGAACAAAATCGTGACCATGCCCCTTTAATGTTCATCAACTTCTCCAGCCAGAATTTTTAAAGATACTTGTAAATGCACGTTCCGAAACTGTGTCAGGAATAGAACATGCATGAGTTCATAAACGAAACATATCACCTAATTCATGGTTTATTTGATACACGTCTTTGTTTTACAGTTAATTTATTTACATGAAATGAATACAAAAAGTATTTTTAAAGACTGTTTCAGGAATAAATTAAGGTGGAATAACAGATCAACACGAAATGGCTGACCTCTGATCGAAACGACATTTTGTTTTATTAAAATGATTTTATCGACGGTAACTTGTTAACTACTCCATAGCCGAGTGGATTGAGTGTTTGGCTTATAATCTGTTTATTCCGAGTTCGAATCCCGCAGGGGATTTTGTTATTTACTGAATCAACTTTCTAGATATTAATTTGTTATCCCCAAGCTGCAATTTTTCACTTATTTGACATAAGTACAGTTTATATAACATTATAAATTTCATAATCAAATAATTTACCGTTTATTTTAGTGAATTTGTTCAGGTGTGTTATTCCACCTTAAAGCAACGATTTCCATTTGATTTAAAATAATGGTTGTATATTGTACTCACCGTTAGAGTCTGTCAAAAGCAGCTTCCTATAGAATACTTTTGGTTAAGTACGTTTCACTTTTATACCTTTCATAAAAAATTAAATTGCAAGTATCTAGTTAATTGCTTTCTAATTTTGTATGTCTTTTCGGTTGTGTATTATTTGCATAATTTATAATAATATATTTTTCCAGGATGGACATGATTAGTTTTATTTAAATATAATGTACATATACTTCCTAGAAAGCATATGTTGTAATTTAAAAAAAAGACTGGTGGTATACGTGAGAGTGCTTTAATGACGGAATGAGATAAATCATATGTCGGAAATAGGAAAAGATGGACATTAAGGAGAGACGATAGATGTGATTAATATTATACATTTAAATATAGCTTACCATGAAATATCATACAGAAAATATATGCTTTCGTTATATCCTAAAATTAACAGCAAAATCAAGGTTTCAACTCTCTGAAACAATAGATGTTTATTATATTACATTGTAGAAAATTACGACAGAGTGGAAGAGCCAGATGAAAAAAATACAGGGCTATTTTTTTCGGACGAATATTAATTTCGTATCTGTTTTGACGAGGTTGGATTTGTTCAAACGAATTTGGATTTGTTCGGACGAATAACCCACTTGTTTGGACAGATACTAGTACAGTATCGATCAGACCGATCAAACACAGCCTGACTTTACTCTCCTTTTTAATATGATTTGCATGTAAATTTTAAAATCATAAATCACTTTTATCAATTACAGTACCGATCAGACCCAGCGTTATACCAGAATAAACTCCAACTAAACCCCGGGTTTACTTTTGGGATTTACTTTTGGTTTACTCTGGGTTTACTTTTTGAAAATGTGGGTTCACTCGGGGTTTACTTTGGCTTTACTCGGGGATTACTTTGGATTAACTTGGAAATTGCTTTTGAAGTCATCTGTACGCACTGAAGTGTGAAGCAGATCCGTCATTTATCTTAGCATCCTACCGCCTGTTATTCCTGCCCCTTGTAAATTCCGAAAACACAGTTAACGTCTGTTTTCAGGGGTAAACTTCTGATCGGGGTTTACCATCTGTGTCCACCCTAGTTAATTTTGGGTTTACTCTTCGTCCACTCTAGTAAACCAGGAGTAAACCCAGAAAGTTAACCCAGTATTGTAGCGGATAGTTGATTCACTTGTGGATACAAGCTCTAAATTTTGCATGAAGATTCCTTGAACATTACTTGATCAAAAAATATCGTTGGCCATTCAAGTTTTGGTCATGTTCAAGATGGCCGCCTCTTATTTCAAAATGGCGTCTTTTTTCCAAAATGTTTTCATGCTATTTTAAATATTTCTGGGTAATGTTTTTATTATCTGTGAAATTATGAAGAAGAATTTGTGGTATGATATAATTTGATGTTCATTTCATATATGATCACTCTGCACATGCATTTAAAAAGATGCTGCAGCTCATTTTTGAACGTACATGATCTAATCGTCTAAGCAGTTGCACTGCAAAGAGCAGTGCAGAATAATTCGGACTTGAAACATTTGCATTCCCCAGAACAACTAATATTACATCAACATTTCAGTAGTTTTTGACATGAAGCCGCCATTGGTGGTAAAGATGTCCAGTGTGAAATCTGAGAACCGTAATCTTTATCCCAACCCTATCTGGAAAGGGATGGTGAGTTTTGATACTTACATAGTAACTGACCCAATGTATGTTTAGCTTGCAATACAGACCTCTTAATATGCTCTACAAGAGCAGTTTCTGAGGGATCGAGGGATGCTATTGTACGGACGCTGCTTACGAGCAAAGAGGTCAAGGCGCGTGTCATTTACTCTATTGGCAGTGCTGGACGGAACGTACATGATGTGTACAAATTGATTATATGTTCTGTCACACAGTCACAAGGAGAACTTAAGAATCCGAATACCTCTGCAACGCTCTCAAACACATTTCAGCCTGCAATGCTGTCATTTTACATGTCCCATCAAATACGGATTCTGTATCACAATCCGTGAATGCATGAAAAAATTAATTTAAAAGTCCTTTTGATTTTGGACCCACTGATCAAATATTATCATGAATTGGTATCGATCGCAAATTCCTGCCCTTTCACCCATAACTCATCAACCTTCAAATCATCAAAAACACCCACACCAATAACAACAACAATCTGTATCCGAACTTGATTTGATACTACCAAAGGCTGCATGTTTTGTATGTAGGAACATACAAGTGTCAGCTTCTTCATGGTTTCAAGATGATACAAAGTCTGTATATATCTATAGCTCTGTTACTGACAACATTTTTTCCTTTGTTACAATTATAGAAGTTTCTGTCGGTATAGTTACAGATACGATTTTGTTTGCTAAAGACCCAATAGTTCAGTTTTTTCTCGATACACCGAAAAAAAGAGTTCCAAGTCTACTGTTTCAGTTACCTACCCTCTAGATTCTTTGACAGTTAGCAATATCGCACCGTCACCTACCCTCTAGATTCTTTGACAGTTAGCAATATCGCACCGTCATCACCTTTTACAACTGTACTGTTCTGCTCATGGGCTTGTGCAATGGCTATGCTTGAAAAATTCAGTGATTCAGTTTTTCTAATGGTAAAGTTTTCAAACAAAAAGCTGATTCTTCAAAGACATAGTTAGCAAATTTAGAAGATGACTGTAACCTGTTATCTAGACTTTTATTTCCTGTCAGGGCAATGTGATTTACAAGAATTTTTCGAATATGAAACCAGAAATTCCCCCCTCGCTTTCTCAAAATGATTTTTCGAATACTGGTGTGAAATCCCAGTCGATGCCTATTTTGGAAGCTAGTCAAGTATTGCCAAACAGTGTACCGACAGTTCCCTCACTTGTTATTGACGGCCCATCATTATAGTCAATTCAAAACAACCAAACAATGTCAAACCTTTGATAACTATGCCAATGACATTATCCTAGCGCACTTCGCTTGCGCAAGGCTATTGTCTTCGATGTTTACAAAGATGATAACCATTAACTTGAAGGTGAAACTAGAAGAAAAAGAGGCATTTTATCTAGACGGAAGATAACTAAAAACACTAGACCGCCAAACTCCTGGAACACTTTTTTTCGGTGTAGCGAGAACAAAACAAAACCATCTGGATTTAAGCAGACCAAATCGTATCTGCTACTATTACGACAGAATCTACTATAGTTGTAACAAAGGAAAAAATGCAAATCAATGCAAAATGCAAATGCAAAACATGCAGCCGTGGGTACTATCAATTCAATCATCACAGTGAGTTCGGATACAAATTGTTGTTGTTATTGGTGTCGTTGTTTTTGATGATTAAAATGATGCTGAGTTATGGGTGACATTTGGAAAGGGCAAGGATTTGCGATGGATACCAGTTCATGACATTGTTGGATCACTGGGTCCAAGATCAAAGCATTGTCATTCTTTCATGCATTCACGGACTGGGATACAGAGTTCGCATTTTTTGAGACAGGTAATATGACAGAATGGCAGGCTGAAATGTGTTTGAGAACGTAATAGAGGTACTCAGATTCCCAAGTTCTCCTTATGACAGTGTGACAGAACATATAATTAATAAACTAGAAGAATTTGTACACATCATGTGCGTTCGGTCTAGCACTTCCAATACAGTGAATGACACTCGCCTTGGCCTCTTTGCTCGTAAGCAGCTTCCATACAATGGCATCCCTCGATCCCTCAAGAGTTGCTCTTGTAGAGCATATTAAGAGATCTGTATTGCAAGCTGGACATACTATCATCGTGTGAAATGTTCCCCTTGGACATGACACCTTTTCCCCTGTCACTGGCGTTGAGTGACTTTGATCCGGACACCCTTAATTGACTCACAATTTATCTAAGTAATCCGTTAATTGAAGTAGCTCTTTATATTTACTTTTCTATTATTCTCTATTGTTAAAAATGTTTTGTTATATATATGTAATTGTTGGCCATGTTTAATTATTCGACAGTTGGAGAGCGATAGTCAAGGCGCTCGTACCACCGACTCCCGATATCGCGAAATATTGAAATAAGTTGCGGAGTTTTAATAAATCTTGTAAAACGAATACCGACCGACTTGTGCATTTTCCATGGGTCACAATACATTGGGTCAGTTACTATAAGATTGCGGTTTTTCGGTTTCACACGGGACATCCTTACCACCAATTCCGGCTTCATGTCAAAAACTACAGAAATGTTGATGTAATATTAGTTGTTCTGGGGAATGCAAATGTTTCAAGTCCGAATTATTTTGCACTGCTCTTTGCAGTGCATCTCCTTAGACGATTAGATCATGTACATTAAAAAAAGAGCTGGAGCATATTTTTAAACGCATGCGCAGAGTGTTCATATATGAAATGAACATCAAAGTATATTATACAACAAATTCTTCTTCATAATTTCACAGAAAATAAAAACATTACCCAGAAATATTTAAAATATCATGAAAACATTATGAAAAAAGACGCCATTTTGAAATAAGAGGCGGCCATCTTGAAAATGACTAAAACTTGAATGGCCAACGATATTTGTTGATCATGTTCAAAGAACCTTCATGCAAAATGTGGTGCTTGTATCCACCAGTGAAATATCTTGCTGAAATATTGACCTAAGCCGCTACACTACAGGGTTTAGTTAGGGTTTACTTTCTGTTAGGTTGTATTGGGTCTGATCGGTACTGTAAGTTATATCGGCATTCGATAGTTCGATTTTTCGAACAAATACGCAATAAGTTTTTTCAAACATATTCTTTCGAACAAAATGATAGATAAATCATCTGACCAAATCCTAATTCGTCAAAAAAAAACAACTTAATTTTTAGGATGCTTCAGTCGCAGTTCAGTTTTAATCAACTGAATAATATTTAGATTAATTTTTCAAATCTGTATGATGCACAGAGAACTAGGGTATTTTAATTCTGCTGTTAAACTTGACAAATAAACAGCTAAAGAACACCACTTTTGAAATAGAAATTGTGTCATAATTAAGTCTCCCAAACGAAGTATCGATACATATTGTTTTTTGTTGTACGACAACTAAAATTGTGATACGTTTTGAAATGTGAGATTATACTCTACATGTATGACACTAGGGTATACTTTATTATACATATATACATAGAATATTTGGGAATTCTCACAAAAAGATTTACACCAGTGTATCTTGTTAGTATTTACTCTAAACGACCTTTTGAATCTATATTTACACTTAACTCAGAATTCTTAACAAGAATTTTGTGAATTATGTGCAATTTTATCCTTAAAAGGGGCAAAATGCTATTTTAAGTAACAAAGCTGCAGAACCTAGTTTAAACTGACCACATCAAAAGCAAGTTTTGGCAAATTACTTCATACCGATGCACACTGTTACACGTAAAATATGAAGTTGATCAAAGAACTTTGCTCCAATCACCTTTTGCATGGTTTTCTCGTAGATTTGCTATTAAATTGATTGCCAGATTACAATCAATTAATATTTAGACTAAAAACTATGTATCCTGATATTATACTATGTGAATAATGTAAACTAATTGACTTTTGCTTCTGATGGAACGGATGTGTCAAGCTAGCAATGATTTTGGACATTGAATTGATTTTCATTCCTTAACTGACAAAATGTTAATGTGTGCAAGGGCAGATTATTATTTTTTACTGTCAGAATATTTTGGAGCTAAAAGCAAATCGGTTATTTGTTTTCAAGTGTACTAGAACGGAATACAATCTAATGCCTCTGTTTTCAAAAAAGGACATCACTTCAGCGCTTATTTTCAGGCATATAGACATAGCTTAATTCTGAGAAGTCAGTATATTTCCCAAACAACATAATGGATAAACAGTTGTCATATGTTTATCTGACAGGTCGTTAAAAGTATATTCAACTTAACAATAATGTTTTGTAAACTTGCCAGAAAAAAAACTATATTTAAGTACCAGCCGCATATGCATTGTTAAAAGATTGTAATTGATCTTTCTTTTTGGGGTTTAACTTTCATTGAAAAACTATTTCTGGGTCAATTTTAAACCAAGTCATTTTTCGTCGTTATACCTGACTTTAGCGAGCAGCGAGAAGTGACAACAGTATAGATTCAACTTAGGAACACACAGAGATGCAAACTCTGAAAATTCACGGTGATGCAAATTATATGTCAGACGTTATACAGTAACAGAGAGACAATGACTATGGTAAAAAGTTCCGAGTCCATACTCCATTTCCAAAATAAAACTGAATAGTGTACATGATCTGCGTTGAAATATATTAATAAATAAGATTTGTAACAAGCTATTGTTTATGAACTTGATAATCAATTAAAAAATTTCAAGTAATCAAAATGATAAATTTATGCATTTTTGTTCATATATCATATGCATTCTAACCTTTTGGTCCTTAATGATTGCCACTGCTCATATAATAAATCATTTAACTTCACTTTATTGCAGAAATATATTAATAGATACTTTTTATAATAAGCTCTTGTTAAATGAAATCGATAATAAATTTAAAACGTCAAGTAATTACAATCATAATTATATCCATTTTTGTTCATGTAACGTATGTATGCTATCCTTTCGGTCCTTAATGAGTGTCACTGCTCTTATTAAAAAATCAATTAAGTATACTTTCTTCAAGAAATGCTTCGGCAGTCCTGTTTATATTTTTCATTTCAGTATATGAAACTTTTTGATCCTATCATCAACAACTCATAGAAGTGCATATGAATTTATAATGTATTTGTAGTGTATTTTCAAAAATTAGTGTTTTATCAATAATGTATGTTAAAAGTTGGTTTTGTTTGGTAAAAACTGCATTTATGAAAAAATGTAAATATTTTAAAACCATGTGTAATAAACAAACACTTTAGTGTTCCTGTAAGCTTTCACGAAAACATATTATCTAGATAATTCAAGAAGCTATCGGAAATAGTGTCTGCAGGTACATGTAAGGAATGGGCTGGAAAAAATATATTATTGTTTGGGAAAGAGGGCATCTCATTTCAAAGGGAAGAAACAATCTGTATGACTGTTGAATGTTCACCAACTTCTCCAGTCAGAATTGCTAAAACATATTTGTAAAGAGAAGTCCGGAAACTGGAAGAGTAGAACATGCATGAATTTATAAACAAAACATGTCACCAAATTCAACGTTAATTTGATACACGTCTTTGTTTTACAATCATTTTATTGTTTACATTAAATGTATACGAAATGTATTTTATAAAACCGGTTTCAGGAATGAATCAAAGCAACAGTTTCCATCTGATTAGATATATTAATAGAATATTGTACTTAACGTTAGAGTTTGTCAGTAGCAACTTCTTATAGAATATTTGGTTAAGTACGTTTCACTTTTATACCTTTCATAAAAAATAAAAGACTAGTACAAGTTTCTAGTTAATTGCTCTCTAATGTTATATATTTTTCTCGGATGTGAATTATCTTTATAATATTAAATAATTTATTTCTTCAGCATGAACATGATTTATACCTTAGTTTTTTTTTAGACATAATGTACAAATTACTTCCTAGGAAGCATATGTACAAAACTAACTGGTGGTATACGTGGAAGCACTTTTACGACGGAGGGTAATAAATCATATGGTAGAAATAGGCAGGGGGGACAGTAAGGAGAGACAACAGATGGTGAATAATGTTACAAACTTAAGAGGCCTGCCTTCTAAGAAGCATAATACTGATAATAATTGTTTTCTAAGAAAAACATTTTTTTTCTATAAACAGTCTTTTGGTTAATGCTATGTTATTGACATTTGCATTGATCCTTGGGGAGGAGGGGGGAACTTTGCAGGATATACTGTTTTGTATAGAAAACGATTGAGTTTTTCATATTTAATACGTAATGTCAAAAAATGAATAATAGGTTAATAAAAATACTTTATTTTTAGTGTGTTTATCTAAGAAATAAGATTGGGATATTAATTTTGGATGGTTACGTGTTCATATTTTGTGAAGCCTAATGAACTTGTTGGCATACTCATGATCTTGATAATGCGCATAATTTGTATCCATGTGAACATTAAAGCATTGTTTTTTTTTTTGTTTTTTTTTGGGTTTTTTTTTTTTTTTTGGGGGGGGGGGGTTGCTATGGTATATTTACGACTAAAAAGGACTATTAGAAACATTATGAACTGTGTATGTATAAACAGAAAAAAATCATCATTAAAACCATAAACACTTGTAATGATTACATAACAGTGAATTTGTAAATTATATAATTTCTTAACCCCCTAAAATTAACAACAAAATCAAGGTTTCAAGTCTCTAAAACACAAGGTGTTTATCATATTACATTGTAATAATTACGGCTGAGTGGAAGAGCCAGATGAAAACATACAGAGGTATTTTTTTTCGGACGAAAAACGTAAATTTTTTGTTCGGACTAATTAGGATTTGTTCAGACAAGTTAAAGTTGGATTTGTTCGAACAATGACCTACTTGTTTAGACAGCCGAATTAGCAAAAGGTTATTTCAAACGTATTCTTTCGAACAAAATAGATAAATCATCTGAACGAATCCCAAATTCTTCCGATCAAATCCTTTTTCGTCGAAACAAGAAACTTATTTGTTTAGACGAAAGAGGATTTCTTCGGATGATTTACCTATTTGTTTGGAGGAATAAGAATTTGTTCGGAAAAATATGACATTTGTACAGACAAATGATATAAGTTAATATGGAGCTAGTAGAAATATTGTGAGAGAGAGAGAGAGGAGAGAGAGAGAGAGAGAAATGGGTGTTGAATTCATATGTAAAAAGTCTACAACAGAATTTAAGGTTTTTTGGTAACTTGATTAGACTTTTTTGCGCTATGCCAGAGCAAGTAATATTATTCCCAACCTTTTAAGACAACTAAAATGTGATAAGTTTTAAAAGTTGGGATTATACTGTACATGTATAAGACTAGAGAATAATATATATTATACATATACTTTTTTGTTATTTGGAAGAAAAACGACATTGCAGGAAAGGTGATGATACATCTTAAATCCACATATATTTAAATTCCGTCATCGCAATCAGTGCATAATCCTACAATGGTGCGATAGCGAGATGACGGTAATCAAAAAGGGTTACAGGATCTGCTATGGTATACACTCTTGAGCCTATCTACAATGTGTAATAAAGCAATAACATCGAATGTTCTTCAGATTTTTTTTAATGTTTTTTTTATACAGAGAATTGTGTATAGATGTTTTTTTCCATTAACCAAATGGCAGTATTTCTATGTCAAAAAGTAGATTATGCACTTTTATGATGAAAAATTTGTACAACGGTTTACCGTAATTTTTTTGGCCAAGTTCCTTTTGTATCTTGAAACTTCGACAGACGTTTATTTTTATGATAAACAATTAATTCTTTGAATGATTTTCGAGCAAAACCTTTCCAGTTTCAAAAAGGCATATTATAAAACCAGCTATATAGGAATTATCAATCGAGTTAGTTATGTTTAAAAAATATAAAATTATTAAAAAACGCCAGGTAAACATTTCACTTATAGCCACCTTTCAAAGGAAGTACATTTACAAAAAATAAATCAAATAGAGAGCTCTAGAATATAAAGTATATAAGGTACTCAAATAAGAAACAATTTTATATTTTTCAATTTCCATCTCTGTTTAAATATTGTGCCGTTGTACTCGTGCATTCAAAAGCAATAATTAGATGGCACTATAGAAATCTAAACTGTAAGAGAGATGATCTCCAATATTTGAAATTATAGTTTTAACAATACTAACGATCTACATTAAGAACGTTTGTATATCCATGAAACATAATTTTGTGAATAAAAATAATCGATATCTGATAATCACAAAAACATTTGTTGATTTTAAGTCCTAAGGATAATTATTAAGTTTTTTAAAAGGTTACAAAACAGAAAATACTTGCAAATTTTGTATTTGTTTTGAAAACTTTACAATGTCGTAAAACAGTTACACTCATCAAACCAGGACTAATTTCAAAGAAAAAAATGTTCAGGTCATAGTTAATATGTTTAATAATAAAACATAATTTTACATATAAGAAAGGAAAAACGATATCTCTACTTTTGCATAAGTTTTTTTTTATAATTGACTGAGTAATTCTTTAAATCGAGTTATTCGTTAAGCAGTGTACCGCTCGGAAGCGAATTTTTTAACAACACATGTATTTATAATTTAAGGTACATTAATTTTGTACTTTAATAAAATAAGAAATTTCAAGTCTCCTTTTCTTTCAGCTTTCAACTTTATTAGAAAAAAAACCCTTTTCATTAAAGTGTTTACCCCCCTAAGGTTTTCCCGAGTTCTCCAAGGCTGCAAAGACCTCCTATTCCTGTGTCATATTATCACATATTGATGCCCATTCCTCCTCTAACATTGTCTGAAACTACACTGATATGAACTTCCATATTCATGCATGATAGAAAACTAATAGTTTGTGAAGAAGGACACCAAAAATCAAAATAATTTTTAAAAACACCCAAAGTTCACCACTAATCTGCAATTTAAACATTTATTTAAAAATTATTGTTAACTGAGTTGAAATTATTTTGTATGCTATGCTATGCTATGGTATGTTTTGCTATGACGAATGAGAATATAATGATATGCTATGTCAGATTCCAACGCCATGGTATGAGATTCCAATGCCATGGTTTGTGATTTAAATGCTATGTTATGCTCTGCTGTACAATGTATGTTGTAAAATTTGTCAATTTGAAAACTTATGTTGAAATATATTTTTAAATAAGATTTTGAAAGTGCGCTGGTATCATGAAAAAGGTGTTCAATATAAGAACGTAATCTGTTTGTTAAAACAAATATGTGCATTTTTGTTAATAAATGACGCAAAACTCATGTCCCTTAATGAGTCTCACTGCTCTCATTAAAGCATAGACTACATCTAATGTTACACATTGTTGATGCTGCCTAGTGAGTGACATTTTGATTGTTTATCTTTTCAAAAGAGATTTAAGGACAAGTTTATATCTTTACTGAACTAAACAGTCACTTAACACGGCATTCAATCTCTAACGCCACGGACACAAGTGAAGAGACTATGCATGCATTTGTTACATGAATTATTCAATGCGAATATTAACACTTTCCAAACTTCAAGACAAAATATCGTGCTAATTTTATGTATTAAAATTGAATCATAAAATGTGCCTCTTTTAATTTGAAAATACATACACGGGAGGTATTTTTTTTTATTAAATAACATCGATAAATTCACAGATCCAAATGTACAAAAAATTCGACTGAAATCCTAAATACATTATTACAGGTTTACAGGAGTTAGTCATAATGATCTTGCAATCGTAATCAACATCCTGAAACTACAAACATTACATCTAATAGCAATTCTTTTCGAGTAAAAGTTATTCAATAAAGCTTTAATTTATATATTGTCTTTTTCAGTTTCTCGTCTTTGTAGGACCAGAGCCGTGCTATACACATTACACTTACGTACATGCATATATAAAAAAATATTAAGGAAACCACTTGATAAATACTTTCTTTTGAAGCATGCATATTTTTGTTCTAAAAAAGAAAGTGCTAAATGATTAATGCATGCCTCTAAAATTAGACAATTGTGGAAAAATAAGAACTGAAAAGAATTAATGGCTTTAAAAAAAAGTATGTTAATCATGATTTTTTTTTATTTTTTTTTAGTATTCAAAATAAACAAAGGAAGAGATTTCTCTTTCGTTTTTAAAGAACCATGATATATCAGTTACCCCTACTTACAATAATCCAATCATGTTAGATATTTTCACATAAACAGTAAGTATATACTTGTATTAGTTTATATACATAGAAAAAATAGTGACCCAGATTATTTATGCACTACCTATTGACCCAGTCTGAAGATATGCAGAAAAAAGCGAATTAATCAAATAATGTTATATAAGGAAAAACAATTATTTGCAAGTGTAAATATCAGGAAATAAACGTCGCATACTTCAAGTTGTTTAAATCCTGTGTATATTTCATGGACATATTAAAGAATACAACCCTCGTTGATTTATGTGTCACAATATTAAAACTGTCAAGTTAATTTTTAATAGGCTGACATATTCTAATCAAGTGTTTAACATTGACAAATTTTCCTAACGAACACAAGTTCCGGAATTTCAATGTTTATCACTGCTGTCATTTAGATTTATGCAGAATTTCGTTTACTTAGTGATTCATTTATAAAATGATATATTTACTCATAATCAGCCCGTAGCCGTTAAATGGTAAATCATTGAAATGTATTCTTCTCATAATGTTGGTAATTTTTAATGTAAACAAAAACTGTCACAAAATCATAATTTCAGGAAAATGGTTGGTTAATTTATATCGTTTTTTTTTTCTTGGAACGAAAAAGACCACACAGCTTATAAATGTTATTAAGCACTGTGGCATAATAACGCTGATATATAAATTTAAAAAAAAATCTTTGATAAATTTATATTTTATGCTATCACTTTTTGATCATATTACAACTAAAAACCGCAGTTTGATGCGTATCCTTTTTTAAATCAGAGTGTTACACAGCGGTGAAAAGGGACAAGATGAAAAATAGAAATCTTATTTGTTCGGACGAGATAGGAGTTGTTCGGATGAATTAGGGTTTGTTGAGACGAAAAAGTTTTTTGTTCGGATGAATCAGGACTTGTTTTGACGGATACGGATTTGTTTGGACGAATATCATATTTTTGTGACAAATTATCTTTTTGTTTGGACGAATGCGTTATTTGTTATGACGAATAAGTTAATTGTTAGGACGAATTACGATTTGTTCGGACGAATAAGTTCGATTTGTTTGAATACGTTATATTTTCGGACGAATAATGATTTGTTCGGACGAATAAGTTAATTCTTATGAGAGAGAGAGAGAGAGAGAGAGAGAGAGAGAGAGATCTCATAATCATTGATACGCAGATGTCGAAAAGATTAAATCACTCTAGGAGACCATGTGCTGATCAAAAAAATGTTCCCGGGGTGTGGGGTCTAAAAGACAATTTTGTTTGCCGGGGAGGACAGGTTTTCCATCCCGACCCCCTTCTACATCCGCGCACAGAGTAGCCCACTCTAGATATTGCAGGATTTTATTTCTTTTGTAACTTATGACCAAAAAAATCGCCATCTTCCAGAACTGAAAAATATAGCCCACCTATAACAGACATGCGAAATTATGATAGATCTTGATAATTGAGCTTATGTTTTGTCAGTAAACTATAACAGATGTTGTAGAAATAATCAGAAGAGGCGGAAGGTATTTCATATTGAGGCGGCAAATCTGATCGATAAGTTGGGAAAGGAAGGGGCGAAGGGGTTGAATCGGATTTAAGTTGATATTCTACAGTGTGTCAAATTATTCTTGAATTTGATTAATTATGGTGTAGCTTAATTGATGGCACTTTATATATAAAAAAGAAAAGTTGTACGTATCCTTTCTCTTAATTTTGACGATTCAAAACGTGTATCCATATAACACAACTCACATTTATGTTTGAAAAAAAATATGCTCATCATGCGTGGATCTAGAGGGGTGAGGGGAAACTGACTTTTTTTTAAAGTTATCAAAACTAGGTCTAGGACCCCCTCCTGGCAAATATAGATGTCCATTGGACACCCCCCCCCCCCCATGAAATAAAATACTGGATCCTCGCATTTGCATGTATAAACACCAATACCGTCCAATTAAATATTCAGAAATTTTATTCAACTTATCAGTCTCTTCTGCACTTCAAAAATATTAAAAAAACTTAAATGGATTATGTGAATCTTGTGCTGACGCATTATATATAATATATATATATATATATATATATATATATATATATATATATATATATATATATATATATATATATATATATATATATATATATATATATATATATATATTTATATATAGCTCAAAAATTATACTATGTGAGTTATTTCTTTCTTACAACTTGTAATTGATCAAAGCCAAAGAACAATATTTTTGTAATGTCAAACCTATCTAATGGATGCACTGTCAAACATTGTCAAAAAACACGCGAGAAACAGGTATATAAGCCCCACTCTTGCTTGTGTAAACAATAACGTTCACATTTCGCCGCTCCACTGAACACAAATTGTCGTTATCATCGCCGAACCGTGGCATCCATGGAATACAGATTGCTGTTCTTAAATTTCAATTGAGTCTTTTTTTTTTAAACTCATTTTCTGGCAAAATTGTTTGGGCGGCGACCACCGCCCCTGTTCCAACTCTCTTTTAAATATCATTGACTAGGAAATGTATAACATTTATGTGTATCAATCAATTAATCATTTAAAGAAAAGGGGTGATATAGACAACCCCCCCCCCCCCCCCCCATTCATCTTCATCATTGCCAGATCAGATTGTCTAAATTACTCATCATAAATACTGTTTTTATATAAAAAAAATATTTTGTTTTCCCGAACAAATAGCTTACACATCTATACCAATCCTAAATTGTCCACACAAATAATTCATTCGTCCGAACAAATAGCTAATTCATTCGAACCAATCCCAATTCGTCCGAACAAATCACTTTTTAACAAAACCTAATTTTCCCAACAGATATTTCTATGATTAGGTTTAGTTGTTTTCTGGTCAATCAATATGACGAAAATGGTATCAGTAATTTGTAATTGCATCTCAACTAAATACAATATTTTTGTGATCGGCTTCGGCCGATCACTATTGTGTCCTTATGAGGCATCCGGCAAATGCTTCCACGTGCGCACACATTCCGCTTGCATAAGTAGTTTTTATAAAAACTTGAGGTTTGGTTTAGTAGTTATGTAACATTTTACTCAGTTTTATTTAAATTCATTTACCTTAAGAGATGCAAATAAAATACAGTTCGACCTGTTAATTCAAGAATGCACATTTTGTCTCACGCGTAAGAATTTCGATCGAAAGATTCATTCAGAAATGCAGGTGACCTCGATGAACTGACCTCAATCATAAGAAGATGCTCCATGAACTGACCTCGATCTATTGATGTTGCATAATAGAAGCGAGGAAGACGGCTTGATTTATAAACAAGGTTACGTTATAATTCGACCTCAATAGCAAGTTATGATGGCATTCAATGTTTTTCAGTCGCATTAAATTATTTTAATACAATTCATTCTTTATATACGTGTTAATGCTCTTTGAAGAGCCCTACTCAGTATTCTAAAGAAGAAGATACATTAACATTTAATAGTTACGTTAAAAATATAAAACTAGACAAGGAGTTTACGAACGGCTTTCCCCAAGTTTATTTCGAAATTAAATTTGTTGACGGTTTATAATGATGAAATTTTGGTGTACAGATTCAAAATATTCTATATTTTGTAAAAATACAGTACTTTTTAAATTATTTTACATTAAACTGATCATGTTGATTGCTTCTAGCTATCAATATATCATTATTGCCGATCATTCCTTTAAAAGGAATACTTGTTATCGTATTTATTTCGAAATTGTGTAAATCTAAACTTATAAGAAATAACCTAATATGTGGCAAAGGACTAATTTGATACTCATTAAGTCAATCGGAACTATTTATGCCTTCTTTTTAACTGGTTCTGCTATTTACAAGCATAATGAATATACTACTATAAAAAAAAACTGTACATATATTCAAATCAGCTGCTTATGGTTTAGTTACATTTGCTTGCTGATCAAAAAATGTCTTGTTGTCATTTTGTACTAGTTAAGAGCAAAGCATCGGTCCCTCTAACACACAATTGTTAGTCTACGACTAACAACTGGCTTATAAAGTTGACTATTCACCATTCGCTTCCCCTCAAGATACACCATATCTTAAAATAAATAAATAACTCAATTTAAGGATGCAGAATAAAAATTTAATTTTTCATAACAAAGACGGGTATTTTAGACCGGTTTTGTTTAGTAGAATTTCGAACGTTGGGGGGTATGTAGTTATATGTCTGTGGTCTCTTTGACCTCTGAATGGATGGCCAGGACCTCTCAATTGATGGACAGGGCCGTTTCTTCCGTGGCTTCCTTGATCTACTAATGGATAGACAAGTTCGGGTCCACCGGGACTACCTGGGATTCCTAGAATAGGACCTACATGTACAAAGGCCGGTTAAGTACAACTTACTGCTGGAATATCGTTTACAGCATTTGCCTCCGTATAGACATGTTGTGTCATGGTTGCAAGCTACGCGCCTACTATCGATGAACACATAGTTTTGGTTGCAGGAACCTCGGCGGTCGAATTCAGCTGGAATTTGACATCTTTGACCATTTCCTCCAACATAACAACATATCTGTACTCCGTGGCATTGTTCGTCATAGTTACAATATGGGCCAAGCTCTAGCTCCTGGGAAATGTGGCTTGATGGGCAAGTTCCGGCCTTTGTTTCAAACTAAAATGTTTTTTGTTTTTGTTAAATAAAACCACATACCTCAAATTTAGCAATGATATAATAGGCTAACTGTATTCGGCGCGTCGGCGCTTGCGCGGCAGATTTGTAAATTAAATTAAAATGTTGGTAATTAGATTATCGATTATACGATTATATTTTCCTCGGGCACGATGTTTCACTCTGCCGGAATTAGTAGTAAACAACGATGGTAATTGATGCACAAAGTAATAAATAATCCTGTCAGTGATATTAATGAGTTTGATTTAAATGAGGCACTTGGTGTCTTTTTCAATAGAAATCTGTTAGAAACATTTAGTATATGTGAATGTAGAGATGATAAATGAATGAGAGAAAATCTAAAATGTTCTAATACTGTGAATTCTGTTTGTTTAATGTTCTCGTTATAACACAATTTTACGGAGTTTTTTTTTTGTCATTAAACCTCATGTTATTTTCATATAATGCTAAATACCACTAGAAATCAGCTTTATTTTTTCTCGAGAGCATTGGGGAGAGGGAAGCAGCTGGATGATGTTAAAAATATTTCTTGCGATCATTATTACATGTATTTTAATACGGAAAATTATCATATTTCTAAAATTAATATTACAATGTCAGACATTTGTGCCCTGGGCCACCATCCACGCGGTGAAATCGTACCCTGGATAAGTATTCATTGATCATGTAATAATTAAGGTACAAATTCAAGACTGAGAGGGAAACATAATATACAAATATTGACTGGGGTTGAGGGCAACATTGATTATATTAGCCCCCGAGGGACGAAATATTGCCCGACGCGAAGTAGTACCTTGTAATATTATATAAATTGGCAAGACATTCTCACTTGATATATAAAAAACAATATATCGGGAATAGGTGAGGGAAAAATTTGAAGTTATAGAAAATGTCTGTACAAGCCGTGGGCCTTCTTATTATAAACCTTACGATATTATTGCTCAGACGACGATTAGCCGTAGGTAAACATATATTTAATATCATTGACACTAAAGACAGTATGGACAAATCTTGCGATTAAATCACTCAGCTATATATGTAAATTTATATACTGGATGACTCCATACCCTGGTTTATAATGTTTCAGTTGGACTATTGACTGAACAAGTCCAATTTCTAGACGATTATATAATAATAAATACGGACAGTGTGTGTTTGTAAAACACCGATACCATGTTTGGTATCAGAGACATAAAAACATTTGTGTTTAGTTTAAACAATATTTTATTGATAATTTACAATAGCAGGTACATGTATTTGGCATAAAGTACAATAAGATTGGGAAACAAGCCAAAAGGCTTATACAAATCCCTCTCTTAGATAAGAAAAAATATGAGAGGTGCAAATTACATGTATGTATGATTAAATAAAGAATATGAGAGCTTATATAAAAGAGGAGAAAAAGACATCCAATATATGTATCAATCAAGACTAGACATTTTGACATATGCATGAGTTTGAGAGTTGGAATTACAAGTGCATTTATTTTTAAACTAGTGAGCTAATCGACCCACGAACGTATAACTTCATGTTATACTATAAGGAAAACAATACAATTATGTTCAGAACAATTTGAAGTAAAACACCAAAGAAAATACATGTATGAAATACATCCCTGTATAAATATATCCTAGATGCTTTTACATATTTAGAGAATATAATTAAGTAAAAAAAGTGTCGAGGCTACACTAGGTACCCTGAAATCGTTTACTGTCGATGATAAATTTTTGGATCATATAAAAAATGTATTTATTATCATTATCGCTAAGATTGGGAGACCCAAAGAGTAATATTTTTACATTTGTTGGATCTCGAAGTTTGTTAATTGTTTCACTACGTATTACATTGTACATTATAATTTGGGCAATATAAAAGATAGTGGTCATTACTTTCAATTGAACCACATGTGCATAAGGGGGAGGGGCAGAGGTTTCTGCGGAACATATAAAGTTTCAGGGCGCTGCACTCTAATCTTAACTGGGAATGTAGAATTTGTCCTTTTCTGGATTCAAAATTATAATAATCGGGAATGTTTATGTTGCTACGATTTAAATATTTTTTGAAATTGTTTAAAGAAGGGTTGTTTTGTATTTCATTAGGTAGTGTATTCCAGAGCCTTATTGTACTTGGAAAGAATGACTCATAATATAGCTTTGTTCGTGCGAAAATTTCTCGTATGGAATTATTACTTCTGGTATTATGTGTTCCATCTTTAGAAGTTTGTATTTCTAAAATATTAGAAAGATATTCTGGAGTTTTGCAATGGAACATTTTAAAGAACTGAACGAGTCGATGGTTTTCCCTACGCTTTGAAAGTAACACCCAGCCTGTTTCTCTGTATAAAAATGCAATGGACGCCATTCTATTACCCCCCGTCACTATTCGTGCCGCTTCTAACTGAATATTTTCTATTTTTCGACTAAGATATTCCGGTAAATTATCCCATATTATATCAGCGTATTCTAAGGCTGGTCTAATAAAAGAGAAGTATTTTTTTTGTAAGCAGTTTCTATCTAGTAAAAATTTAACTTTGCGCATTTGTCCCATTCTTGCATAAGCCTTGGATATCATTTCATCTATATGTTGGTTCCACGATAAGTTACTACTAAAAATTACACCAAGGTGTTTATGCGATTCAACTTCTTTGAGGTGGACATCATCAAATATGAGTGAGGGATGAAAAGGCTTCTTAATTTTATTGGAAATGGTCATGCATTCAGTTTTGGAAGGGTTGAAGGATACAAGCCATTTTTAGACCAGTCGTTAATTTTCTCAAGATCAGAGTTAAGTAGAGCTGCAGAACTGAACGGGTTTTCAACTGTTATGTAAATTGACGTATCATCAGCAAACAGTTTAATATTACAATCGATATTGACCACTAGGTTTGTTTATGTAGATAGGAAAAAGGAGTGGACCTAAAATACTTCCTTGCGGAACACCAGCTTGCACGTTTTTCAGGTATGATTTGGTACCGTTAATAACGACACATTGTTTTATATTGTGAAGGTAACTATGGAACCATTTTAATAAATTGCCACGTATTCCCAAATTACTAAGTTTATATAGGAGACCTTTATGCCATACCTTGTCGAACGCTTTGCTTATATCAAAAAACACTACCCTTATCTCTTTGCCTTGATCAATAGCTCGATAAAAATAACTAGATATACTAAGCAGTTGATTGACAGTAGAATCATTAAGACGGAAGCCGGATTGAGATGGAGTTAATATGTTATTTGAGTGGAGAAAATTGTATAGGTATTTAAAAATACATCTTTCCATACACTTCCCAAGGACACTAAGCAGGGATATTGGTCTATTGTTGCTCACTGTGTTTGCTGAGCCTTTCTTGTATACAGGAGTTACATTTGCGATTTTCCATTGATTAGGAACAGTAGAACTTTGCAGAGAAAGATTGAATAGTTTAGTTAGAGGATAAGCAAGTTCTGATGAAGCTTGTTTGAGGAGCATAGGATTTAAATTATCAGGACCAGTAGCTTTATTAGTATTTAGGATTTGCAAGTTGTCTTTTACATCTTGAACAGAAATAATAATATTGTCTAGGTTACAATACGGGTCATTATTATCGTAGTTTACGGGTAAATCGATATTGTCATCATCTACTTGCGATTGTTGACAGAAGTAGTCATTGAATATATTTGCTTTCTCAAAGTTTTCGTTCACAAGTGTGCTGTTATCATTTAATTTAATTGGGGGATAAGTAGATTTATTACATTTTTTTAAATTTGTAACTTTTTTCAACAATGACCACCATTCCTTTTGTGATAAATTGTTTGATTTTAGTTGATTAGCTAGTTTTAAGTAGTACGTTTGCTTTGCATTCCTTACTTTATTTATGCATTCATTTCTTGCCTTTCGATAATTAGCCCAGTCCACTGAAGATTGGGATTTTTTAGCCTTCGAGTGCAGACGTTTGCGTTGCCTTATAGCTCGGCGGACCGCATTATGCATCCAAGGGGGATCATTAGGTCGAGAAGTGATGACCTTGTTTGGTATATTTTTGGTGGCAGTGTCTAATATTTTATTTGTAATTTCGTTACAAGCTTGATTGATTTCATTAGAGATTTGCATATCTAGATTTTGTTTACGTAGGCAAATTTTATAATCATAAAAGTTGGTTTCCGAAAATGACCAAATTTTTCTAGTGAAAGTTCGAGCGTATAATTTGGGCAATTTTAGGACGCAGTAGATGGGACAGTGGTAGCGTGTGTTACTTGGAAGAATGTTGTCGCCCACCCCAGAAAAATCGATGTTTTCTATAGTGTTTACTATTAACAAATCTAGTACTAATGTTTCAGAGTTTTCCGTAAAATGCGTAGCGTCTGTGATAAGTTGTGTCATTCCTAGATCTTTAATGATATTGATTTTGGAAGTTCTTAAATTGTTAAGGTTGTCATTGAAATCCCCTGTAATAATAATATTTGATATGTTTGTATCTTTAGCCTTCTCCATAGAATACGCTATTAAGTTCCATTTTTCTGTTTCAGAATTAGGAGGGCGGTAGAACGTTCCAATAAGAAATTTCTTTTTATATATAATACATTCCACCCATATGCATTCTACCTGGGTAACTTCTAAGTCGGTTCTGCGCTTGCACACGATATTACTATTGACGTATATCATCACGCCCCCGTATCTATTGTCACCTCTATCGCGCCTCATTGGTTCTTGAAAACCCTGAATTATCAAATCTTCGGAGTCAGTATTGTGGTCCAGCCACGTTTCATTTAATGTTATGATGTCAAACCCCCCGAATTCTGCTTGAATAATATCAATTTTATTTCTAACACTTTGGACATTTAGATGTACTAAAGTAATCGATTTCTCCAAAAATTGATCGAGTGAATTTAGTGAACTTTCATGTAGGTCTTGATTAAGCTCCGCGCAATAATCATAGGGGCCTGGGTTTTGTTCTATATCGCCGCTTAATAAAAGAAGATGCATGATTATCAATAGGATGATTGTTGTCATTACGTTGGCTATCGGGCGGACTAGTAGAGACGTATAAGTTGAGGACCATTGAGCATGTATTTTGTCCGTAGAGTAGGTGTAATCACTGTGTGGCGTAATTAATGTTTTAGCATTGCTTGATATTTGGAATGATTTGTAGAAAAAAGTGAGATTAATATTAATAATGACAACGATTTTGGACCATAGTTTAGGTATTCGATGTATAACGACCACATTTTGTACCTAATAAACGAATGGCCTGATATTCTTAATCATGATATCATTTTGAAGGTGATATCAAATAAAAAATACTCCACCAAAGGAATTTGCAAAATTTTGATTATGGTCCAACTAATTACACCTTGAACTTTGCATTGAAGTTTATGGGAAACGTATGTTTTATTAAGATATTGTTAAAAATAACTTAAAATTTGTAAAACTCTCTTGGTTAATATATGCATAAACCTTTTCTTTATTAAAATATGAAATAAAATGAATCGTTTACCGCATATATTTTGAGGTAATTATCATTTTGTTTTTTTCATCAAGGGGAGATAACTCTTTAAAAAATGTTAAGGTGCAAAACGACCGGCTTCTTATATGTTGTCAGTCATGTGAATTTGGTTCATTTCACTTTCATTGTTATCTAGCAATACATATCTAACTAGTTTAAAATGATTCAAAATTGTTGAATATCCCTTCATTATACATTGAATACCTTAAGCAATAAGTTAACCATAAGTATAGTCAGCAGGTTTATGCAGCCTTTGCTTTTAAGAGAACCGTGGTGTAACCCTATCCGGATCCTGTGAGTGATATTACTCACTGGCATTGTTTAAGTTATTGGCGTATGAAATAAGTACAAGAACATAAGGACAGGGTTACACAGGAACTTAAACAATAGTAAATAAAGATATAGTGGATTTGGAAAATACAAAAAGTAAAAAATTCTAAAAGCTCCGCTTTTCAAATTCTTTGGTTCCAACTCAGTAAGTAAGGTAAAATGTGATGGTTGAACATACTGTAATGTCAAAAAGAACATATAGACAAAAATGGGTGAGATATACATTGTAATATTTGGAATGAGAGTATGAAGGGTTGTTTTAGATTACCGATGGAAACATGATATTTCACAGTTTGTGTTTATTTACAAGCACCTTTGAATCAGTCAATAAGATGCCTATCAGATCGATGGCGATGAGATCAATACTCGTGGACAAGTCCAGAAAAAAAAATGGTCAAAGGGTATTCAATAATGGTATCCCTGTATTGATTTGTGTACTTATTGTAGTCAACCTTCATTTTGTGTTTATGTTATTTATGTCTATGTTGGCATTTAATGCGAAGATTAGTCTTACAAAAGTAGACTGGAATCCAGGATCAATGTCATATTATAGATTTTAAAAAAAATGTTAAGTGATGTCCAAATCATGAATTAAAAATGAAATGCAAAGAACTTTGGTTTGTGCCACTTAAGAATAAATTCGCGATTTTTAAAAGCTGTACCGCCTACCGTTATAAAAGTGCATTAAAACTATTTGTCAAGGTAATTAATATGTTTTACGGTGCGACCGTTGGGGCGAGCGCAGCAGGTGATCAAAATGAATTATGATAAATCAATAAAAATAAAAGTAGTGACGTAAAGTAAATGAATTTGAATGCAAAATAAAATAAATATAACTATTTTTCCAGTACATTTTCATTATTCATAATTCATAAGATTTTTTATTTATTTATATACCAATCTCATTAAAATCAGATCTTTGTAACGCTCCGAAATTCTGATAGTCGCTAACCAAAGTGTAGCGACATCAGAATTTGTCGGAACGGATCAAAGATCTGATTTTAATCAGATTGTTTATATACTGGTCGCACGCCAATATAGAATTTATCTCAGATAAAATGTTGTTGAATAATAAAGATTTTAACATAATGTACATTGCAGTTTATTTCCTCTTTTCTTGCACCAGACATTTTTATTAAACTTACAAATAAAAATTGACTCATCACAGATTCCCCCCTCCCCCGTTTAAAAAAAAATCAAATTTACGTATAAAAAAAATTTGTTGATCACATAAGGAAAATGGATCCCCCGGGAGCATGTATTATCGTAAATAGTAGTGAAAATAAAAACACTTTTGAGTAGCGAAAGAGCTAAAGGCATACCACGCACTCCCCATTCCCCACCCCGATTAGAATTTTCCTGATTTTGAGAATTTTCTTTTTCTTTTTGCTTATGAAGACTTTTTGAATGATGTTGCCACGCCCCATTTAAAAAAAACGTTCCTGGAAATTACCGTAAATATAGTGAATAAAATAATTGTGAGCATTCATCCAAATGAGAGCAAGTTACAGCTGTTTCCTATCTCTGAAGAAATGTCCCGATTCGTTAGCTCTGCAAGATTTTGAGAAGATTTTGGTATTTATAGCGAGCACAGCTCGCCGGCGCGCAGCGCCGGCTAGCGAAGCGAGCTCTAAGAACCAGTGTGCGCGGGAAAAAGAACGAGCGAAATCTACAGTTCATCAAACAAAATTTTTTGTCTACGTCCCATAATGCTCTCTAATGTTTTCACCCGTGGTGCTATGCCAAAAATGGCCGACTTTTAACTCGTAATTTACGGTGACTTCAAGTTTGAAGACACGTTTTGAGTACAGCATATGCTTTGGCGAGACTCAAAAGATTTGTTACATGCCTCCATACCTTCGTATTGAGTCGAGAAACGTAAACAAAGACGAACAAAGTCATGGATGACGTCACAGTGCACTCGCGCTATATTTCCCGCGATAAATTAGAGGTGGATCAAACATCTGTAATGAGTGTACTGGCTATTTCAGTAAAGTCTGCGATACCTGCCTCATTGACATATGTTTTGTTTTTAATCTTTTTTCATAGACGTCGATCGGAACCGGGGGAGGGGGGCTTTTTTTGCTAAGTTAGACCTAACCATTTTGCACATAGCAGGATAGAGGGTTCAGCCCCCCCCCCCCCCATTTTTTTTTTCGCAGGAAATATAACTGTCCCGTAATGTACGTTTGAAAGATGGAGAAGTTGGAGTCAAAGGCATACTATTTTTAAAGACCCCCCCCCCCACGGATTAGGATTTTCATGATTTGGGGAATTAGATATTTTCTCTCAGTATTTCTGAGGATCAGTCTAGCCCCCCCCCCCCCACTTTCAATTTGCTTCCGACGCTAGTGTTTTTTAATATATATTATAGAGATTTTATATATATATATATATATATATATATATATATATATATATATATATATATATATATATATATATATATATATATATATATATATATATATATATATATATATATATATATATATTAGCAAGAGCCATACTATACTGTCATATCGATCCATTTTTAAACTAAATAATTGTGCATGCATGCACAGTAACGTTAGGCAGGTAAGTATATGAATAGGGAGGAAATAAACAATAGGACATTTTGAACTAAATAAAAAGGAATAAAATAAAATAATAAACAGGTAAAAAAAATTACGTAGATACTGCATATAGTCATACCATAAATTTAAAAGTGGGAAATTACACACCTACAAGCAGGTAGCGGTCTCTCTCTCTCTCTCTCTCTCTCTCTCTCTCTCTCTCTCTCTCTCTCTCTCTCTCTCTCTCTCTCTCTCTCTCTCTCTGGGTTGCGCTGTATGTATCATAACAATTAAGATTAGTACCTTTGGCATACTTATTATAGAGCAATACTCTCTCAAAAATTCTTTGACGTTCTTTGATACCTAAATAAAACTATAAGTTGACAATGATGCAAGGTACAGTATGTGTAATTCTTGCTGCGCTCGCCAGAACGGTAGCACCGTAAAACATATTATTTCAGCAGATTTACAATAACTACTTAGAGTAGTTTCCCCTTATTGTGACGTCAAAGTTCACGTCAGTCAAGAGTAGTCTGTCTCTTTTAAAACACACTAGAAAAAACTACGCGAAAAATACTGTTTGGTTTACTTAAAAAGCATGATGTTCTGGAAATTACACAATTTATCTGTTTCTCAAAAGTTTTACTTTGATTCTCGCGAGATGGTATCCAGTCTAGTGAGATCGGCCGACATTGAGGAATTGCATTGTGGGTCGAAATTTACTGACTCCGAAAAATTCTGTCGGATCAATGTGTAAGAAATCCATTGTGACGTCACGCGAAAGGACGATAACTCCGGAAATTGGCGTTGTTTCAATGCATGTACATAGTCTTTTATCTTGTTCTCGTGAGAGTGTGAAATGGGAAACCATAATTACAGGGAACTACTGGGACGATTAAAACAAGGCATTACTGGTCCGATTTACTGACGCCAAAAAAATCCGTTGAATGAATGTGCAAATAGTCCGAATTTTCTATTCACACACGCCTTGCCGGTAGAGCTCGCTTCGCGCCGGCGCTGCGCGCCGGCGAGCTGCGCTCGCTACTATCCTTACTATCGGGGGCGAATTTTCTCCACATAAATATAGAAAAATGATAACTTAAGATATTGTACATCTAGACATGATAAATCTAATTCTTAAATTTGAATGCTCTCGCTCAAAAAGTAGGAATGATTTTGCGCCTGAATATTATTTCAGTGGTTTTCTTGTAAGAACCGGAAGTACCGGATCGGAAGTCTAAAACCTTACATAAGAGTGTCATTTAAAATTGCTATTAGATAACTTATAGTTATTTAATTATTTCTTTTCTAAAATTTCAAAAAATTTTGAACTCCTTGTTATAACCATTTGCTTAAATAGCAACTTAAGGTGGCAGGGGACAGTTTTTTTGATACAATTCTTTGTAGCCAAGGGATGCATGTCTTCGGAACTCTGTAACTAGAATTTCCTCAGTTCCCATTCAGCACAAATACCTTTAATTCACTCTTTATAAGGCCAATCACCAATTTCTGAAGAAAATTACTAATCAAAACCTGTAAAATTCTCTACACACTGGTTTTTATGAGATTTTGGCCCTTTCATCTTTTGCTAATTTTTCATGATTTTTCAGCTTTTTAGACCTCCCCCAGCTAATTCCCTGCAGAGGGTTGACCTTCCGTACCGCGTGCATGTTGCACTATCACATGTCACAAACTTACCGGTGTTTAGTTTTCAATGTCCCATCCACCTACTTTTCGTGTTATTTTACCTCCCGTCTGTAACTTGCAATTTCACTGTGTAAAGTCAGCACAACAGTCATAGCCGCAGGTTTCGCATTTTACTTCTGATTCTCAAGTACCTAACATAAGGGGCCTACATATTGCATATCAATTTCAACAATAGACACCCCTCTAACTAATGATAATCATTAAGAATCATTTCATGAATTTTAGCAACACTCATAAGCCTTCAAGTACAGCAACTCTCAATTTTACAAAAATATTGACGGGTACTTTATTCGAAACTGTCCCTTGCTACCTAAGAGTAGCGCAATATCAAAAGAAAGATAACTCCAGAACTTTACAAGTAGCTACACTTCTAATTTCCGGAGGAATATTGAAAAAAAAAATATTTTAAAGTAAGTATTCATTTGTCGGACACAAAATTTGGTATGCCTTCAGTATTTATACTCTTTATTCTTACAGCAAAGCGGGAAAACTCTTTCTAATTTTTTATTGGAAATTTTATCAAGTTATGATCTTTAGGCCTTTCAAACCTCTATAAAGGGTCAAAAAGTGGCCCCTCGGACCATAGTTTAAAGATTGTACTCTTTATTCTGAACAATAAACCGAAATCGGACAAAGAATAAAAAAGATACAGCTAAAGGGCTGTTTTGAACGTTGGCCCTTGCAGATCCCTAATATTTCCAAATTGTTTACCCAAAACCTTTTCCGATCTGCGCATTGTGTGTTTTATTATACTAATGCAATATTGTAATGTTTACTTGAAAGGTTTTTGAGAAAACGTGGAACGCGTGATTTCAATTTAACATTGAAACTTCCATAGACGATTCTCATCAACTCATAAAACCGGAAGTACTCGATATTATTTGTTGAGACTTAGAGCGTATGTTAACTACTCCTACGTTAACAATATCAATGCGTCATCTTAAATTTCTAAGGTCATTTGAATTTTTTTGTTTTTTCATCCCCACTTTTCTAAAGTGTGAGGTCTAATATCTCAAAAACGATAACACTGTCAGTTTTGTACAGCTTGACAAGATACATCTAATTCTAAAATTTGATTGCTCTAACTCATCAACAATTGCTCTAGGAAAGTTGAATAATTGTTTTAATTTTCTTTTCCGTTTTTAAAAAATCGCTGACACAAATCCTGTCGAGAATGATAATAACAAAAGACGAAAACAATAGGTCTTTTCGACCGAAAGTCGAAAGGCCTTAATAAAACATTAAAATAACAATAGGTCTTTTCGACCGAAAGTCGAAAATCCCTAAAAATGTCGATACTACAAAGGATACTGTGAACAATATATGTTTTTTTTTTAAATCATGGCGGTCGAGGGATATAACTCTAGAAAAGTGTGGATTGGTCTTTAACTGTATTAATAGATAAATGGAGGATGTCATTTTTGACTTGCATTTAATCTTCAAACTTTTGGTACTGACTTCTTTTGTTCATCACTGATTTCGTTCTTATATCATGTTAAGAAAACTGGCTTTACCACTTTCACCACTTACATGTAGCTCATTCCTCACCTCGAGTAGTGCATATATTTGATGCCAATACTGAGACACAAGGCAATTATTGAACTGTCAGAAAGTATGTGTCGACAGGGCATGGATTGTTTATTGTGGAAAATCTTCCTTATCAAATTACGATAAATCTAGCCTTAAATATTACAAATAATCACAGGACACTGTGGCATAAGACAAAAAAAACATGATCCTACTTCTGATAACCCTCACATATATCAATAGCAAACTGACGTGACGGTAATTGGATTGACAGAAATATGTCACTTCGAGAACTTGGATTGAAATATGAGTATTTCCGAAAACATTTTGTAAAGTGATCTGGTTTCATGAAATAGTTTATTAAAGTACGTACATCAAATAATTAAATGATAAGTGTACGCAATTTTGTAAATAAATCATGCTCACCTTCCGCCTCTTAATGAATGTCACTGTTCGCATAATAAATAAATGCACTTTTATTTTAGGAATGATCAAGCAAATTTGTATCAGTAATCCTTCTTTAATCTTACATGTCATTTAATAAACTAGATAATCATATAAAATAGACCAATTATTCATAAAAGTGCCAAATACATTTCAAGAAGGCGTTGTTTATAACAGTTATTTACAATCCAACGTGTTGCTGAACAAATTGATTTGAGGCATTGTTGTTTGATTGTTAAATAAAATACCCGATATTTCTCGTTTCAGTTGGACTTGAGTACCACCGTTAATCTATTAAAACGTTACATCCTAATTAAAAAAATCATAAACCATTCAAAAACATTATAATTATGTAATTGTTATTTATAGTTATAAGTTGTTTAATCTGATTTCATATTACTACATGTAGTTGTAAAAATAAGAGAATTTGATCTTGATTATTTTTCTGATGCAGTGTTACTGCTCTTTTAATGAGGTAAATAATTTGAGCGCATGTTTCTACCACAGTAAAGAACCAGTCATAGTTTCTTGAACCTTAGTGTATTTAATAATTCACAACGTTTGCATTCTATTAATTATAAGTACATTAATGGATCAGAGGATGTTGGTTTTCTTTTAATAATGGACGTCAGCATCAAGCAAGATGTAGTTTGATTGTAATGTTTTTGAAGATTTACGATTTAACCACATGTCATCTGCCTTGAAGTTCCAAATTAAAAATTTAAGAAACCATTTAAAGAGATACATATCAATTTTTTATAGATAAACTGATTCTCTATAAAATACTTTTCAATTTTAAACAGGCTTCATAAAATCATTACACTGACGTTATATATATATTGTTAACTTTTCTATTATTTACTTTTTACTTCATGTAAATCAGCAGTTAGGTTAAAACAAGATAAACAAAAGAGAACAGAACGGAGATGTTGCATTTCTGTTATGACAGGAATGAGTTTGTTGAGTTATGGGTACTTCTTTTGGAAGTGTTTGTTATACGAGTGATAGCATTATACAAATGTTGACAATGTTATGCAAACTGTAGTTGATCTACCAATTATTTACATTTTTAACAACCTATAACCCCCCCCCCCCCAAAAAAAAAAAAAAATATTTCACGAAAAAACCTCTCAATTGTTTCCTTTTAGCAAGCAATATTTTTGTTTTAAATTAACGTCACTCGCATTGTGATTTTTTATTTAACTTTTAGAAATGATCGTTACGATGATCAACGTTGAAAGGAGCCGACGACAATTACGTTTTTTGTGTTACCTGCAGGTGCAAGCCAGGTTGTGGTATGCCTATATCATGCATGCTGTGAAAACATAACTTGTGATCAGTTGATGCAAACAACGCAGTTGTGTTTCTTTTATTCTTAAATTGTCATCATAGTGCACAATAACACAAACCATTGATTAGATTTGTCCTAAGGCATTTTGTTTTTGTATACTTGCAGGAAATATTTCTATTAGCTGAGTCATAGAAAATGCTGAACTTTTAAGTTTCAAATTGTCTGTTAAATCACGTTTGCTAAAAGGCCATTGGAAGGGCTATCAAAGTTAGTCTGTGAGTCTTGATAGTAAACGTACTACAGTTTGCTGTGTATTCTGTTAAACGCTTTTAGTGGGATGCGGCAACCGCTAAATCAAGTGCATCGCGAAATGTCATGCATATATGTGTAGAAATAGTCACATTCAGGAATACGCTAATTCAAATATACGCCAACTAGTTCAAAAACCAATTTCTGCCAAATATCGTACACACCAAATATTATACGTTTACAATACCCCCGAATAGGAAATAGCGAACTTTCCGTTTGTTTATATACGAACTGATGTTAAATCTTCGACATGAATGGTTTAATTATCCTTGAACAGTGTTGTTGATCAAAGGTCTATTAAAACCATTAAAAGTTAGAATTCGATATTTACACACTTTCAAATTGTTAATTGGATTTTTTCGTTAATGTATGGAATCCTAGAAAACAAAAATGATCTTATACTATTTATGGTGATAGTATTGTTGTAAAGACTTTTTCCGTTCAGATTCTGAAATATCCTGCAATTCGAAAATTAAGTCAGCAGTCCGAGTGTGTGTTCAAAAGAACAGAACTGTGTATGGTTTTGCTAAAGTGTCTGCGCGACATCCCGTTAGAGTCCTCGCAAGATTTGTAATCGTGATCAACGCTACTGGACCGCCGATACCTGGAAATTACTCAGCCGTAGCAGAACCACTGTCGCATAGCGAGCACCTGAGTCACAGCATTGTTGTAGTTCGGACATTCGTTCAAGTGATCAAGGGCCATTTCTATTTGCGGCTAGCAAACATAACTGATTCTGACGTCTGGATTTCACCTCGAACACGTATTGCCAAATTATCTAAAGGAGAAGAAGTAATCAATGAAATTAGTGATCCTGTGCAATTTTCCAATTGTAGCACAGTACAGGGCTCTACATTAACTTTGTTTCCCTTGTCCATTCGGACAAGTGATCATGATATTGTCCGAATTTCAACTTTATTGTCCGACTTTTTATCAATAATTATAATGATATAATTAGGTATTTTTCATTTAAAATCCACAATATTTATTCTTAAAGTCTTTTAAATTTCTTGCTTGATTGAAACAATGTTTTTTTGTGAATAAGACTAATAAAACAAACACAAATTGAAAAAGAGAGAATTTATTTGGACTTCATGTCCTGTTAGTGTTTTTGTACAGAACAAATAACCTGAAAGTTAATTATTTATTCAATCACTGTCACTCTATTGGTCTCCTCTGAAATCAAAGGGGTTGAATCCAGGTCTTTTGGCTCTTCCTGTTCTCCACCACCTGTCTAGCACAGGTATGCTGTTAAATTCTTCCAAAGGACACCCTTCAATAGCAATGAACATTAGCATTCTTAACATTGATGGTTTCAATGAGCTCCTCCAATCAGACTTTACACGTTTCATGCATAAAAATCCCCTTTCACATGCTGCAGAAGAAATTGGAAGGGCCAAGAGAATCTCAACTAACATGAGATAATTTTCAAATCTCCGAGTTAAATCTTCTGACTGGAAGTAATTTTCAATTGTTGTTGTTTTGTGAGCATGAACATGGGCTTTGAAGGCCTTAAACTCATCCCCTACTGAAGGAATATCACAACCTGCATTATGCAAAATAGCAGCAAAGTGCTGCATAAGAAGGTTCAGTTGTTCTACCACAAACAGTGCCAGTTCTTCTCTAGTTCTTGGATATTCATCAATATCCAACAGTATGGCAGCTGCTTTCAAGACAGGGTCCTTCTCCATTGGTGCAAACCTTTTGTCAATAGCTTCAATCAGAGCATTAATAATTTCTTCTCTCTTTGCTCTGTAGTTTTCTGCTGGGTTAACATTCTTCAAGGTGTTGTTGCGAAACATAACATTAATCTCCGCAGTAAACTTACTAAGTTCTTCTCAATCTGTTTGTTTCAATTCAATGAGGGAGAAATGTAACACAGTGAACAGATTCTAAAAAATGTGATAGGGTGATGTTGTCTTTCTGTACTTTGAGACTCAACAAGCTTAAGGTTTTGAATACATCCAGCATAAAGAAAGACATGTATAGGAATAGGTAGTCATTCAGTTCTTTGCTGATATTGTTTGCCCTTCCTTGGACTTCTGCATTTCCAATTCTTCCACCAGTAATATGATCAAAGTGAGTGACGATTACTGTATGATTTTTAAAGGGACTGTAAGCGCTTTCTGTACATGGGGTAGCCATCGTGTTCCATGTAAATTTGTTGGCTATAATACTTTTTCTTCTAAAGCATCTGCAATATTTCTCAATTCTCTTAAAGCCTTTGGTGAGTAATGGTATTGCTTGTATGTGTTTGTCAACACATCTTGGATGTCCTTCATAATTTTCTGACTTTTAATTGCATTATTTGCAGCCAATTCTAATCTGTGGGCAATTCAGTGTACGCTAATTAGATTGGGAACTTAATTTTTCAACAGTGCAGCAACACCACCCTTAGACCCTAGATTAACTGAGGCCCCATCTGACCCAAAGCCTACAAGATTTGATTTCCAGTCTGCTATTTCTGCCCTCTCAAATGATTTCTCAATTCAATTCAAAATACCTTGGGCATTTGCATTCTGAATGTCTTCAATACCGAGATAGTGGTTTTCTGGAACTCCACAATTTACAAGCCTTACTAATACAAGTTCATTTTCTGTTACTGATGAGTCTGTGGCTCCATCGATTAGTATAGAATAAAATTTCTTTTCTGCGATCTTCTGTATTGATCTTTCATACATTTCCTCATAGGTGTACTTTACAAACCTAATGAAATATGATATACTATTGTGTTACAAAGGAAAACAAAAGCTAGCATTTAGGATTGTTATAAATAAATTAGCAAAAGCTTTAGTCACACAGGATTAGCAGTGTTACAAATTACCAAAGGTGAGGTCAGGCGGGCATATTGGAAATAGTGTTATTAAATGTTCTATTATAATATTTTCAAGCTTATGAGAGAGTATAGCAAGCATGATCAGGTTAAGAGTAGATAAATGGTTATATTAAAGTTTAAACTATATTAAAAGTAAATAATTTATAATTATTGCAAAATTAGCACAGCTACCTTCTGCAAGCATTATCTGATCTATAAAATCCCCCTACATCAAGGCCATTCTTTTCTTGCAATTTAATAAGGGTGGGGTAGGAGGTAAATGGCATCTCCTCTTTACAAACAAAATAGGCAGTGTTCAAAAGCTTTCTTATTTGCTCTTCAAGATTGCTGTCCATTTTTCTGACACATTCTACTATTGGACCAGCTAAACTGCTGCCTTGTGTTTCTTCACTTTTTCTTAATGCCTCTCTTTCTGCACATTTCATGTGTGCCTGGCTTTTCCAGTGAGAAACCAAAGTGTCTTTTCTGAACGCATTTGTACCCATAAACATTGAACATGACTTATCAGCCGTGACTTTATTATTATGGCAAATACTGCAAAACATTTTTGCTTCACGCTCGTCCTCTGACGATTCAAACTTTTCATATACCAGACCTGGATATTCAACAATCCATGTCTCTTGAAACTTTCGTTTCCTTTTCTTTTCATATTCTTTTTTCTTTTCTTTTTGTCATCACTTTCTTCTTTTTTTCTGACTGGATTTGTTTACACGAAAATCCAAATTTCGTAAGATCCATGCTTTACAAATCGAAAGTACTGCGCAATAAGGGAACACCGATCCCGATAACGCGTGACTCTACTATAGGGAAAAGCCTACCAATTATTTTCCCATAGAACTCTATACAAACCTTAGGACCTCTCAGTACTTTACTATGACAATAGCAGCCAAATCTTGGTATCATTTGAAACTTCATTTTAAGCACTTTCAGAAATTTAAAAAAAAAATGCATGGTCCCGTGGCGTTTATAGGTCAAATTTGCACTTGTTTACAACTTACAGCGATCAGCAGTAAATCGCACCCTGCATAAAAACTTAACCCCCACTCCTACAATCTCCTCTGGCATTTCTGTATTTTCTGCAATATTCCCTCATCCCATCATTTCTTTCTTGGCTTTAAAATGAAAATAATTACATACCTGAATTCAGCCAATCGCCTGACGCCTATCCATTTATTCCGTGTTACAATGTTCTATAACTTTTTCTCTGATGTCAACATCCGGTGCATTGGTACTCTTATTCCTATACGGCTGCGATTGATATCGGGATCGAAGTTTACTTTATTTTTTACGCATTTCTTCCGGAACTACAGATAAACTTTTCATCAATCGCTTTTGTTAATAATTGAAAGACTTCTTTAAATAAAAAAGCACTTGTCCAGTCGGACAAGTGCCCAGCAACAATGACTTGTCCGAATTTTTTTTTCGCTGGTACGGGACAATCGGACAAGCGTTAATTTCGAGCCCTGCAGTACAGGAAATATTTGTGCAGTGTTATGTGACAGAATCTACTATTGAAAATTTCTGTGATCCGGAGTTCCGTATTCCTGTAAACTTGGACAAAGTTGATGCGACAAACCAAGAAAAACGAAACATGGAAACACTATTTCACAGATATCATGACGTATTTTCAAAGTCGGATTTAGACACAGGATTTACAGATACGGTAAAACACAAAATAACGCTGAAGGACGGACGGTACCGGTCAATCTACCGTATCGACGCATTCCCCCGACGCATTCCCCCGACGCAATTTGAGGAAGTTAAACAACATATTAGAGAGATATTACATAGGGATATTATAAGAGAAAATACCAGTGCATATTCATCACCAATTGTAATCGTTCGCAAGAAGAATGGTGAATTACGTCTGTGCGTTGATTATCGGAAGTTAAACTATAAGACAATCAAAGACGCATATTCTCTACCCCGTGTTGAATCATTTGATACACTGTGTGGTTCCCGTTATTTCTCGACCATGGATTTGACTTCAGGGTATAGCCAAGTTGCAGTGGAGGAGAACGACAAACACAAGACCGCATTTACAACACCATTTGGACTATACGGATTCAACAACATGCCGTTCGGTCTGTGTAACGTTCCCGCCACCTTTCAGAGACTTATGCAGCACTGATTTCGTGATGAAGTTTTCGAGATACTCCTGGTATTCTTAAATGATACTATTGTGTTTGCACGGACTGTAGCAGAACAAATTCAGAGATTGGAAGTAGTGTGTCAGAAACTTTGTCAGCATGGACTTAAAGGGGCATGGTCACAATTTTTATCAAAATTTATTTTTTCGATTTTAATGTTTACAATGCTTCAGTAAGGCATTTTTAATAGGCAACCAAAATTGGAGTGCCATTTGATGAGTCATAAGCAAGTTACAGAGCTTACAATTCATTGCTATGTAAACAAAGCATTTGTTTACATTTTGAATGCTAAACTGAAAATTCCAGTTTTAAAACTAAAATGAATGTGTTAATCGCTAGGAACTGTTAATTTATGCTTAAAATGAATAATAAGATAGACAAACCAGCTTTGAAAAGATTTTTTTACTGATATATTGAACCTATGTAAACAAAAACAGGGCACGAGCCTTGTTTACATGACGATGAAATGTAAGCCCTGTATCTTTCTTAAAACTCAACGACTGGCACCCAAATTTCATTTAATCATTAGAAATGCATTCCTAAAGCATTTCAAATAATAAAAACAGAAAAATAAAATTTGACCAAAATCGTGACCGTGCCCCTTTAAATTAAAACAATCTAAATGTGACTTTTTCAAAGAGGAAGTAATAAAAGTACCACGGACACATAGTATCAAAGCATGAAATTAACACAGATCCTCAAAAAGTGAAAGCTGCGCCATTGTGCAATTTAATCAGAAAGTTTCCGAATGCATCTAAGAAGCTGTTCTGTGAAAACTAATATAGTGAATGTGAAAAAATCATTTGTGTTATTAAAAAGAATTTCTTACCAGTACACTAATTTTAGGATATGCCGATTACACAAAACCTTTTGTGCTTGAAGTCGATACAAGTTTCAACGGTCTCGGAGCGGTAATGTCCAAAACCAAGATGGTCAATTACGTGTTATTGCGTACGCCAGCAGATGCAGAATGCACAGAATTACAGTTCGCGACGTCTTGAACTTTAAGCATTGTATTAGAGTATTACTGACAAATTCCGGGATTTAGTGAACTCTTCTTTTACCGTTTATACCGACAATAATCCGCTTGAGTATTTACAGTCTTCTAAATTGAGTATATACGAACAACGCTGGGTGTCACAGTTGGCTCTCTTCAACTTTGAAATCAAATATTGCAGTGGAAAACACAATTCGAATGCAAATGCTCTTTCACGTATGTCAGTGAGTAAAGAAGGAATACTTACCTTATCAACCAGTCTAGGAAACCTCTGGTCGTCTGAAATTCCAAAAGATGTTATATGTGTGCAACAGAGATTGTGTCAAGAATCATCCGATGTGGTATGTGATGAAATGCAATGTTTTCTTCGTCAATACAGTCAATAGATGTGATATCAAACGCGTACCGTCGAAATATATAAGCAGTGACAATTACACCGCATGTGACGTTAATCCATCCCTATCTCTGCGCCTGAGTTTGCGATTGCGCGATAAACAGAAAAGTATGAGGGATAAAGAATCATGATGGGAATGTGACATACGTATATTGAACCTTTGATTTATATATATAATATTATGTTGATTAGTTTGTGAAAATTTTGATTTTTTTATCTGGACGATAAAATTCAAAGCAGGTGAGTATGTGGGCAGATTTAAAATTAATCATTGACAATTATTTATTATACAACATGTGCTACTTTCAATTGCATATGGTTTTAAATTTACAATATCTCATTATGAATTAAGTTACGCTAGTTCTTGTGCGCAGATGGATTAAGTTGGTGAACACTTTCTTTACTCTTCCATTTGCCGTTGTTCCCATTGGCTAGTATTATCGAATCAGATCATTTCTATAAAACCCGGTAACTTTTGATTTTGTTTAACTGTGGGTCCGGCGATATTGTTCACCAGCACCTCGCACAAGGTATTTTATTGCATTAATTTGTATAACTTTTCCTGGTGTCTACATAAAGTAAACTAAGATTAAATTAAAGTTGAAAGGTTTATTTAAACCGTAATGAATTACTGTGTATAAATTGTATATATATTTACATGTGTTTATATTTATTTACAGAATCACCTTTGTGTACATATTAAACAGCCTAAACAGAGAACCTTGCCTTTCTTATTTTCTCGGTCACACTATGTTTACAATATTTTTGTACATATCTTCATATAAAAATAATTATTACTAAACTCATTTGCCTTAAACTCATCTTCCATTGTTAGTTTGTCCTCCTATCAAAATCTTCACTACACTACGTTTGAAGAAATAAAGCATTTGTACATTTGCAAAGATTGTAAAAATCCTTTTATATAGTTGCTACTTGCCCACGAGATGAAACTCGGGGGCTATAACTTATCAGTGTATATACGTTGGGACCAGAGGGGGTGGACAAGACTGGTCTATTCTTGTATCAAGACAAGTGATTTTACTAGTATATAATGTTATCCTTCTGGGTTTGTCCTAAGTTAACGGCACATCAGAACACTTTTCTGCACTTCTGTCTTGATGTCTTTGACAGAAACTATTTAAAAAGGCAAATTTGAATTTTTATCCTACATTCACGAAAACGTCTTCATCAGCTTACAAAAATTATAGAAAAAGTATTAAGAATACAAAAAAGTTGAAAAAAACAAAAAAAGGTATTCCGTTGAAAACGGAAGACATGAATTACAATAACAGATGAACTACAATGATGTACGTTTGCGAGGGGTGGCGTTCAATAAGAAACGATATGTCTGCATGATTTATTAACATAAAAGAATACATTAATTGAAATAAGTCAATGAATCAAAAATGGATTGGTAGTATGCAAAACACGAAGCTGGAATAATGGGGCTCAGTCGGACTTCAAGAAAACTGGATTGTCGTAGCCTTATTTAAACTAATAGTATCGATTATCTTTAAAAGAAAATATCGGCATACACTGTAAATACATCAATAGAAAAATAATTAACTTCAAAAGCTATGATTACAAAAGTTGTACATATTGGATTATTGTTAAATATTAAACCTTTATATCTAAATAAACAAACCCCCTCCCCCACCCCCCCCCCCCCCCCGACCAAAATAACAAATAAAATAAAACTAAGGCACGATTTATTTATTCAAAAGCTTACATTGAAAATATTATGGGCTATGTTTATTTTTACAATTTAAACATGTACTTTCGCCATATTTAACCAAACAACTATAATTGAATTGAACTGAATAATATTTCATAATTATACGCCACAGTTTAGATTAAATTGAAAAAATAAACCATCAAAAATCTTGTTGTTTTTTTTTAATTTCGATTAGTGTCATAATGAATAGTCAGAAATGTCCAATACATACGCAATCTTTGCAACGAAGTTATAAAGTTTATGCATTAGCTTTATAGCTTTGTAAAACAAGAAGAACGTTTCTAGTTTGCATAAATGATTATAAATACTTTATTTTAAAAGTGGAACGATATATTTGCAATATTATGATAACAAACAAGTTAAATAATTTAATTTTAAACGACATATTGATGTTAGATTTAAAAAAAAAACCACCAATTTAACCAACTGAGGTATAATTATGTATTTTTTAATTATGTATTTTTTATACATAAAAATCAATATGTATCTTCGGAGAACCTTTTCTGTAAGCTACGGTTAACGTTTTTTTCTTATTGAGAGTATTTTATCAGAAGCAAAAAGCAATAGCCATGTTAACGTGTTATAGCGTAGACGTCTCGGATCAAATACTGGGGAAATATTACAGAACACACCGCTGTTCCTCTACCATTTATTACTAAGTATACGTTCTAAGAATTGCCTTTAACGTCGGATTGGCTTGGTCTGAAGTATGAATTAAAAAGACAGTTCAGTCGATTAATCTTCCATCTTTTGTAAAAAATATGGGAATTGTATATTGTTCTTAAAAGTGACGTGGTGGTTTTGGTTGAGAAAAACAAAATCATTTTAGGTTCACCAAAGGCCGGAACTTGCCCATTAAGCAAGCCTTAGGATATTCATCCGACTACGGTCATCATGGTATACGACGTTAAAGGGACTCTGTAAACAAAACACATCCTCATTTACTTTATAATTTATAAATGGTTTACCAATTTCGGTTCAATCTAAAATGAACAGATATAAATATTTCAAATAACCCCTCAAGGGGCCCCATTTACAAAAATAAATTTAGATTGTAGCAACTCCTATGATAAACACGAAAAATGAATCTCAACAGAATAATAATTGTGGTTATTTTAACTTTGAACAATTATTATCTGCGAGAAGTAGAAAAGACATATTGTTATCAACAAACATGTCCAGGAGAATCTTCGCGAGCCCTGCATGTATTTGTTTACAGTAAATATGCATGCGTAATAGTATAAAAGGCTGAACCCCGTAACACGTTGCGATGTAAAAATGTGATAGGTTATACGTAATTATTAATTTTAATGAAATGATTAGATTTATTTCATGCAGAGCTTTGTAATTTTCTGAAAGTTTATGTATTCATGAGTAGTACAAAAATACCGAACCCGATCGAATTTTTTTTCAAGTCGGTTTTTTTTAATAAGATGCGCCGTACTGTCTTTAAGCAAGGGAAACCCAGACTTGGCGCATAATAAAAACAAGTATTCCTTTTAAAGGAATGATCGGCAATAATGATATATTTACCACAGTGCAAAATTGACTGTTCTATAATTATCTTTATTTCGGACTTTACTTTTCAAATACAACATTTATTTTGTCATATATTCTTAGAATTTAATGTTTACAAAATGAATTAGCCATTGACACTCGGCAGACTCTTTATTTAATTGTTATTGCAAATCAGACAGATGTTTCTCCCAAGAGCTTGTAATCTCGTGAAACAACATTGCGTAATTATATGCCTTTCATGTATTAGCCATTCAAGACTCATTGAGTTAATCTTATTACCTGATACCTGTGAATCTTTCACTCAGTTTATTTGATGTCATCAAATTGTCACTTTTACTCATTGTTTAGATTCTTATATATACTGAATTGTATTTGTCAATCTTCAGTTCGGAGGCCTGACGCATTACTGGCCACTTCCGTCTGCGTCGCTTATTTGTTTGTTATTGTTCATCTTTTAAATTCGATTGATATTAAATACGGAATCCTTCATCACTTGGTTTTACTTCTCTGGAATTGCATATTGGTGGACCCTTGGGAATACGGCATACATAACCTTCGTTTTTAACTTACGGCCCACAGCGCGCCTCAACCTTATAATTTGTTCCTTTTACAGCAACATTATATTCCCTCACCACGTTCGTACTGCACACGGCGGATGCAGGACCAGAAGAATTTCTCCAGCACCATAAAATCTACGCGGTCACATATTGATAGCAAGAAGCAATCAACATGATCAGTTTGATGAAAAATAATTTAAAAAGTACTGTATTTTTACAAAATATAGAATATTTTGAATCTGTACACCATAATTTTATCATTATAAACCGTCAACAAATTTAATTTTGAAATAAATTTGGGGAAAGCCGTACGTAAACTCATTGTTTAGTTTTATATTTTTAACGTAATTATTAAATGTTTACGTATATCTTCTTCTTCAGAATACTGAGTAGGGCTTTTCAAAGAGCATGAACACGTATACAAAGAAAGAGTTGTATTAAAATAATTTAATGCGACTGAAAAACATTGAATGCCATCATAACTTGCTATTGAGGTCGCATTATAAAGTAACCTTGTTTATAAATCAAGCCGTCTTCCTAGCTACTATTATGCAACATCAACAGATCGAGGTCAGTTCATATAGCATCTTCTTATGATTGAGGTCAGTTGATTGAGGTAAGTTCATCGAGGTCAACTGCATTACTGATCGAATGAATCTTTCGATCGAAATTCTTACGCGTGAGACAAAATGTGCATTCTTGAATTAACAGGTCGAACTGTATTTTATGTACGTTTGCATCTCTTAAGGTAAATGAATTGAAATAAAACTGAGTAGAATGTTATATAAATACTAAACCAAACTTCAAGTTTTTATAAGAACTACGTATGCAAGCAGAATGTGTGCGCACGTGGAAGCATTTGCCGGATGCCTCATATGGACACAACAGTGATCGGCCGAAGCCGATCACAAAAATACCATAGATAGCGATAAGAAAGAAAATGCATTAATCCTTTGACTTGATGAAATATATTTTCCAAATAAAACAATTCAGCAAGTTTTGTCTGTGATTTTGTCACTGAATAGTATTTATTTTTAGGAACAATGTACCGAACAGAAATGTAACCAATGTGCATAAATACTTTTCGTCTCTCTCTCTCTCTCTCTTAGGCAATAACAGCAATCACAAGAATATAAATGACAAATTATCTCTCTCTCTCTCTCTCTCTCTCTCTCTCTCTCTCTCTCTCTCTCTCTCTCTCCACTTTCGAAAGGAGGTTGTAACCACTTTGAACACATTATTTTTCAATCCAGTATAGCTCACCATTTTACGGGGAAAAGCTCTTACTTTGCTTGATATATGAAAGTGTACATTTTTGCCCTCCCTATTAATATTTAAAATCATGCTTCCATCATGCGGTTTTTTTAATCTTTATAAATCAATATTTTAATTTTTAGCTCCTTTAAATATGTAATACTAATTTCTGTCTGGCAAGAAGGTCATGGTTAATTTATAATACCTAATTAATATTAGAGATTCAAGCACTATTAAAGTGGTTATTTACGCTGGCGGTAAATTACGCGTTTTCTATGATCAAACAATTTAATACGCGTGGGTATTAAATACGCTGGTGCGTGATATACCATACGCGTGGGGGTATTTTATGCGGTTTTAAGCCATCGCTTAACTAGTGTAAATTTCCTCTACGCGGAAATAACCCCTTTTACAGTAATCAACCGAATAAGTTTTATTCGTAGAAAATAATCCGTTCATTCATTCACTACCTAAGGCTATTTCTTTTTTCCGATTACGCATGCGCAATAAGGTCAATTGCGCAATGGTTCATTAAAAGAGGACAATAGAGCGATAAAGATCTAACGATGGCGCGATAGAGCATTGCGTCTTCGCCATTGAAACATCCGGTCATCGACATTGCACCTTCATGTAACGCTCTCTTACCATCGCGTCACCGCCTTATCGCTCCGTCGTGATTTCGCAGAATCTTCGTTGCTTTGTCGCGTCATCGCCATCGTTTTGTGTCATAGTTTTTTCGTCATTGCATTTTTGCATCATCATAGTTTCGACGCTAACTTCGATGGTACGATGATGCGATATTTACTCATGTTCCTATTCGGATTCCAATCCTTTCGGCCATAATATTATCATCAGCTTAAAATACAAATTATCTAATAAGGAAAGGGGATGGTAACCTGCATTATTTTACGTTTAAAAAAACACCATATGTAATAAGTTAATAAATGACGCACACTTACTCAGCCCTATACCCTTACTTAGGAATAAAGGCGAAAAAAACCCATTTTTTTTCGAGGGGGGGGGGGTATGCAATCGTGTGTTTTAAAAGTTATAAGCGTCCTGTTTTATTGTTTGTTTCTGAAGTATTCGGGTATGACGATGGCGACAGAAATTATACACTTATTTTTTAAAAACAGTTTTGTAGTCCACTCCTTTGTTATTTTTTGCTGTTTTACAAGTATGTTTATGGTACCTTAAGTAATTGTAATCTAATGTTCATTGTCTAAGCATATTAGTAAATGGCAACATAGTAAAATGAGTAATAACAAACTAGAGCCGAGCTCGTTGCAAAGCAACAAATAGGTCTTCCGTTGCAGCTTCCTGTCGGAAAAGGATTGTCAATTAGTCTGATTAAAAGTACCCTTCTATTTCTTACAGGGTCTGACAGGTATTGATAGGGGGTCATATTCACACGACCTAAACCTCTGACCAATCAGGGCTTTAGAAAAATTATTGGAACTTTTTAAATGGAAACAGGAAAATTAACTTATGCCTACTTTCTATGTAGCCCCCAAACTGAGTATTGAAGAGTTGCACCTCTCGTTAACAGATAAAGGCATGTATTTGGTAACTGAGAGTATATTTAGGTTGTGTGCAAATATGGAGGTCATGTGAAGATGACCTGTTATCGATGCCTATCAGACCCTGATGAGTGTAAGCAGAAGGGTGGTGATTTTAATCAGACTCGATTGTCAATATGACCCGAGGGTGCGCTGTACGAGAGGTGCTCAGCGGGAGGGACAACCCTTTGTATAATGTTTGGCCATGCAAGAACTCAGCATCGTTTTTGCTTTGGGGAACAAATTTATCCGAAATATATTAAGTTAAACAAGGAAATAAAAGAAAGAATTACTAAAATCTTCAAAATCTAATTCGTGGTAGTGGTAGGGGAGGGGGGAGTTGCGAGGCAGCTATAACTTATTTTGTTTACTATAATTTGTTTTCAATTTGCCATAAAAATTTATATTGCCTTCTACTAAAATGTGCGTTGGGGAAGGGGGGAACAATGTCCCAAAATTCAATTTCCTTTCTGTTAATTTAAGGGAAATTTTGGTTGCGAGAAAGGGGGAGAGTGCTATCTGTGGACCAACTGGCGGTTCTGTGAGCAACCTCACAAATAATTCCTCCCCTCCCCACTAAGAAAAAAAAATCATAGCTAAAGTATATCTCTATTAGAAAAAAATGGATACTTCTTTTTCTTATAGTGACACTGAACTTGCACAAATGATAAAAGTTCAAGTCAGGACATATTTAAGTACATGTCACAAGCAATTTTTGTGTCCAATTTTAGCTTCTAATCATTTCCATGTATGCAAGATATGACAGACAGGAAAAAAACATATTTTTTTTTCAAATGACCTTGAACTTGCACAACTGACCCTGGGTCCAGTTCATGACACATCCTCAGGTCATCAGCAATCTTTAAATGAAAAAGCAACTTCCAATGTTTCTCCTTAAAAACAGTATAGAGCAGACACAAATTATGAACTTGACAAAATAACCTTGGAACAAAATCATTACACACACTGAGGTCATAAGCAATCTTTGTGTGAGAAAGAACTTTCAGTGTTTTTTTTTCATAAAAAATGATATGGATCGGACATGATTTTTGCACTATCCTGCCAGTGACCTTGATCTTGCCCAAATAATTTTTGGTCAAGGTCATGACACACCCTCAGGTCAAAAGCAATTTTTGGTATAGTTAATATTTTGTACTTTTTGAATATGCATGTAGTGACCAATATTTTGTATGCACATTTGCACTCTCCTCTCATCGTCGGAACCCACGTGTTTTCTATCCATTACACTGCATTGAAAGCAATGTAACAGATAAGAGACCCGTGGGTTCAGACGATGGCTCCTCAATACATGTGTCAATTTGAATCTAAATGATTTCTAATTGGTATGGTTTTCAAAGCTTTTGGAAAGTTTTGAAACTGAATTCCCACAGTTCTAAATTTGAGGTTAAAAATACAAATAAATAGGAAGATGTAGGGAAAGCCATAAAAGTATTATTGCTTTTGTTTTAGACTATTTCAGATTTAAAAATAAAATATTCTGCTGAGTTTTCAGTCAGCCCGCTGACTCATTAAATAGAATAAAACTCCAATTGCGCTTTCATAAATTGGAATTCTGTGGACGAATTAGACAGTCCGTGTTAAAGAAATTCGAAGAAGTTATGAAACTGGTCAGTTTCTAGGTCAAAATACGCATAGATGTATTGAAAGACTGTCAATGGGTGTCGTCTGTAGCTACGGTTCGGAATCCGTATATGCAGACATACTTTGTATGTACATCGCTACACGTTTACCTCCTCACCTACAGCCATACAAATGAGGGTGCAACCTCCATTTATACATGCATATTATTATAGTTCTGGAAACCATTTATCTTGTATTTTAATAGATTGAGTATTCATATATTGTTGACCTGAAATTAGGATTGCACTGGCTGTTGCTAATCTTGTTAGTATATTAAGTTGCATTACAACCTCATACTACACAACTTCAATAAAAGGGTTTTTTTATCAATTTTCATATAATTAGCAATAAATAATTACAAATCCCCAAGAACACATATCTATCTCATTTAAGTGTAACTTTGAGAAGCGATTATGTTTTTGGGAGGCAGATCTGTCGCTATATTTTAGTCTGTAAGTCAAGTGAACTATCATGGAAGAAATCTGTCGACCCTTGCAGTACTTTGATGATTTCTATGGCGACAGACTGCATTGCATAATGATGTCGTATTACTTAGCTTAATAGCCTTATTGTTTTACAATTGACCACTTTAGTGAAAGCACCCTTCGATACCCATTAACCTTCAATAACCTTCGATACATTGTTACACAATTACATAACAATTGATGATCTGCAGCCATACATAACCTGGGGATATATATGTTCTCAGCTGTGTGCGCTGAAGCGACACAAGATTTTCGGCTGCACGTGGCGATTGAATTAACACAGACTGACCAAATGTTACACATTAGGAGAAGTCGCCAAAAAAATGATTTTCGACAGATCTGGATATCTTTTCGCCAATTAAAAAAAATCCAGCGCGAGCACTTGGCAGCGGAGCGGGGGGAGGGGGCAACACAGCAGTGAGTTCGTTTTTACAGTTTTACAATAAAACGAACGACCATGTAGAAACACTACAGAAGTGATTAAAATGTGACCGATAGAATCTAAACAAAACTTGTTTAAAAACTCATGTGAATATTCTTTAAAATAATCACCGAATGCATCAATTTTGGACATTCTTTTATCGTGCCAGCACCTACCGCAAAGATGTAACATGGAACTTTGATTATAATTTGCTTTGATTTTAAACTACCTTGTACGCAATCATTTTAATCAATACTAAATCTTCTCGGCCATGTGCGCGGGATGATCATCATTTTTGTTTTTGATTTAAACCGTTATTTGTACAGTTTTTAAAACGTTTTAGACTTACAAACCAACCATTAATTCAGGTCTGACGATGTTTCCGATTTGAAGTAATATCGATTTTATTAATTTTCAGAACGACTTCTTAATTTACACTCCAATGTTAAATTAAATAAATACAAGATGGACAAACTTTTATATCATATATAAACTCAAACACGTTCAAATACGGTGTAAGTGTTTGTGTATTAGATAACCGCTTACCGCTAGGTAGTGCAGCAGTGGCTGATCTCCTCGGTCGTAGGAGAAGGATATATTACGAAAAGGTACAACGCACAGCTCAGAACACAGGAAGATTTGAAAAGTTTGCAGTATAATGACTAAAATTCATCAAATAGAAGTTCCTTTTTTTTTTACTTTAAACCCACAATTGATCTATGTCTGATATTGCTTTAGATTGAGAAGGACATTATTTTATTATTTAACTGAACGATTTCTTAATTGACACCCTATTGTTTAATCCAATTGAAGAAGAATAAACTTTTATGTATAATCAAAACTAAAACAATTCTTGTGTTTGCGGCTAAACAAAATTGCATATGAGAGTCGCGACTCTTGTGTATTAGATAACTGCTGACCGCTAGGTAGCCCAGCCGCAACCATAGTGACCGATTTTCTCGGCTGCGGGCGAGGGATAGCTTACATATTGGTACACACACTCAGCTCTGATTCAAGATAGATTTTAGATGCACGCAGTATGAAGACTGAAATTGTAATACATAGATTTCTTTTAATCCGTATTTTGTGTTTTACTAGAAAAGAAAAAAAAAATCTGTTTTGTTTTCCGATTCTCGTTTTTAAGGATTGTGCACTATAAGAATTTAAACTCCTAAAAAAAGCATGTATTTTAACTTTATGCCAGTTGTACGCACAAAGACTTTCGTCAATTTGCCAAATGAAACGAAGTACATGTTAACATGTAAAGGTTTTTACACTCAAACAACACAAATCACCAACAAAATAACATTGTAACGATCTTTATGAGATCCAAGCAAACAACTTTTCCAGCGACAGCCATATCGAAATTCTAACCGTTTTTGAGTTATTAAGCAAAAATTTCAAGCGGTATTGGCCCTTCATTTTAGGGGCCTGCCCTTTTTCATTGGTGTCAAATGAAAGCCCTTAACATTCTGCACAACTTTTATTCTACTTGTCTTAACAAGTATTTTTCTTTTAAAAGATACACAGAAAAATATGTCTAAAGTTTTGCACTTTTTGGAATCCTATTTTTTGACCCCCTACCTTTTTCTAAATAAAAAACGTAATCCAAAAACAAAAATCGATGTGCACATCTTCAATGTCTCTATTATTCAAATTCATCGGATCCCCTTTCCCTGCTATCATAGTCTCGGAGCCTTTGTCTGGAAACCAAAGGCCCTAAAAAAATTTAAAAGGAAGATAACTCGTTAAAGGAAGATGAATTTTAAAGTTCATGAAACGTTTTAGGTAGTGCTTTGTAATGTCTATGAGCCCTGCAAATTTGAGCAAAAACCGTTCAGAAATGAGCAAGATATGAAGCCTCAAAGTTCGCGTCTACGAAGAAAAAAAAAAGAAAAATAAGAATAATCTTACAAGCACAATAATAGTAAGGTCTACCGTTGGAAACGGAAGACCTTAATAATTGCAGACTCCTTCATTTTTATTAAAACTTTTTAAATTTTCACAAGAGGCATATATATATAACATTATACATGTATGTCTACAAGTTCACCGCCGTCTCCCGGGAGGAGGAGGAGGAGGAGGAGGAGGACCAAAAGCATTGTTGAGGGGCTGTATACCAGGTTCAAAACTTTCCATCACAGCGTTGACACTACTTTCATCCTCGTCTGAAGCTTTATCGCCATCTTCTAATTCATTTCCAAAGATGTTAATCACCTCTAAACCACCAGCACCTCTTATAAAATGTGGAGAGAAAACAGGCTCATTTTCGTCATGATCATTATGTCCATTATCATGCTCTGAAAGAGCAGAGCTGGACGCAAATAATACACAAATGACCACCAGAGTTTTCATCTTTGTGAAAGTGGAAATATCAAAGCCAAGAAAGATCTGAAATTTACAAAGAAAAAAAACCTTAATCTTTAAAAAAAAAAAAGAGAATCTGAATTAAAAGGATCTTTTTAGATCTATGTTTTAAGACCAGAAAAAAATGTTTAAAAAATTATACCAGTTTCCTAATGTCTTTGTCGAGAGAACACTTACGTGTAGTCAACTAGACTGTATTGACATTTGAGCAATATATCATTTAGTGAAAATAATTCAAATTAGAATTTAGTCATCAATGACGCTGATAATTTTAATGGGGCGCAAGCCTATGAATTATCTATCAGCAAATGACTTTATGAGGCTGAAGCTCTTGTAAAGTTTAATGAAATTAATAAATAAGTGAAAAGAATTATTCCTTGAAAACAATGAGGTGATAAAAAACAGCCTTGCATAATTAAATTCATTATTAAGTATTTTGGGCAATATTATAATTGATCACTCGCCCCCCCCCCCCCCCCATCCCCGCGTAGGGTATCGTATAGTATTACCTTAAATACTTTTTAAACATATATGTAAATGCCACATGGACACTGTGTCAGAAGTAGAACATACATGAGTTTATAAACAAAACTTCTTGTCAAATTCAAGGTTGATTTGATACATATTTGGGTTTTACAGTCATATTTTTTTAACATTAAATGTGTGCGTAAAGTATTAATTTAAAAACATGTTTTAAGGAAACAAAACTAAAAAAAATTTACTCGATTAATAGTTGTACATGTATATTGTACTCACCGTTAGGGTCTGTCCTGGGCAACTTCTTACTGAACATTTTCAGTTAAGAATGTTTCACTTTTATAACTTTCCTAAAACAAAAAAAAAAAGATGAGCATGTGTCTAGTTAATTGCTTTCTAATTTTGTATATTCTTCCCGGTTGAATGACATAATTTTGTTTGACACACATAAGTTAATAAGGTGAGAAATTAATTAATTATTTAAAAGATATCTGTTTTTATTTCAGTCACGTACATAAGGTGACAGTGTTCTGAGGCGATTTAAAACCAATGTCCATTCCACAGTGAACAGTGACAAATTGTCATTGCAGAGACTTCTTCTTATCTACATGTATAATGACTTCGGAATAGTTTCTAGTTATTGTTGACAAGCGAATCGTGTTAAATAGTTCGTGTAACGTGGGTGATCGTTCGTGTAACGTGCCAGATCGTGCGTGTATCAAGAAAAATGGTTTGCGTTTTTACCGTGCGTGATCGTGCGGTTTTTTCGTTTTGTAACTTTTTTTACGGAATGCCAGGATTTATTCTTAAAACAAAGACAAGTAGTTTTTGTAAAACAATGAGAATTTAAAACTTTTTTATTAAGAAAATTGACAGTTGTTAACTTTCATTCTCATTTTCGTCGTTAAATACATTTTTTTTTTGTTTATTTCCATAGGTCATTCAATCCTTTGGTCGTTCGAGTTGGTTTGCTTAATTTTATAATCAGCCTATATCAAGCATCAATTGTGTCTTGACAAATAATTTCAATCATTTTAGCAAAAGCGACACGTTGAATGAAAGCGGCCAAGCTTACCCTTTTCCCATTTTAAACTAAACGATTATTCCCAACGTTTTTCTTTCAAATGACAATACGATACGCATTATTATCTAGTAGATTGTATACACATTTGTTTGAAATGAAATTTATGTAGACGCTTTAAAATTTAGAAAAAATAGCCATAAATCAATTATGTACTGTAAATTATGAAAATATTGGATGTAAAAAATCGAAATTCTATGGAACAAGGTAACAAATTTACCTGTATCCTGCATAATTAAATCGTACGTAAGAGAATTAAATTACATAAACAGTCAACTCGTATGTAAATAATTTCGTGTAGTTTATGATTTATCTTCATTTCTATTACACTTAATTTTCTTTAACTTATGATAGAAATTAAAATTCGTTATGGAGACAAAAAAATTAATTTGTGTGTGAATCCTTTATATTTGTGTATGGATGTTTAAAAGTGTTAAATCGTAAAATACAAAACAGTGCATGACTAAAGTACACACAAACATAAAGCAATACAAATTAAAGTAATACGTTTCCTTAATTCTAATCTTAAAAATTTATTTTGATTTTGCGTGTATAATGGTGTAGAATCGTTCGGTTGCGTGATTTATCGTTTTTGTTCGTGTATCGTGAAGATTCAGTAAGTTGGTGATCGTCCGTGTATCGTGCGTGATCGTTCGTGTATCGTGCGTGATCGTTCGTGTATCAGAATCGTGCGTGTCGTTTTTCAACAATAACGTTGCTACCACTGTAACTTCCTTGAACCTTTTTTATTTAAAAGAAGGCTACACGAATTTCCAATACTTTTATTATTTTCATAAAGGATGAGATCCCATCCAAAACTACACATGAACGGCTGTTAATGTACAGTTAAACGTTGAAATGTTTGCATGTGAATTAATTTAATTTCATTAATAATTTAAATTTTTCATGTCAAAGAAAGTATGGACTATATTAGAAACGAGATACAATCTCGTTACGAGTAACGAGTAGGTCTTCTGTTAGATATTTTGAAACGATACAGTGCTATCAACGTGTTTTTTTTCTTTCTTTTTTTAAACATAATTAAAGATCAAAGCTTTTAGTCCCCTAAAAATCCCTTAATATGTCATAAATGGTTGAGGCAATGTTTTTTTTTCGAAATTTTTACGATCAACAACTTTGGTTCTATAATTTTATTTGCATTAAAAAATCTTTATCGTTATCAATTTTTTTGTGATTGACTTGTACGTGTTTAATACGTAAGTCTTGGCCACAAACCAAAGGAGACAGCCTTGTTTTCTTGATTTTGTTTGAAAGAACTTTTGATACATTACCACTTTTTGTTATATGACTTAACAAAATGTCAACTGATAAAAAGATACAAATCAAAACATACATGTATGAAAATTTTGATTCAAAATTTGTACCCGAATTTTGTGCATCGGCGAGCTCTAAAAATAGCGCCACTCGCTTAAAAGAACTAAATAGTGCACAACTGTAAACTGTAGTCTATCTATCCTGAAAATTTCACATGTACATCCAATAATTAGTTATAATTAACTAAATGTAATATTAAAGCGTTTATTGAGCATATACATTACAACCGTTTTATTCTACACACGATTTGAATCAAATCTTCATTCTAGAGTTTCAAATGTAGGAAGAGAGAATTTTTACACCTAAATACAAGTAAATAAATATCTGGACAATTTCAGTTTTAAACAGAAAACTCAATTAAGCATAACAAAGATCTTTTCATATATGGCTGAAAAAAAGTATTTTCTGGGACATACAACATTTTAATGTTAGTCATAGCACATTTTCGTGGCTATATTTACACTAATGGTTGCAAAATAGACAAAAATATGAACCATTCTTTTTTTCTTAACATAAAATATTAATATATTTTTTATCTAAAAATAAGGTTGCAAATGCCCTAAAATGTATCCTTTTTAAACTATTTATGATCAACGGAACACAGATATTTTGTACTTATGTTTTTTTCTGAAGTATTCAAATATTACTTAAATGCAAGTTAAAAAAAACAGCTTCATACAGTCATTACATAACATGCATGTAGTATTCACTTATTGGGTCTGCAAACACAAACATGTAAAGGTACATGTAAAAACCTGGAAGATAAGAAACCAATGCATATACAGCACAACAATGTCGGGAATGGTCCTTGCATATTTTTTATTGATTTACCAGCTATGCATTGCTCTTGGGTTTAAAGACTGTGAACCCCAGCAAGAGATCTCTGGAAGTAAACTCCACGTTCCTGACATTCAAAGGAAGAATGCCCCCGGTATGCAATCGAGCACTTGTCAACCGAACAACTGGCGAGTACGATAAGGATCTGGCTTTAAAAACTAAACAGATTTTAATCAGGTATTCAAATGCATGATTTCTTTACTCTAAATTTGACCTTATTATGCATACACCATTTCTTGGTATACTAATCACTGCAGTACTATATCAACATTAGACCACCGGGGAATTGAAGCAAGGTACTAAAAGTGTATATCATGAAAATAATTGGTCTTACAAACTAGAAACGATCTCGTTACGAGTAACGAGTAGGTCTTCCGCTCAATTTTTTAAACGATACCATTAAAATATCGATGAAAGTTCAGAATTTCCACTCAACCCCTCCCTTTCAGATAATGAATACTATTATCAATATCCTTTCAAATGCTTAACAAAGTGTTTTGCTTTTTCACATACAGCACATTAAAGATTTAAGATTTTAGTCCACTAAATACTCTAATTATGTAATAAATGGGTGTGGCAATGAGTTTTGCAAACTGATTTTGTTACGATCAACAACTTTGCTTCTATACTGCATTACAAAATCTTGATCGTTTTTAAGTAATGTGTTAAAGACTTAACGAGTGTCTTGGCCTCTAATTCATAGATATTGTTAATATCAACAACTTTGCTTCATAATAGATTACAATATCTTTATCGTTTTTAAGTTATTTGTAATAGAGTTTACGAGTGCCTTGGCCCTGAATAAAAGGGGCCAGCCCCTTTTTCTTGATTTTGTTGGAAAGAACTTTTAATTATCTACTACTTTTGTTATATATGTTGTAACAAAAGGAAGACCTAAGTAATAATAAGAAACAGTACGAAAACAATAAGGTCTTCCGTTGGAAACGAAGACCTTAATAAGAAACAGTACGAAAACAATAAGTTATTAAGTTATTAAGTTATCAAGGTCTTCCGTTGGAAACGGAAGACCTTACTGTTTTCGTTCTGTTTCTTCTTATTATTAAGGTCTTCCGATTCCAACGGAAGACCTTATTGTTTTTGTACTGTTTCTTATTATTATTAATAAGAAACAGTACGAAAACTAGATACGACCTCGTTACGAGTAACGAGTAGGTTTTCCGTCCGATTTTTTTTTTTTTAGATAAAATGATACCATGAGATATCGATACAATTTCAAAATTACCCCCCCCCCCAAAAAAAAAAATTGAAGATAAAGAATAAAAACCCTAATTACGTCAGACATGGGCCTGACGATGACTCTTTTAAACCGATAATGTAGAGATCAACAACTTAGATTTTTATAATGCATAACAAAATATTTATCGTTTTCAAGTTATTCGTAATAGAATTTACGAGTCTCTTGGTCCCTTATTAAAGGGGCCAGCCCCTTTTTCTTGATTTTATTGGATAGAACTTTTGATTCTCTACTACTTTTGTTCTATATGTCTTGTCAAAATATCAACTGATAAAAAGATACTGATCAAAACATATGGAAATTTTGATTCGAAATCTGTACCCCATTTTTGTGCCTATGAGAGCTCCAAGGAATAGCTCTACTGGTGCAAAACAAATAAATAGTGCACAACTTCAAACCATGCTCTACCTATCCTGAAAATTTCAAAGTCATATCTCTTATAGTTTCTGTGATCAACTCTGCACAAAATTGGTCGTAAAAAATTACAAAATCGACCGTAAATCTGGACCGGAAGTGACGACGACAAAAAATTCAAAAACATATAAAATTCAGATAATTTCCCATCATCTGTGAAAAAATTGTTTAGATCGGTTGAGTAGTTTTCGAGAAATCGCGTGCACAAAATTTGGAAAAAAAAAAAATAATAAACAGTACGAAAACAATAAGGTCTTCCGTTGGAAACGGAAGACCTTAATAATAAGGTCTTCCGTTGACCTTATTGTTTTCGTACTGTTTCTTATTATTATTAATAAGAAACAGTACGAAAACAGTAAGGTCTTCAGTTGGAAACGGAAGACCTTAATAACTAGATACGACCTCATTACAAGTATCGAGTAGGTCCTCCGTCCGAATTTTTTTTATTAATTTAAATGAATACATTAAATATCGATACAATTTCAAAATCAACACCCCCTCCCCCCGAAATTTTAAGATAATAAATAAAAATCCCTAATTACGTCAAACGTTGGCCTGACGATGACTTCGTCAAACAGATATTGTAGCGATCAACTACTTTGATTCTATAATGCATAACAAAATATTTATCGTTTTAAAGTTATTCGTAATAGACTTAACGAGTTTCTTGTTACCTAAATAAAGGGGCCAGCCCCCTTTTCTTGATTTTGTTGGATAGAACTTTTGATTCTCTACTACTTGTGTTCTATATGTCTTAACAAAATATCAACCGATAAAAAGATACTGATCAAAACGTATGAAAATTTTGATTCAAAATCTGTACCCCATGTTCGTGCCTAAGCGAGCTCCAAAGAAAAGCGCCACTGGTGCAAAACAACTTTATAGTGCACAACTTCAAACCATGGTCTACCTTTTCTGAAAATTTCAAAGTCATATCTTTAATAGTTGCTGAGATCAGCTCTGCACAAAATTGGTCGTAAAAAATTACAAAATCTACCGTAAATCCGGACCAGAAGTGACGACGACAAAAAATTAAAAAACTTATAAAATTCAGATAATGTCCCATCATCTGTGAAAAACTTGTCGAGATCGGTTGAGTAGTTTTTGAGAAATCGCGTGCACAAAATTTGGAAAAAAAATAATAAACAGTATGAAAACAATAAGGTCTTTCATTGGAAACGGAAGACCTTAATAAGAAAACAGTACGAAAACTAGATCTCGTTACGAGTAACGAGTAGGTCTTCCGTCCGATTTTGTTTTCATATGATACGATGAAATATCGATATTCTCTGCCAAATCTGCGATCTTGGTGAATCTAGGTTTTTTGTCTCGAGACCGAAAACGGACGAACAAAAGAGGTTTGTGAAAATAAAAGCTAGGGTTTTTTATACATATGTTTAGTGTACACTACTGTTAATCATAGCAGATGAAACACCAAAGATAATCAGTTAAACTTGTGAAAAAAATGAATTGTTTGAACTCTTCTGGTGAGTACCGGAAGTGACGGTTGACAAAAGAAAACCCGTTAAATATATCTTCAATCGATTGTCTATCATTTATAAAAGTTTGTGTCTCAATCACTTACAGTGACTAAAATCTCGCTGGTATCAATTTTATAAAAAAGGCTAAGTACCAAAGATATTTGAAATCTTGCTTGTTTTCAAGTTATCTGTAATATAGTTTACGAGTGTCTTGGCTCCTCATTTAAGGGGCCAGCCCCTTTTTCTTGAGTTCAATCGAAAGTTCTCACGAATACTAACATTTTTTGTTCTTACACCCATCTAAAATTGTTGTTCATTTTTGAGATACAAATGATTGAATATTTTAGGGGCCAGCCCTATAGATCCTTAATGGGGACAGACTTTGGAGTTTTGATTAGTGGAATTGATTAGAATCATCAATGCAAACATTTTCTTTTCTACATTGCCTAACAAAATATGTCTCCTTCTCTAGATATATTGCATCAAAGTTTAAGTACTTTGGCCCCTTAAAATCCCTAATTACGTCATACATGGGTGTGAAAATGATTTTACCTGATAAATATTGCTACAATCAACAACTTTGCTTCTATATTGCATTACAAAATTTTGATCGTTTTTAAGTTATTTGCAATAGAGTTTACGAGTGTCTTGGCCCCTAATTTAAGGGGCCAGCCCCTTTTTCTTGATTTTGTTGGAAAGAACGTTTAATTATCAACTATTTTTGTTATATATGTCTTAACAAAATATCAACTGATAAAAAGATACAGATGAAAACGTATGAAGAATTTGAATGAAAATTCGTACCCAATTTTCGTGCCTAGGCGAGCTCCAAAAAATGGCGCCACTGGCGTAAAACAAAATAATAGTGCACAACTTCAGACTATAGACTACCTATCCTGAAAATTTCATAGTCATATCTCTGATAGTTTCTGAGATCAGCTCTGCACAAAATAGGTCGTAAAAATGTACAAAATGGCCGATAAATCGGTACCGGAAGTGCCGACAGGAAAAATCTCAAAAACGTATGAAGTTTACATCAAGTCTCATCTTCTCTGAAAAAATGGTCGAAATCGGTCGAATAGTTTTCGAGAAATCTCGTGCACAAAATTTGTGGAAAAAAATAATAATAATAACTAGATACGATCTCGTTACGAGTAACGAGTAGGTCTTCCGTTCAATTTTTTAAACGATTCCATTAAAATATCAAAGAAATTTCAGAATTTCCACTCAACCCCTCCTTTTCAGATAATGTATACGATTGTCAATATCCTTTCAAATGCTTAACAAAGAGTTTTGCTTTATCACATACAGCACATTAAAGATTTAAGATTTTAGTCCCCTAATATCCCTAATGACGTCATCAGTGGGTGTGGCAATGGGTTTTACAAACTAATATTGTTACAATCAACAACTTTACTTCTATAATGGTTTACAAAATCCTAATCGTTTTTAAGGTATTTGTAAGAGTTGTTTTTAAGTTATTTGTAATAGAAATTACGAGTCTCTTGGCCCCTAATTAAAGGGGCTAGCCCCTTTTTCTTGATTTCTGTGAAAAGGTCTTAAGAATACAGACATTTTGTGCTCTTACACCCATCTTAAATTGTTGTTCATTTTTGAGATACAAATGTTTGAATATTTTAGGGGCCAACCCTGTAGATCCCTAATGGGGACAGACATTGGTGTTGTGATAAGTGGAATCGATTTAAATCATAAATGCAAACATTTTCTCTTCTATGATGTCTAACAAAATATGTCTCCTTTTCTAGATATATTGCGTCAACGTTTATGTACTTTGGCCCCTAAAAATCCCTTATTGCGTAATAAAGGGGCGTGGCAATGATTTTTTCTGATAGATATTGGTATTATCAACAACTTTGCTTCTATAATTGATACCAATATCTTTATCGTTTTTAAGTTATTTGTAATAGAATTTACGAGTCTCTTGGCCCCTGATGAAAGGGGTCAGCCCCTTTTTCTTGATTTCTTTGAAAAGGTCTTAAGAATACAAACATTTTTGCTCTTGCACCTATCTTAAATTGTTGTTCATGTTTGAGATACAAATGTTTGAATATTTTAGGGGCCAGCCCTGTAGTTCCCTAATGCGGACAGACATTAGTGTTTTGATAAGTGGAATCGATTTAAATCATTGATGCAAACATTTTCTTCTCTATGATGTCTAACAAAATATGTCTACTTCTCTTGATATATTGCGTCAAAGTTTAAGTACTTTGGCCCCTAAAAATCCCTAATTACGTAATAAATGGGCGTTGCAATGATTTTTTCTAATAGATATTGGTACGATCAACAACTTTGCTTCTATAATGCATTACAAAATCTTTATCATTTTTAAGCTATTTGTTATAGAGTTTACGAGTGTCTTGGCCCCTAATTTAAGGGGCCAGCCCCTTTTTCTTAAATTGAATCGAAAGGTCTCATAAATTCTAACATTTTTTGTTCTGATATCTATTTAAAATTGTTCTTCATTTTTGAAATACAAATGTTTGAATATTTTAGGGGCCAGACCTCTAAATCCTTAATGGGGACGGAAATTCGTGTTTTGATAAGTGGAATCGATTTAAATCATAAATTCAAACATTTTCTCTTCTATGATGTCTAACAAAATATTTCTGCTTCTCTAGTTATATTGCGTCAAAGTTTAAGTACTCTGGCCCCTAAAAATCCCTAATTACGTAATAAACGGGCGTGGCAATGATTTTTTCTAATAGATATTGGTACGATCAACAACTTTGCTTCTATATTGCATTACAAAATCATTATCGTTCTTGAGTTATTTGTAATAGAGTTTATGACTGTATTGGCCCCTAAATAAAGGGGCCAGCCGCTTTTTCTTGATTTTGTTGGAAAGAACTTTTGATTATCTACCACTTTTGTTATACATGTCTTAACAAAATATCAACTAATAAAAAGATATAAATCAAAACGTGTGAAAATTTTGAATGAAAATTCGTACCCAATTTTCGTGCCCAGGCGAGCTCCAAGAAATGGCGCAACAGGCATTAAACAACTACATGTTGCACAACTTCAAACTATCGTCTACCTATCCTGAAAATTTCATATTCATATCTCTTATGGTTTCCGAGTTTATAGCTGCACAAAATGGGTCGTCGAAAATTACAAAATGGCCGATAATTCGGTACCGGAAGTGACTACGAAAAAATTAAGAAAAATGTATTAAGTTTAGATCACGCCAAAACATCTGTGAAAAAATGGTTGAGATCGGTCGAATAGATTTCGAGAAATCTCGTGCACAAAATTTGGAAAAAAAAAAAAATAATAATAAGAAACAGTACGAAAACAATAAGGTCTTCCGCTGGAAACGGAAGACCTTAATAATAATAAGAAATCGTACGAAAACTATAAGGTCTTCCGTTGGAAACGGAAGACCTTAACAAGAAGGCCTTCCGTTGGAAACGGAAGACCTTAATGAAACATCAAACAACCCTTGTAGCAAGATTTTAGTCACCATTGAGAATACCTATTTCCCTAATGGAAATAGTTTTGCTCTCGGGGAACTGGAATCTTGCTGACTCTCACAATAGTATATTTTCTGTGGTAAAAGTGTGCATATTCAGACACAGCTTAAGATTATGCACAGTTAATTCATGGGCATGTCGTTTGTACCTTCAATCTGAAATAAGCTGTGTTGCAATACCTAGGCTTTTAAAGTTTTAAAATTGTATCAGGCTATTGCATTGCATTAATAATGATATTGTTATTTTATGGATTATATATCTTCGAGAATTGTCGCAATGCTGGTACATAGACACTCAAAGAACGAGTTGATCATATATGTCATAGGATTGCGTAATTGACACACCCTGCGTTAAATGGGATAGTGTTGCGAGAGCTGTTATCGTGTGTGTGCTATGAATAACGCATTTTCATATTTTTCAACGTTGACGCTTTAAATTACAACGCGTCAAAGTTAAACAGTTCACCGTTTGTAAATTGAACTTTTATCGAGTGGGATAATAGCCCCTTATACTTGTATTCTCGCATAATCACCGGTGTGAGATCGGTTTGTCCAGTTGAGACAGCAGTGTGAGATTTTTCTATCTTAAACTGTCTATTACTACGTCACTGTTAAATGTAAACAAACATCGTAAGCTGTAAGAAAATGATAAATAATGGAATGAGCTAATCCTTTAGTAATTTTTTTGGTTAAGTTGACTACAGTTCAATAAATATTTTATTGAAAATATTGTCGTATGCCCTGTTCAAAGCGCGCGGCGGGATAAACCGAAAGTACACTTTTAAACATCAAGAGAGAAAGTTTTTGAACATCGTTTTTATGTACGTACGGAAGCCCATTTAGGACCTATCAAAAAATATTTTTGAATTTGATATAACGAATTCTTGAATTTGTTAAAACGAATTTAAATCGTTATAACAAATTGTTGAATCCGTTATAACGAATTAAATTTGTTATAACAAATTTTAGGAATTCGTTAAAACGAGTTTTATCTGTTATAACAAATTTGCTGAATTCGTTATTTCAAATTTTGAAATCTGTTTTAACAAATTAAATTTGAAATAACGAATTCTTGAATTCGTTATTTCAAAGTTTTAATTCGTATTTTCGGTTTTTTAAAATCGGTTATAACCAATTTTCATCCAATTTGTGATAACAAATTTCAGATTTTGGGGAACAAATTAAACGGGGCGGACTTCATTTTCCCCATATCGGCGTACGGCGAAATGCGCCGATCAATTGATCGGCGTTAAAGGGCGAAATGGTACATGAAGTAAACCAGCGTAAAACAAACGTGGAGGAACACATTGTCACAGCTGTTGCTGTTACCATGGTGACAGATGTAACAATTCCCAATTAAAAGGAACCTTTTTTCGGCTTTGCTACAATTCCTACATAGATAGAAACAAAATATTTAAGAACTGCTATATATGTAGCAACGCAATTTCACCAAAAATGCCAGGATACACCGATTTGTTTTGATGGTTTTCTGCCCAAAATTCCCAAAAATTGTTTTGTCAATGCTATTAATCAATGAGCATGCTGATTTATTAAAGAGTACCTGCAGCCCAGCCAATGTCATATAAACTTATGTCATAGAATGAATTTACCAGAATTTAATGCACAAAAGCATCGAAATCGATGCAAAAATAACGGTGTTACGCCTCTTCATAGTGGCTGTTATTACCTGCTTCTAGACATCTAATCAAGAGAAAATAAAATTACGCGATAACGAGGCTTCAGTGATGTCACGAAGTCAACATGAGGGAAATTTTCTTACAAAGCTACACAAAATAAATTCGATTTTACAACAAAAATGATTGATTTAGGTCTGATGTTTTGAAGTATCTAGTTATTCTAAGTACCGTAGATTTAGTAGTTGTATCCGTACTTTTTTTTACGGTCAGATTTCTTTATAAACGATTTTAAAATTTGCTATTTTAATCGCCTTTTTACCAATGAATACGAAATCTTAAAACGTTTGCTTGGGCAGATTTACGTTCATTATTCATGCGCGTGTTAAGATCCAATAAAGCTCGAAGGGCTTTTTTCGGTTATGATATTTGACACGCCCATTTTGTGTCGCTCATTTTTTAAAATAAAATTATTGGGCTATAGGTTTCAAAATTGATTTGTAATGGTATCACAGTAATAAAAGAGACATATAATATAAATATAATATTTTATATGACGAACCCATGTATTACGACCAGGATATGTGCTTGCGTGAACCAACTTTCCATCAGGATCCCTAAACGTTTGAAACGAAATTCAATAGCTTCTAAAAGACACGTTGCTTCAAACGGATGAGTGGGTGGGAGATGCAGGGAGAGCCATCTTCCCATGCAGTTGCCCCCCCCCCCTACCATTTTCGGGGCATGTAAAAAATTGAATTGAAGGGGAAGAAATAATCAGTGAATTTTAAGTTTAAGGTAAGTTCTGTAGCTACCCCCACGGTGTACGATTTTCGAAATTTTGAAAAATATTTTTTTTTTGCATGTCAACAATTTTTTTGGCGATTCTCCCGTCCAATCCCCCTCTTTTTACTTTTTTACGATGAGACCTGCTGAACAAAATATCATTGATTCCTTAAATTTTCCAGTAAGAAACAACTGAGTTTATATATAAACCAATATGACTGTATCTTATACAATACACCACTCACCAGGTTCTATAAACACCTTCGCTTAGATTAAATATAAAAACTAGAGCAGAGCTCGTGGCAAAGCCACGAGTAGGTCTTCCGTTGTTGCTGCGAGATGAACATTTATGTGATTTGGTGTCAAACGATTATAATGACTAATGACTAAAATTTCACTTCTGGTTTAGTTATAAAAACGTGCTGTGATTGAAAGCCTGTATAAAGACAGGAAGAAAATGTTTTAGGAAAACTATTTATCGAACATGGTTTGTGTAATTGTTTTGAAAACTCTTTAAGGCCCTGTCACACAAAGTTGCGTTCCCAGTGCGTGTTCACGGCGTTGTAAAATTAATGGAATCGCCGTAGGATCACAAGGAAAATTCAGAAAGGCGTTCTTACAGAGCTCCCAACTACGTTTCCACGGAGTTCTACTTGGCGATTGACTGCCCTCTCGCTGGGTATCCGCCGAGCGCTCATGACGTGCTAGGAGTTTTTACCGCACATCCACAGCGTGCTCTGCGCGCTGACTGCGTGCACATGCGCTGTTGGAGACTTTACGGCGCTGTCATGGCGACCTTATTCCACTTCTACGGCGTGTTTATCGGAACGCAGAGCCACGGCGCGTACTTTGTGCACGTTCAAAGTACGCGCCGTCGCATGGAGTTCTAAAATGTTCTAGGCTAGGATATCCCACCGCGGCGAACGAAGATGCCGTTGAGTTGTTACGGCGCTGTAGAAGACTCTAGTTCGTTTACCATGGCGTTTTACATTATTCAATTACGCAGCGGGATCGCTGTGAGGACGCAGCTCCAGTGTGACAGGGGTTTAAACAATGAGAAGTTTAATGGCGAGTTAAATTTTTCAGGGTAGCATGGATTGTTATATATAACATGTACTCATGATTCATGTAAGGAAATGTAAGTAAAAACGTGCATAAAAAACACGTAACTTCTGTAAATAAATCTTTCTAATTTTTTGAAGACTATGTGCAAGTTTGAATTTGTTTCGTGCTGTCAAAATTTGGTAAATAGCCAAAATTGATGGCATCTATGAAAATTTATTCAGGGCTGATATCATTTGATAATACGAGTAGACTTGAAAATTTAAAATAATAATCAGCTATCTAAGATCATCGGGAGAATTTATGCATAAGTGAGCGCCTAAATTTTACTCCTGATATACAGACACCGCTATGTAACGTAAAATTTAATAACATTATTTACAGAAATGAATATTACTTCTCCCTACGATGCAATAATATTCAAAATCCCTATTTTTAAGTCAGTTTTTTCTCCTTTATCGGATCAACAGTTATTCTCTCGGAGAAAGTTTACGTATGTATTTAAAAAAAAAAGGAGAAACTTCAATAAAAATAAGCAGAAAATAATGGTGTTACGGTTTTTATTTTCAGTTAATTTAATTAAATGTGACAAAGGCGCATATTCGGTCGCATTTTTCGTAACATGTACATGAAGTTAATTTGATGCAAGTTCCATTTTGTTTTTTGTGCTTTTTTTTTTTGTTTTTATCTTTTTTTTTGCTTTTCTCTGCTTTATCATGAAGATATTTAAAAAAACTAGGTACATGTCACAAGCAATATTTGCCTTCTCTATTTATCTTGTATTTTAATAGATTGGGTAATCATTGTCAGGGGTGGATACAGGATTTGTAGTTGGGGGGGCGTGGATAAAATTATTGAGGCAGGGGGTCTGAGGGCCGCCTTGAGGCCCCCCGTGGGTCCCGGGCAAAGCCCTGGTGGGGGCCCAGGGGGCGAAGCCCCCGGAAGCTCCTGGGTTTTCGTATATTTTGAAGGTAAAACCAGGCTCAATTAAAATAGTGGTATTTTTTCAGTTATGTACACTTTACACCAAAGCCTATTACATATATATATATATATATATATATATATATATATATATATATATATATATATATATATATATATATATATATATATAACAATTTGACACATATTGTTACTTATACTTAATACATGTATTGGATTAAAAACAAAAAAAATTGGGCATTTATGAACTCCCAAAATTAACTAGGTTATCAAAGTTACAACATTGTAATGACGTTACGGTATCCGACCCCCTATTAGCTGTTAGAAATATCTGATGCATCAAATCTTCAATATTCTTATATTGAAATAGTCTATTTACCTAGAAAAAAAATCAAAAAATATACAGTTATTCAGAAATTTCTGCTTGCGTCGCAATATGGAAATGACAGCGCAGTCTACACTTGAAACAAAACTGCTGGGATTTCCAGTCGATTCTTGGTCGAAGCCCCAAGTTCAAGGCCCTGGGGAATTTGTTGCAGCCACCATAATGAAATGACCAACACTGCTTGTTTTAAACACAGCTTAATTGGTTTGTTATCAAAACTTGTCAACATGCATTAGGATTAGATGTTTATAGATGTTTATAGAGCAGCAGATAGCACAGCTAATGTATCAATGAGGTGTAATATTGAGCCAGGCTTAATTATAAAAAAAGTGAAACACAAAATGCTAACTTTTCTATGTAAAATTTATCAAATCAACTACATTCATGCATAGTTTGAAAATTTTAGGGGGGGGGGGGCGTGCGCTCTCCACGCCCCCCTTAAATCCGCCAGTGATTGTTGACCTAAAATTAGTATTCCACTGGCTGTAGCTAACCTTGTAAGTAAATTAAGTTGCATGACATCCTCATACCACACAACTTCAATAAAACTTTTTAAAAAAATCAATTTTCATATAATTAGCAATAAAGAAAATCCCCAAGAACACATGTCCATCTCACTGAAGTGTAACTTTGAGAAGCGCATATTTTTTTTGGAGGCAGATATGTCGCTATATTATAGTCTGTAAGTCAAGTAAACTAATCTGTCCTAACTTGCAATACTTTGATGATTTCTATGGCGACCACCTGCATAGCATAATGTAGTCGTATTTCATAACATCTTATCCCAAGAAAACATTACATTTGACTTCAAACTTTTAATTATAATATATATTATTCTGTTCATAACTATATATAATAGAGGTTTAGCGTGTTCGACATGTTCATTTTTTTTATAGCTACGTTCTCAGATTACGATCCCGCACCTTTCATGTGAAAATGAAAGTCTTGTTGCTTGAAAATTGACCACTTTGAAGAAAGCACCCTTCGAACTGTTGATTAATTACATAACAATTGGTGATCTGCAGCCATAAATAAGTTGGGGCTATATATGTTCTGAGCTGTTTGCGCTGTTCAAAGTGACACAAGATTTTCGGTAGCACGTGGCGATTGAATTTACGCAATTAAGAAAATTGAAATTTACAAAGACTGTCCGAATAAAAAAATGGGTGGGAAAGACAAACACGCTCAGGAGAAAATGTTACACATAAGAAGTCACTATCAAATGATTTTCGACAGATCTGGAATTTTAAAAAAAAAGAGCACTTGGCAGCGGGGCGGTGGAGGGCAACACAGAAATAAGTTCGTTTTCACAATGAAACTAACGACCATGTAGAAACACTACAGAAGTTATTAATATGTGACCGATAGAATCTAAACAAAACTTGTTTCAAAACTCATGTGAATATTCTTTAAAATAATCACCGAATGCCTTAATTCAGGGCATTCTCCTATCGTGTCAGCACCTACCGCAAACATGGCACTTTGATCATAATTTGATTTGATTTTTTAAATTACCTTGTACGCTGTCGTCTAAATCAATGCTAAAAAATAAATTTATCGGTTCATAATAGTTTAAAACATAATAAAAATAGTTGCGTTCGTACAAAATACCAAACATGCACGCGTGATAAGGTACATGTAGAGGTCACTTGCGCGGGATCTCCTCGGCCATGTGCGAGGGATGATCATTATTTAAAGGTTTTAATATTTGTGTTGTTGTTTTTAATTTTGTTGTTGATTGAAAACATTATTTGTACAGTTTTTAAAACATTTAAGACTTACAAACCAACCATTCAAATATGTCTCACGAGTATTTCCGATTTGGAGTAATATCGCTTTTATTAATTTTCAGAACGACTTTTTAATTTACTCTCCAATGTTTAATTTAACTAAATACAAAATGAACAAACTTTTATAACATAAAATTAAAACAGTGTACAGTGTATTAACGGCTATATAAACTCAAACACGTTCATATTCATGTAAGTGTGCGGGTGCGAATCTTGTGTATTAGATAACCGTTTACCCAGGCACGTAGCCTCAGGGGGGGCTAGGGGGGGCCTGGCCCCCCCCACTTTTTCTCACAGGAACAAATTTTTTAAAATTTACATATAAAAAAATGAATTATAATGGAGTTGGCCCCCCCACTTTTTTGGAAGTAAGTAAAAAATTGATATGAAAATAAGGAAATGAGGAGTCAAATTGAAGTTACCCCCCCCCCCCCCCCCCCCACGGATTAGGAATTTCATGATTTGGAGGGAACAAAAATTTGGTAGAGAAGAAATTTTTTTTTGGAAGTATAGTTTAGTCCCCCCCCCCCCCCCCCCCCCCCCCCCACGGATTAGGATTTTGAAGATTTTTGGAAACTTTTATTAAATCTCCTTTTTTTTCTTCTTTGCTTGTCAAGATTTTTTGGATGGGTCTGGCCCCCCCACTTTCAAAAACGATGCTACGTGCCTGTTACCGCTAGGTAGTGCAGCCGTGGACGAAGGATAGATTACATAAAGGTTTAACGCATACACACGCACAGCTCAGAACCTAATAAGATTTGAAAAGTTTGCAATTTAATGACTAAATTCTATCAAATAGAAATTCTTTTTTTTACTCAAAACCCACAATTGATATATATATATGTCTGATATTGCATTAGATTGAGAATGGCATTGCTTTTATTAATTAACTGAACGATTTCTTAATTGACACCCTATCGTTTAATCCAATTGAAGAATAAACCTTTATGTGTAATCAAAACTGAAATAATTCTTCAGTTCGCAGCTAGATTAACTCATATATGAGAGACGCAACTCTCGTGTATTAGATAACCGCTGACCGCTAGGTAGTCCAGCCGCGACCATGGTGACCGATTTTCTCGGCCATGGGCGAGGGATAGCTTACGTAATAATACACATCTCTGATTCAAGGTGGATTTTAAATGCATGCAGAATGATAACTAAAATGTAATGCATAGAATTTTTTTTTAATAAGTATTTTGTGTTTTACTAGAAAAGAAAAAGAATGTTTTGTTTTTCGATTCTCGTCTTTAAGGATTGTGCACTATAAGAACTAAACAACAATGACTTTAACTTCTATAAAAAAAAAAGCATGTGTTCTAATTTTTTTCTCATGAATTAAAGCCTCCTGTATAAACCATCATACTTCCTGTGGTAACTTTTTGCCAGTTTTACGCGCAAAGACTTTCGTTAACTTGCCAAATGAAAGCAGGTACATGTTAACATGTAAAGCTTTTTACACTCATACTACTCAAATCACTTACAAAATAACATTGTAACGACCTTTATGAGATCCCAACACACAACTTTTCCAGCGACAGCAATATCGAAATCCTAACCGTTTTTGAGTTATTAAGCAAAATCTTTTGAGGGCTACTGGCCCTTAATTTAAAGGACCAGCCCTTTTTTATTGGTGTCAAATGAAAGCCCTTAACATTATGCACAACTTTTGTTCTATATGTATTTAGGAAATAATTCAAACTAAAAAGTTTCGAAGCTAAAACATAAGAAAAATTTCGCTATTTTTAAAACATAGATTTCGATTGATTAAATCGAGTGGAAAAATTGGAAGAAACTAAAATCCAAAAATCAGAGGACAATATTCAAAGTGTCAATAATAAAGATTTTTAACTATAAATTATTTGCTACGGACCATTTCTGGAAACTAACACCCCTAAAATTTTAGAAAAAGGGGAATAACTCAAAACCGGAAGTTGCGATTTCAATTTTTTTTTGTGCTCTAGAAACCTAATTCAATTTACAATATACCGTGAAAATTTGAATGAAATCAGATGACAAACAAAAAAGTTATTGGGGATTTAAAAACGTCTAGAAGAAGAAAAATTATAATGAAGAAGAACCATCAGAATCAGTACAAGGTCTTCCGTTGGAAACGGAAGACCTTAAAAAATCAAAGATTAGGAGAAGAGGGGTAATTTATTTTGTTTTTCTTTTCTTTCAGGGGTTATTGGGGAGGGGTAGGGGTGGTCAGGACACCGACCCCATGTAGCTCTATCCATAACCCCGCACCAAGGTCTGTCGCCGATCACCAGGGTCTGTATACCCATCACCAGGGTCAGAGTACATATTACCAGGGTCAGAGTACATATTACCAGGGTCGGAGTACGTATCATCAGGGTCTTAATACGCATAACCAGATTCATTATACCCTTCACCAGGACACCAGGGTCTCAATACCTATCACGAGAGGCAATGTGTCTGTGCTCAACACCAGGGTCTGTTTACCCATAACCAGAAATCCAAGTAACCATCACCAGGGTCAGAGTACATATTACCAGGGACAGAGTACATTTTATTAGGGTCAGAATACGTTTCACCAGGGTCTTGATACCCATAATCAGATTCAGTATACCCATCACCAGGACACCAGGGTCTCAATACCTATCACGAGAAGCAATGTGTCTGTGCTTATTACCAGGGTCTGTTTACACAATCCAAGTAACCATCACCAGGGTCTCAATGGCTATCACCAGGGTCAGTGTACGTTTCATTAGGGTCTATATGCCTATCACCAGGGTCTGTATACTAGTATTTATTAATAGGGTCGGAGTGCACATCACCAAAGTCTGTATACCCATACCCAGAATCAGTATACCCATCACAAGGGCCACCTATTACAAGGGTCTGTACATGTATACGCATAACCAGAGTCAGTATACCCATCACCTAGGTCTCAATACCTATCACAATATAGGTTTTGAGACCCTGGTAATGGGCACCTAGACCCTGGTAATATGTATACTGACCTTGGTGTTATGCATTTAGACCCTGGTGAAAGGTGTACTGACTTGGTGATGGGTACACAGACCCTGGTGATATATATAGACACCCTGATAATCGTAATACTGACCCAGGTTATGGGTACATAGACCCTGGTGATACGAACACTGACCCTGATAATACGTACACTGACCCTGATGATACGTACACTGACCCGGGTTATTTCTATGTAGACCCAGGTAATGGGCACACAGACACTCGTGATACGTACTCTGACCCTGGAGATACGTAGTGAGACCCTGACGATGGGAGTACTGACCCTGGTTATTGGTGTTCAGACCCTGTTGTTAGGTACTAAGACCCTTCTGGTAGATTTACAGACCATTGTGATACATATGACACATATTCAGACCCTGGCGAAGGGGACACAGAAGGGAAAACAGACATTAATGATAGGTATAATGACCCTGGTGATAGATTTACAGACCCTGGTGATGGGTACTTAGACCATTTTAGCCGGGCTCTGCCGAAAGCGGAGTCCTGACTGTAGGCAGGCAAATCGCCAAATGTTACTATAAATAGCACAACTTCAAAAGTAAACAAATACCCAAACAGCGTCAAAGTAAAAGCTTCCGCTACACCAAATAGTTACACAAAGAGCCACGTTTTGTCAAAAGTGTAGGCATTTTGTTTCTTTTTTTTAATTTCGAGAGATAACGTGTTTTAAAAACAAAACTATGCATTTTGGACACATACAGTGCACATGAATTTCCATGAACTACGTTGCTGCGCGTTGAAGAAATGGGGATTAAATATATAAATAACGCTTGTTTGCAAACTGTTGATTTTTTCTTTACTAGGCAGACATACTTTTGTTTTTAGCCGCTTACAAAATTGGGTCGCTCTCTTACGCTTGCCGACATTTAAAGCATGAGAGAGAGAGAGAGAGAGAGAGAGAGAGAGAGAGAGAGAGAGATATTTTCAGTCTTTACTTCACAATATGTGTAAAGACACACCGAAAGAGCCAAGCTTTCAGTACTTCAGTTCTTTGATTGATATGACAAACTCTAGTAATACGTATTCTGACCTTGGTGATAGATTTACAGACTCTGGTGATCGATATACTCACCCAATTTATGAGTGTACAGACCCTGGTGAGGGGCACACAGACTATATTGGTGGAGATAATGACTTTCGTGATACTTGTTCAGACCCTGGGTATCTGTATACAGACCCTGGTGATTGGTCATTGATAGATCTACAAGTGGTCAGTGACCCGCTCACCCCTTATCACCCCCTAAAATAGCTCCTGAGAAAAAGAAAAGCAAAATATGTTTTCCTATCTCCCCTCCTAGCCTTGGATTTATTCTGGACTAAGGTGTTTGTAGAACCTGGTGAATGGCACACTGCACGAGATAATATTGGTTTATATATAGTCTTAACATACTAGTATATCCATGTATGTAACGAAACCATGATATTTTGTTCAAGCAAGCACTGAGCATCGTAGAAAAGTGGAGTGGGTGCAGACTCATCCAAACAATCTTGACTTGCAAAGAAAAAGACCCAAAAAATGCTATTAATACATTTTAAAATCCATATCCGTGGGGGTAGGGGGTTAAGTGTACCATTAACTTCAATTTTACAGTTTAATCCACCCTTTCATTTCAGTTTTTACCTGGTCCCAAAAACATGGGGGGGGGGCAACTCTATTTTAATTCACTTTTTATATGTAACTTTAAGAAAAATGTTTGCTGCGAGAAAACATGTGCTGAAGGAGGTATAGTCTCGTCCCCCATGCCACAATCCACATCCCTCTCCCCCACTCCAATGCTAAGTGCCAGTTGTTTTCCTGTAACATTGCTCTTTATTGTTCTCTCAAATACTAATATTTATTCAACATTTCGGTGAAAATTTAATGTACATAAAATTCCTATCACTTTTAATGACAATTTATAATTTAAAAATCGATTTTTCCTATACTTTTTTTTAAATTGCGCATTTCAGTTAGAAGTTCCTCCAAATAGCTTTCGAACTTCTTCCCAAACGTTTACCGATCCTGATGAAAAGTTGGTACACGCATGCACCCATCCTAGTTATAATTGCCTGGTTATACTATATGGAAAAAGCTTATTCTATACCTTGTTTCTATGGATAGTTGGTTCACGCATGCGCACATCCTGGTTATAATGCCTGGGTACGTCATATAAAATATCAAATTCATATTTTTAAATGTCATTTACTCTGATAACATTACGAATCAATTTTGAAATCTATAGCCCAATAATTTCCTAAAAAATGAGCGACACAAAATGGGCGTGTCCTACAGCATAATCGAAAAAAAAAATATTGGCTGCGCCGTGTACATAGCATGTGTTATGCATGAAAAACAGTGGTTTTAAGTAATAAGTAATAAGGATTCATTCTTTGGATTTTATGAGTGGATTATTTCGGTCAGAGCTAGCGTGGTCAAATCTATCAAAGCCCTCGAGCTTTATTGGATCTGAACACGCCCCGGCAAAAATCACATGAGTCTAGTAATACTCAAAGAATAATTCTTTATTCTTAAATCAATTCCATACCAGACCGGCATTTTTTTAAGTGTGGCGTAAGCTCACAGTTTGGTGATGTATATAATGAGATGAAAAATGCAGATATATGTTATTAAATCAGCATGCCCTTTGGTTGATAGTATTGATGAGACAAATTTTTGGATTTTTGCGCATGAAATCTGTATATTCTGGTATTTTTTGTGATATTGCTACATATATCACAGTTCTTAAATATTTTATTTCTATCTCTGTAGGAATTCTAGCAATGGCAATAAAGAAAGATATCATCTGGATTTGTTACATCTGTTACCATGGTTACAGGAACAGCTGTGACAATATGTTCCTCCACTTTTGTTTTTACGCCAGTTTACTTTTCTTACTATTTCGCCGTTCGCCCATATGGAACAAATGAAGTCCGCCCCGTTTAATCCGTTCCCCAAAACATGAAATCTCTTACCATAAATTGGATGAAAATATGTTATAACCGATTTTAAAAAACCGAAATTACGAATTAAAACTAGAATCCGTTATTTCAAATTTTATTTGTTAAAACAGATTTCAAAATTTGAAATAACGAATTAAGCGAATTTGTTATAACAGATTGAATTCTTTATAACGAATTCCTAAAATTTGTTATAACAAATTTAATTCGTTATAACGAATTCAAAAATTCGTTATAACGATTTAAATTCGTTTTAACAAATTGAAGAATTCGTTATATCAAATTAAAATAATATTTTTGATAGGTCCTAAAGGGGCTTCCGTATTGAATGGGCTTCCGTATTTATGTAAAAAAATGCGAATAAAATAATCATTTATTACATACTCGTGAGGGATAGTGAAATTCCACCTCGGGGCCAAAATTTACGGTCTAGGATTCGGCAGAGCCTCGTCCTAGAGGGTGAATATTGTTCCTTCGGTAGAATTTCACTATGCCACACTCGCAATAATGAATGATTTTATTATTAATAAAGTTTACTCTATGAGATAATGACATATTGAACATATCTTGTATAACCACTGCCCATTTATGGTTCAGCATGTTGTTTTTTGTGTCATCTTGCCTTTTAGCGCCCAACCCACCCCACTCGGGTCGCCACTTACATTAAACTAATACAGGTATGTATAGATACCGGTACATAGGAAATATTACAAAACATAGATGATTGATCTATATCTGGGTTCTGATATCATTTTTGCTCTAAAACGTCCGAAAAACGAATGTAGTAAATTGATTATTTTGAAAATGAATTTCATTATTAGATTAGAAAAATGCATGTAAAAATAAGACGTATTAAGAATGACTTGTAGTGCATATCGTTAAGGAGTAGCCTATACTCAATTTGATACATGTTCGAATTTTTTACTGTAAAATCCCAAGCTAGGTTCAATGTTTATCCACGTTTGGAAGTTCATTGACTATGTATCAGTTCACAGCATTTTTGACTAAAGCTATCCAAAGATAAAAAGCTTATTCCTTCAAAAAAGGTGTAGCTACAATTACCGAAAAGTTATTTTTTAAAAGATAAACAATAGCATTGGATTCACGCACGACGATAAGATGAGCAAACTATAGAACAGTAAAAATGCATGATAGGATAGGATTGATACACGGAAGGAAAGGATAAACGACGTTTATGATAAACGTATAACCATATTAAACGACCTCAACGATTCACCTAATAATCGCAGAGTTTGAGAAAGAACACGTACAAATCAAGATTTTTGTAGAATTTCTTATTACTTACAATTTCCGACTCGGACTTGTTAATCATCGCTGAATTTTTTATCGAATATATAAAAAGGAACAGTTAAATTTTTGTAACAAAAATTGTGAGCCTTAAATGTGAAATAAATTATCTGTATTGTTTACATTGTTTTCATTACCGAACACCCTTGCCGATTGCTGCGAACAATTCAGAACGAGATCAAATCACACGATAAAATAGCGGGTTCAATTAAAATACAATTCTTGTTTTAAATAAATAAAGAATATGTTATCAATACATTTATTTCTGTATAATAAAACGTTGCATTAAAACGAATTATAAAACCTGTATTTACTAAGATTGAAACTGATAGGATTCGATACGATATGATAAGATTAACAGTGCCCCTGCGAGATGATCATGAACAATTCATGATTTTCCCTTGAATGATTCATGAATTATATTCATGAAATGTTCATGAAAAGTTCATGAGGATCCCATGAACTTATTATTGGACATTTTAAAGTCATGAATTTTTGTTCATGAAAAAATGTTGATGAATATTCATGAACATACTTTTTCATGAATAATTCATGAACAGTTATATTCATGAAGCTTCATCATTTGATGAATGTCCAATAATAAGTTCATCGGATCTTCATGAACTGTTCACGAATAAGTTTAATGAATTTTCATGAACTGTTCATGAATATCATTATGAATTTTATTCATGAATAATTCATAAATAAAATTCATGAACTATTCATGAAAATTCTTCCTTCTACATTTTGTACATAAAAAGGTAAAATCTCCTAAAAAAATCAAATATAAAATACTTTATTATAATAAATTGAAGAATAATGAGACAATATCTTAAGTATCACATAATTCTTATGTACTGACTATCACTTTAAATAATCAGCAAGTTTAATAAAGTTGTTTTAAAAAACAACAGGTAATGATATCAATACTTACTCATTAGCCTTAAAGGAATGTTACAATATAAGAATTTACATACCAATATGCAATGATTTGAAATATATTAAGCGACATTAGAATATGATTACTAGTTCATAACTATCAATTTGTTCTTTATGAAATCTTCCTTTGTTGCATCTTCCTTGTCTCTGCTCATGTTGATTTCACTTGTATTCCATATATTGCAATGTGCATTTTCTGCATGCTAGGTAAAATGCTCCATCCTTTAAATGATTATTTTCTACAAACCCAGAGTGTCTTGGTGACAATACTTCTTGGTGGCAATTCTTCAGGCTTCACATATAGCCCCTTCGGTGGCAGAAGAGTTGTACCTCTGTATTGTACAAAAATAATATGACAAATAGCAGTATAATTATGACATGTCGTTTAAAATATTTGGAACATCAACTAATCATTCAATCATCTCATTTAATTTTTATTTCAAATATTTTTATCAAATGATAATGCTGAAATTGCACTAGAGCTTAAGAATGAGAGTGCCTACCCTAGAAAAAGTGATATCGCAGAAAAATAAAACAACTTAAGATGAAACAAGATGAAAAATTCAGGAGAAAACATAAATAGGCATTATGCCTGCTGTTCAATCCATTTCAATGTATCTACCGGGGTATATACTTGAATAAAATACTTCTTAAATTAATTACGATGAAACTATAACTGTTTTCAAATTTGTAAATGATACTGGCCATTCTATTAAAAATTTTCAATTACTTGCAATAGCATTTATTTATTACTTACTGAAATTTATGTTCAATGATCACTATCTTTAGGGCTGTCCAATATTCTGGTTTCACAGCATAATTCTAGGGTAAAAAAAAAAGAGTTGTATTCACTAAAATGACATCAGCATATAACTTTACCTTGTAATTGCACCGATTTAGGTATATCAAATGTGTAATTTACTATCAATTATGTAGTTAAAACTTATAAGTTAGTCAAAAAAGAATTTCACTACAAATTAAAAACTGCCATTTTGAAATGTTTGAAAAAATAAACAAAACTTTATCTTACGTTTTGACTCCCTCATAAAAGTTATTTCAATATACATGTATACATACTATATTACCTTTAATACCATTACTTTGAACTACATCTGCTGCATTATCTTCTTGCATGTTCCATGCTTAATTAATCCATCGCTCATTTTGAAGATCCGTCTGCTTTCATTCAAAATGCGTAATCACTGGGCGGAAGTAACGTAATAGAATCAAAACAAGTCGCTGACTGTGTATTCTGAGACTCTTTCATTTGGTTAAATAATTTCTTTAACATATGTTAATAATAATCAAAAAATATAATTAAATGAAACTAGTTATAAAATGCTTAAGTTTTCATTATTATATTTTCAGAGATTGAAGAAACGTACGATTTAATATCGTTCGGTTTACACAAGTTGTGTCTGATAAACTTCAACCCCCTTCGTTTTTGAACCCTCATAGTTTTGGAACTTAAAAAATAATTTACACTCAATTAAATATTCTTTCATACTTTATTTCTATAATTTGCATTAATGTTTTAAAGTAATATTTTCATTATTGCTTATCATTAAGTTAATTGACATATTGAAGTTCAGTGTGTTTTTGTAACGGAGGCTAATCGACATGACACCTCATAAACAATGGCGGACTCCTCGTAACTCAGAGTGTGTCTGAGTTCAAACAGCTAATCATATATGAATTGTAGGAAGTTCTCAACGGAATATTTACGTAACGGATTTGTAACTTCATAGAATGAATCGCTTTCAAATGTGTGCAACAGTAATGCCTTTTACAAAGAAACCGCAAAGGTTCTAAACTCGACGGGGTCCAAATTTCAACCGAATGTGCTCGGAACATTTTCTCTGTCGTTCTCCCAGGAACAGACGCACTTCGTCTTGTGTGTATATATGCTTCTATGATAGACTGACAACCTACCACGTCTTTAATAAACTTGATATACAATGTACTTCAAACAAGTTGGAATTCAATCTTTTTCCCAAAGAAATGTGCAAATTTTTAAATCATTTCACTTTTTCAGTTTAGTTTACAAGATTTTGAACAACATAAAACAGCCATAATGTATCATCTGCAAAGACTGATTATTCACTGATAAATTATGTCATTTTTTTTTTAAAATATGAATTGAACAATGAAGAAATTAACCGTCAAATTTAGGATCTAGTAATGAACATTTGATCATGATGTCTGAGACCTTCGTTGTTGTCAATGAATTTACATGTTTCTTAGAATTGAATAAATAATGTAACTATAATATATCACATCTTTCTTTTTCAAAATTAAAGATGCCACATTTATATAGGTGTTTGTATGAATATTCAAGAATGTTCATGAAGACTGTGTTTTAATATTAATATTTTAAGATTTATAATTATTTTTTTTAAAAAGATAATGTTCTGAATACTAGAGTAAACTGTGTTATTTATAAAAGTATTTGAAATTAATTATATATTTCGTTAATTAGAACTTCATGAAAATTCATGAATGTTCAATACCTAGAACTATTGAATACCGGGTATTTCCTGTATTCTTGTATATTCATAATTTGTTCATGAATTACATTTTAAGAATATATTCATGAATAAAATTCATGAACCACCTTTATGAACCAGTTATGAACCAGTCATGAATACATCATGAAACTTCATGAACGGTTCATTAAAGTTCTTAAAAGCATGAATTTCATCTCGCAGGGGTATACACGATACGATAGGATTGATACACGATACGACAGGAGAGGATTGTAAAAAGAAAAATGTTGCGGGTATACTGCACATGTACCATCAAGAATGTAAAAGAGATTCTATTCAAAAGGAAGGCAGATGGAATTTTTTATATTTAGGTTCCTTCATAACTAAACATATCTTTCAAGCGGCCCTAGTTTGGACAGCTATCATAATATTTCCCAAACTGCATACCTGGAAATGTTTGATCTCCAGTAAAATCAGACAATTTTAAATAAATTAGAGGCTAATAGACTTCTGCAACATCATTTCAAAACAGAAATAAGATAAAATAATACAGATTGACAGGGTTTAGTCGTACACACCTTGCAATCATTCATCTTCGTGACACTAAAAACATAACACATCATAGCAACTTCTTGTCACTCCTATGCATTATATCCTAGTTATTAATTTCCTGCACTTTAGAAGATCAAAACCTCTTTTATGCGCTATGGTTACATAAATCTAAAACATCAAGAAAACCTGTCACCACATACTTTCTTTTAAGACACGCTTCTTGATTTTCTAGCTATCCTTACTTCCCCAGTTTACATAGCTCTTGTAAATTAATAGGCGTTGTGCCGAAGAAATATAAAGAGCCATTATTTTGCCAACTGATACTTGGGTGGTTGTCTCCGTATTTGCTACATGCATGTCTGTTCCTGCAAAGCCGTCACGACTGGACAATTCCGATGCAAGGAAAGATACCATGGGCTCAACCGCTTCAGTTTGTACCGCTAATGACGCATTTACTACCACTTGTGGTGCATATTGTTCCGGCGGGGTTATGGGCATCTGAGGCTTGTTCGCGATCATGTCCGGCGATTGGCTTCGTCGTGGTGAAAAATGGTAGTTTTGGTTCCATCCCTTTTGGCTTGTAAGCCTTCTCTTAAAAGCTCTGGGAGTATTGCTGATTAAAACGCTGACGGTTATATATGTTTACACAATCTCTAAGAAATATGTCTGCTCCTGAGCTCAAATGGGTTAAAGAAAGAGCTCCTTTTTGTGGGCAAAGTTTATTAACTTGTACCACAACTTATTTGTAATGGTTTATGAAATTAAATAGAAAATATTACTAGTCCTGTCCTTAAAATTGTTTGGCTATATGATTAAAAAAATAATTTTGATTTAAATTAGAAATGTCTAATACGAGGTTTTTTTGTTTTATTTTGGGATGGTTTTTTTGTGTTTTTCTTTGTGTTTTTTTTATTATCAATTGATATATTGCCATTTTATCAAAAATGAAATTTTCCCTTTTGGTTAAACAAAACCTCCAGGTACTTAAACAAATTATCTTAATCTTCTGCTCAAGAAGACTATGTCATAAAAAACTTACAATTGCTTCCATCTCAATCTGAATTCTTTTTGCGAAATCATTGACATGCAATCATATGCACGATTTATTAACACTAGTATTTAATTTTCATATTAAGTCAATCTTATGCTGGTTAAATTACTAGCGTTACACTTCATATGATAATAAAACTGTTACAGTAATAGATTGAAGTGTAATCAAATTTACTAGCAACAATGTTATTTGGCCAAAATCTAGAAGATTCTATTTAGGATGATTCTACCATGCATCAGACCACCTAAACAATTTCTTTGATCACACATCATTTATAGTCCAGATATAAATAAAAATTGTTTTAAAAGTTACAGGTTTTCCCTAATTCGGAGAAAATATTGAAAGTGTTAAAAACGTGGTAGAAGCAAATTAATGAAGTGTTGAACTATTTCACCATTGATCGGAAAAAATTACCAAGCATCGGACTGATATACAAAGATATACAAAATAACAAACTTTTCTTGTTTTAATTATGCAAAAATTCAGAGGTTCTGGAAAAAACTATTCAATTTCTATTCAGATGTCTTTAAACGAAAATCCTCAAATCTACAATCAGGAATTCAGACTAATGCTTCTGTTTAAAAAAATTATCATCAGGGGTTCTTTATGATGCCCAGCACCTACATGAAGTTTGGATTAAGAAGGCAGTATTCCTAGAACATGCATTTTAAGTTGTCTGAAGGAAATGTTTGAATCAATTATTTTCTTACATATTTTTTTACTATACCCAGTACATTTAAAGCATATCACACGTAATGGGCACCTAACATGTTAATTATTAAAACTGTTCGATCCTTTGTTAATTTAATTTGTGTCCGATCCAGGGCGAAATGAATAGATATAATTACATGTATGAAGCAAAAACGACCTTGACATTAATTGTTCATTTTTTTTTGTCACACGAAGGATTATTAAGCTTGTAAAAACCATAGGTGGACGTGATTTTGGTTTAATGTACCTTGCTTTACAAATCATATCAAATTAAATAAATCTAACTCTCCAGCTTTATCATTTTATTGATATTGCAAAACAACCGGGAAGTTAGTCGGACAAATCAATGTTTCTTTAATGGCAGGATCCTTTTCAATGATTAGTGAGATTTTTAAATGTGATTAACAACATACATGTGTAAGCTACATGTATTGATAAACCCTGATCATAATTAAGTGATTGGATTATTTTGGAGCCATTAATTCTTTGAAGTTTTTTAAAAATTAATTATATAATTGTAAGGCAGCAATCATAAAGTTATTTCTCTGTTAGCGCAATATATGCTTTAATAGAGAGGAGTATTTATCAAGTGATTTCCTTAATATTTCTTACACGCACATGATTGTAATCATTAAAAAAGTCACCGATTGATTTTTAAATGATTTTGAAAATACATGTAATTACATAATTTTAAATTAAATTCATTTAGATCAATTTTTTGTTAGAACAATAATATGCATGTTTTAAATTGACTGAATTATTTGGGAGCCATTAATTCTTCATTTTTTTTTTGTCTTTTTTGAATTGTGTAATTTTCAAAGGTGTTATTTATTTAGGTATGTCTTTGTTATAACAATAAAATGCATTATTAAATAAATTATCAAAGTATTTATCAAGGGATTTCCTTAATTTTTGTTTTACACGTACGTGAGTGTAATAAGTAATACATGCTTTAGTGAACTGAACATTATTTATTTAACAAAGATTGACAAGTTCTACAACCTATTTTAATATCTCTCGTTGGCACGGATGTTAGCACAAGGGGATCATTGGTGTGGGAGGAAGCCGGAGTACCCGGAGAGAACCCACGTGTCCAAGCGGGCAACCGCCATTCCCTATCACATACAACCACTGTCGATCACGGGATCGAACTCAGGTCGCAGTAGTGAAAAGCAAGTGCACTTTTCACTACGCTACTTGGACACCTTTAGTCTTTCAAGGACGGAGAAAAAGAAACAAATCAATTATATAAGAGCCTCATTGAATATTTTACTCGAAGCGAAATGCTATTAGATGTTATGTTTGAAGTGCCATGATGCTGAATACGATTAATAAAATTGCAATATCATTGTGACTAACTTCTTTAACCTGTAATGATTTATTTATGCTTCCAACTTATTTCATAACACGATTTGTTTGTCCATTAATAGAATCAAACCTAAATCAATCAGTCATTGCTTCCTGTTTCTTTTAATTTATTGATGACATTTGATTAAAAAAAACCCTCCTGTTTATGTATTTTATAATTAAAAACCCACAATTTATAATTCAATTTTTACACATGAACTTAGCACTAAAGTTTGGAAAGCATTTATATTCACATTTGATGTGAAAAAATGTATGCATGGTCTATTCCCTGGTCTGTGGCTTTAGAGATTAAAAGCCGGTTTAAGTGTTCATTTCAGTACAGTAATAAACGTAACATAACTTAAACAATCAAAAGTTCATTCGTCAGGCAGCAACAATAATGTGTAACACTACGCTTTAATTAATGAGAGGAGTTACACTTACATGAAGTAACTTTTAGACAGATTTACTTAGAAAAAATGCACATACTCGCAATAATTTTAAAATTTGCTGACGTTTGTATATTGGACATCTTTTTCATGATAACATGCGCACTTTTGCAAATCTTATTTGACGATATATTTCAACGTAAGTTCTAAAATTTGTTAAATTGCTTTCAATCAAAATAACTATGTCAATTGCCAATGATATCTGCGACGGTTATCAGAGAGCAGGATGTTATATTGTTTTTTTATTAAAATGTTTTTAATACTATGAATATTGACTATGACCTGATTTTTTCGGAAAATAGTCCTGCTTTGAAAATTGTAACCTTTTAAAGACATTGCAAAGTTTTCAAACCATGTGCTTTTTTCTCTTATATAACCTTTTATATAACTTATTTTCCCAAGGACCTGAAAAGAGCCAAACTATTATCAGTTTAAGCTTTGTCCTCTGAAATTACTGAATTTGGTATCTAAAACATTCTGTTCAAATGAGAGAGAGAGAGAGAGATAGAGAGAGAGACACACACACAGAGAGAAATGATGATGATGATGATGGTAATGTTGATGTCATTGCTTTTAGTGTGGGGCAAAAAGAAATATCCTAGATTGACATCACCCAGTGATTTTAATTAATGAAAGCAGCAAGTGAAAATTTTAATAATACTAATTCATGAATTTTAAAAATTTCTAATATATTCATATTCTACTCAAAATTACTGGTTTAATCAAGGCAATAATTCAATTATTTTGATTTAATTAGAATTTATCTAAAATGTCAAAATTAACACCCCAGCGTGTTGAAATCTTGAGATATTTCAAATTCAACCAGGTCAAGAGAACGGTTGAACTCTGAATTGTTAGAGTTTTTGGATATTATAAAGATTAAGCTATCAATACCTGATCAAAAAATTAATGGCATGTGCAACATTTTGTTGTTCATAATAACAAAAGTAGGACATTTGATCCTGTAAAGTAAGACTTCTCCTTTATCAGGTCGTGTACACTACCTAATATGGATAGCATTATTTAACATGTGACAGTATTTTCTTTTTCAACAGATTCTCAACTCCAGTGAATGAGTTGCAATGCATGACGGTCAACAACGTGTTTACTATTCGACAAACGCACGTGGTTTTTGTCTTTTTTATTCACAATATTTAATTGCTTACTGGAATGTTTGAACATCTTGATTTTTACTTTAGAAGGTAAAAAAAGGAAAGATTACGTACCGTTAACTTTGTTCCATGCTCACATTGAAAAATACTGTTGTTTTAGTTGATCAATTGCTGCTTCAAAAAATGATCAGTATCAAACGACTGTCAAACATACGTATACAAGTATAAACATATTTTGATTAGAAAAAACTGCACAATTGTGTATTTGTGACTTTATCATCGTGCACTAGATATAAATACAGGTAACTGTACATTTTTAACATACGTGAATAGCCACGGTAGAAGATATGCACAAATATACAAACGCAGATGCGTAAGCTATGCAGCATATAGTATTTTGTCCGTTAAGCATTCTGATGAATGTTCCTGAAGAAAAAAATCAACGCGCATTCTACTGATGTTGTCCCAAATATGGGGTATCACGTGAAAAAACGGTACTCACTGCTTCTAATATGGGGTATTTAAATAGGTTGATACATGTATAAGTCCTCATATATGCAATATTTTTTAAATGTGAGCATAGAAATTGAAGTTCAGACATAATTGTCCATATTAATTTCATAAATTCTGAAAAAGCATTCAAAATGAGTTTCCAAAGGACAATTTAAAATGGTATATATTTTCAATACGCTTTGTATACACTGAAACTTGTAGTAGCCCACAATGCCTTGCAACTCATTCACCTGATTGGTTTGTCGCTAAAAGTAAACAGATGGCTAATTTAGTATCCACATTTATGCCGACGTCACAAAATATAGTGGTCTCGACCTGTTTATGTATACATAGGTATATGCTCTAACTATAGAATTATCATTTTTTTTATTTTACCAAATTGAACAAGTGCACCCAGTTCCAATCTATTTCGATTATATATTTGAATTAGCAAATACCGCGTTCAGAATCAAATTGATATATCATTACAGATCTTTAAGATCTTTAATATTTTTATGAAAATACTAAGAACATCTTAGATACTCTATTATCCACGGATCCAGAAATTGTCCGATGGATATATATGTTTGCCGGAGTGTGGAAGTTTTCATGCAAAGTCCTTTTTTTGGCAATTTTACAAGGTAAATTGTATGATTTTTTAAAAGGGATCGTGAGACCCCATGGCCCCTCGTTGGATTCACACATGTTTATTGGGTTGATGTTACATATTAAAGACTGACCTTAAGGTTTTAAATCAACAACATTAATAATATTAAATAGAGAATAATACATACCCTTTTCCATATCACAGCCAGTATCAGCCCGAGACTCCAATATCAGCCCGAGGGTTGATATTGGTCGAGGGCGGTTACAGGCGGTGATATGGTAAAAGGGCATTTAATATCATATTTATTAAATACTTTGTACTAAATTTTAATTTTAATGAAGAAAAGAAATCAGTATTATGAAATAAGGATATTATACAAAAGACCTCTGTCGTGATATGAATGTAATATTTTTTCATAAAAATTTACTGTTTTTACAAATACTTATCATCTGGTATTAAAACTTAATCAATGAAATAATGTTAATTGAATTATACTCGCCTTTACATGGATAATTGTTCATCGTGGTTTAGTTGTATTTTTTTATGAATTTTCTAAAGCAGTTGAGAAAAGATGATAAAAAAAGTGTAGCTCTTGTAGTTCTGTAGACATTTATTTAAGATTTGAAGATTATATTCTCCCATAAAATGATAGAATATCAGAATGTCTATTAGCTTGTACTACTAAAATGGAATATATATTTATACTAAAATTGATATTGCTTAGCCCGCATTTCCTCTAATTTTCTTAAATTTTGACAAAATGGTGATTATTTTTATATGCTTCCAATAATAAAATATTTCTGATTTTTATGTAATATGAAGACTTTTTATAAAGATATAAATTGAAAGAAAAGCTAATATATTGACCATTTAACAAGAGAGAAAAGCTGATTTTAATGATTTTTTTTCACAAAAATCAATGTATAGAATGGGCACATTATAAAGCTTTTAAAATGTAATTTGATAGGCAAATCATATTTTAAAAACATATTCTGAAACCCAAGTATCATATTATTAGTTCACATTAGTAAAAAAAATCCAGCATTAATGTTATTGTTTTTAAAATGCTAAAACAGACTCATTAATTTGCAGCAATCCTGAATTGCGAGGCATATGATATTTTTATACGCCAATATTACGCCAAAAATATAGTCCTTGTTTGATTCTAACATTGATTTATTTTTCTTTGCCAGGTAAAATTTGTTGTAAGCACAAAAAGTATTTCTGAATTGAATTATTATTGACATAACATTCGATATATTTACTGATTGTTGGACTTTAAGCAAAGCAGAGGCAATTCGAACTACATTTTCATATTTTTTACACTGAAATATCGTTGGTAGTACTATACTATCTAAAGTTAAGATTTTTTTTGTTATCAATATATTTTTATATATTTTCTATTGGTTTTATTTCACCTTTATATACATTGTAATCTTATGGCATACACTACAGAAAATGCTTAAAAATGGTAAAAGACACAATTTTCAAAATTTTGATCATTAACCTCATATAGATTGAATGCCAGCAGAATAAAATCAATATACTCAGCTTATTACTATATATGTTTTATCATTATCATTACTCAGTTTTGTGTTTAATTGAATACAAAATGGGTAGGGATTTGAAAACTGATAGAGGAAATTCGGAATGGAGTATTTATAGAAATTGTTGATGAAACCCTTAAGCTTTGTATCTATTTAGTGTCACTGTCAAGCATAAACAGTAATTTTTTAAAAAGAGTTAAGCCATTAAGAAAGTCTTAATCACAGTGTTAAATTTGTAGGGATATAAAATAATATTCAATGGCCATTAACTCAAAAAGTACATTGTTAGTCATTGATCTACTTTTTTAAAAGTTGAAAATAACAATACCATGAAAGGTCTATAAAACACAATAGATGGTTTTCTACCATCAGTTGGCTTTTTTTTTAGTTTTGAGTAAACGCAATCATATTTAGGTCAAAATAGCGATTCAAAATGGCGGGTAACTTCATATTTAATCTGATACAAATATTTTTTTTTTTTTTTTTTTTTTTTGCTTTGTGCAATAAACTGATGAATGATAAAGTTTGTCATTTTGTGAGGACTCTTCGTTCAATTATGAAAATAAAATTGCTTAAAACTAAACCTAGGGTCTAAGAAATGCATGGGAAAACTCTTTAACCAGCAAATAGAGTTAGAGAATATAACACGTTTAGAGAACAATTTCATTAGCCTAGTTTATATAAGAAAGACATATAATTTCCTACTTGCTTATAACTAGACAAATGATATTGAGTATTTACTTACCAATAACATATCTTATAGAAGTAAAAGTAAGATTATTGTTGAGAAAATGAAATCTGTCTTCCCAAATTGTGACCTTATTCTATTATGATATCAAATATGATTTTGAGAGGATCTTCCAGAATTGATGAATGGCGCAATTTTGAGATGCAGACTAACAATTTTATTTGTCATAACAAAGAAAAACATTTGGGATCAATAGCGTTTAGTAGACTTTCGACTGTGCTGGGTATGTAGGTTCATATCCGTGACTACCGTGACCAGGAATAAGCGGAATGGGATAGACATGAGGGGGGCCAGCTGTGATTCCGGGACCACCTGGGAGTCCATGACCGCCTGGGATTCCATGGTAAGGGCCAAAAATTGGGTGGGAGGTACATGTGTCAACTTGACCGCTGGAGTATCGTTTACAGCATTTGCCGCCATATGGACATGTTGTGTCATGGTTGCAAGCTACGCGCCTACCACCGAAGATTACATAGTTTTGGTTGCATGAACCTCGGCGCTCGAATTCTACTGGAATTTGACATCTTTGACCATTTCCTCCAACATAACAACATTTCTGTACTCCGTGGCAATGTTCGTCATTGCTACAATATGGGCCAAGCTCTAGCTCCTGGTAAATGTTTCTTGCTGGGCAAGTTCCGGCTTTTGGTAAACCTAAAAAATAATAATTGCTTTTGGATTTGTTAACTAAAACCATACATTTCGCATTTAAAAAATGTTATACAAACTATTACTTTATTTACAATAAAGTATGTACAAAGTACAAATGGGAATCCGACCTTAAAAGTCATTCTGATAAAGCGAACTTAACAGCAAAAGTAGAAGAACAGTGTTTTGTCATCCGATTCCTAGAATTTGATCCATAACGTCGGAGCAACACAAATATTAATGTGAATTTTGGTTTCTGCATCTAATAGTTTGTCTCAATATGAAACAAACAGAAATGCGTGTACCCTACAGCAAGGGTTCATCGAAGTAAAAGGATGATTTTTTGTATAATAAAAATATATCATTATGAATTTTTTGGGTTAAATCTGTGTTATTATTTAACGTAACATATATATGTCGTTTGAAGTAGAATTATACTTTGTTTAGAATAAATTTAAGATATATCGTTCCCCTTAAAAATATTGAAATTTCATAAAATCATTTATACAAAACTGGAAGCGCACCTCTTTTTTCAGAGAATGCAGGTTTCTAAAAAATTGATTTTAAAAAGTTTAACAAAAAGGCAATTACACCTTTGAATTTGTTATTGCAAGAATAAACGGATCTGATTCAATATATCTGATTGACTTTAAACATAATTAATTTTTATGGCCCCGTTCGAGGAAGGGAGGGCATATTGGTTTGCTGCTGTCTGCCGGTCGGTCGGTCCACCAACAGTTTCCGTTCATTTTCTTCGTCGAGGATGAACATATTGGAAAGAAATTTGAAATACAGGTTAAACATGATATAATCTAGGTTAAGTTTGATATTGGGTACGATCAAGCAATTGTTGACAGAGTTATGGCTCTTGGACGTAGAAAAATTCCAGCTATTTACAGTTTCCGCTCATTTTCTTCGCTGAGGATGAAAATATTGGAATGAAATTTGGTTTACAGGTTTATCATGATAATATATAGGGCAAATTAAATATTGGGTACGATCTAGCAATTTTCGACACAGTTATGGCCCTTGGACATAGAAAAAATTCCAGTTATTTGCAGTTTCCAATCATTTTCTTCGCAGAGGATGAACATATTGAAAAGAAATTTGATATACAGGTTTATCATGATAAGATCTAGGTCAAGTTTGATATTGGGTACGATCTAGCAATTTGAAACAGAGTTATGGCCCTTGGACATAGAAAAATTCCAGTTATTTACAGTTTCCACTCATTTTCTTTACAGAAAATGAACATATTGAAATGAAATTTGGTATACAGGTTCATCATGATCATATCTAGGTCAAGTTCGACATTGGGTAGGATCGAGCAATTTTCGACAGAGTTATGGCCCTTGGACATAAAAAAATTCCCGTTATTTGCAGTTTCTGCTCATTTTCTTTTCAGAGGGTGCACATATTGATATTTGGTATACAGGTTTATCTAAATAATATCTAGGTCAAGTTTGATTTTAGATATGATAGAGCAATTTTCGACAGAGTTATACCCCTTGGACATAGAAAAATTCCAGTTATTTGCAGTTTACGTTCATTTTCTTTGTGGATGTTTTCAAGGGAGGGGGGCATAAGTGTTTCACAAAAATCTCTTGTTTCATTTTTATTGAAATCAGTCTGTGGGAAATTTGCTATCAAAATAACAAAAAGACAAAACAATACCGCCACTATCTTTTATGAGATTAAACTTTGTTACTTTATGTCATGATATCTTACCAAACCCGTGCCCTCGACCTCCACCAATACTTCCTCCAGCTCCTCCTCCAAAACCTCCTCCAGCTCCTCCTCCAAAACCTCCTCCAAATCCTCCTCCTCCAAATCCTCCTCCTCCTCCTCCTCCTCCTCCTCCTCCTCCTCCTCCTCCTCCTCCTCCTCCTCCTCCTCCTCCTCCTCCTCCTCCTCCTCCTCCTCCTCCTCCTCCTCCAAAACCTCCTCCTCCAAAACCTCCTCCTCCAAAACCTCCTCCTCCAAAACCTCCTCTTAATCCTCCTCCTCCTCCAAAACCTCCTCCAAATCCTCCTCCTCCAAAACCTCCTCCTCCTCCTCCTCCAAAACCTCCTCCTCCAAAACCTCCTCCTCCTCCAAAACCTCCTCCTCCTCCAAAACCTCCTCCTCCTCCAAAACCTCCTCCAACAAGACCTAGACCTCCATTAAGACCTCCTCCATAACCTCCATATTCGCCGCTATAACTATTCTTATGAGTAGAATAGTCGTCAGCAAAACAGCAGGCAACTACGAGACCCAAGATCAGCAAGGTATTCATCTTTGTTGATGTGGAAATCTGTAGGAGACAGGAAAAGCCATAAAAACTGTTCTTACTTACATTGAATAGATCGTAATGTAGATTCAGATTATTTTCAGAGACGTTTTGAGATGATAGAGAATTTATTTATTCATCTTGTATCAAACTGCTGTGTATATTTGTTAGATTGGTATAAATCCACTTTTTTGACAAAGAGTATGTTGTATAATAAATTGGTTGTCAAATAGAGCAATGTAATATTATTCATTTTTGCGTGAGGGGAACCAATATTTTTTTCAAAATTAATTCAAAATGAGAACTCCTCGGCAACATTTGTTATTTTTGCGGCCCCATTTTCTTGTTATGTAAATGATATATTTTGATGTTAATTCCCCCAATTTTTTTTATCATTTTTATTTATTTATTTATTTATTTTTTTTTTGCGATTATAATTTCCTGAAATAATATGATGAATCTTTAGACTTTGTTTGCAAATGTTGTTCAATATATTTACAAGGGTTATTAGTGGATTAAAAATGTAACACAGTAATATCATAACTTATGAAAATGTTGAGAAAGTCAAGAACTCAATTTGATTCAAAGTTTTTTAATTCAAATTTAAAAAGAATGTGGTGCATGACATGTAAAAGGTATTTAATAAAATTTCCATACACATTTCATTAATCATTCTTAACATATGCTCTTATTTCCGTGACCTTGTTCTCAGCATTTAATTAAAATACTAAAATAGGAATCCCCGCTACCCCTTCTTCTTGAATAATAACGTTTTTGTGTAGGTTTATGCTTTAAACATAAAAAGTAATACCTTTTTTGAAAAATAAAAATACTTTATCTTTAACCATATTGATCACTAAAGATTTCTCAAATTAAACAAAAAGAAGTTTAAAATTCCTTCAACTGATGTACGCGTTATTAGGATATTTTAAAAATATATAACTGATGAGAATGTCAGCCTGCTCAACAAAAACTTTAAAAATTGGGATTTTGTTGCACATATCAAACTGAAGATGTATTGTTTATTATATCTATAGATTATATAAACAATATCAACACCTTGACTTCAACAATGTTTAATAATTATTGCTACATGTATATATTTAATGAATAAGGAAATCATTTTTTCTTTGAGTATTATGATGTGATTTAATGCGGTAGGATGATCAAATCCAATAAAGCCCAAAGTGCTTTGTGATAGATTTGATCATGCTTGACCGTATTTTATCACATAATAATATTCAAAGAATGATTCCTCATTACTTATTTTCGTGTAACTTTAGCAATAGTACAATTACATGTAAAAAGTAATATATTGATCGGTAAAATTTATTCAATCACTCATTATATATGGGTTTCACAAAAACATTTAACTTTTATTAAATTATTATTTATTTTCGAAAAGTCAAATTTCACCGTTCCGGTAATATATTAACATAGCTTAGTGGGACATGCGGAGGCTTGTAGATTATCTTTAACAGATGATAGCGTGTTCGAATCATAGCAGGCGTTTAATTTTTTTAATTCTCGTGTTTTAAGTAAATCATTTTGAATATTTCTTTTTATTTTTAAGTTACACAAAAAAATAATTTTACACCTTTTAGATAACTGTCAAAATTACGTTGTGTTTATTTTCAGATTCTGTAAACACATCGTCGAATAAAATGTATTCAGCGCTACAATGTAGCTACATATATGAGATCATTATGTTAATGATCAGACAATAAATTACCAGAATAAAAGAAATAAGTAATAATGTATATTAGTCAATTTGTCGTGCCCTGTCAGTGTACACTTACAAATTATATTTTTTATAGGTACGTATGCCATTTCTACATACCGGATGCAGGGAATTTGTAAGGCATTGTGCGCTCTTTTCCTCTCATAGGTAATGAATTCAAACGATACGATAAAACGGACTAGATATAATATCCACACGCATAATAAGATACGATATGATTATACAGAATAACGCTGCTGGCATTGGATTTAAGTTTCCTTAAGTAAACAATTTTAACTCAACCTTTTTATTTTATTAATAAAAATTAATGTTTTTGTTTTCTCTATAGACAAAAATATTTAAGTAAAACTTACCGTCGGATTCCTTGCTACAACAGGAAACAGGAATGACTGAATAGAAAAAGCCTAACCCTTTTATACTGTTTTACAGCAGCATTCCGCACGTCCACAAGTTAAATTTTTTTTCCCGTCATATTGTCTCCAACATGCTTATTCTGCTCTCTGTTTCTTATCTTATTAAAATCAAACATGTACGTTGATGTTTGGCTTTTGTTAACTTTGCATAAATAATGAGGCGTTGGTGAGGCATTATGTTATCAATCAAAATTTTTGGTTCCTTTAATAATTTCGTATAATAACGTATATCTTTATGAAGAAATATTGTTCAAAAAACAGTGTCCAGTGATAACTAACATTATTGATTCACAAATAGATCTAGTTGTACATAAAGTTTTTTTGAGTGATTCATATGGGAATGAAAATTACAAGCATTTAACGTAGCTCACGGGTTTGCTGACGTCACAATAGGATTTGACGTAAAGAGTTGACCGTCATAGCAAACTCATACATTTCTTTTATAAATAACAAATGATCTTCAGAAACATAAAATGAAATATTTCAGAAAGCTAAATTGCAGTTTATACTAGCATTTATAATTATCAAGTGCTAAAAATTTAAAGATGTGATATACATTGTTGCATTTAGTTCTATAATGTATGAGTGTGCGTTGGAACTTTTTCATTTAAAATCATGTTTAGTCAAGTACATTGTAAATAGATTGATTCGTATACATTAACTTCGCTCGTTTAACAATTATAAATTCTGTATTTTCAAATACCGATCTTATTATCAAAATTATTTTGGCTTTAACTAGTAACGTATACGATTACAAACGTATTAATATGTCAATAGTTGTATGATAATTATGTTTGCATTGAATGATTGACTCATTGAGTTTCATAAAAAGAAAAGTAGCCATGTTTCTTTTCTTCACAACCTTACTTTAATTGCATTTATGCATTCGAAAACATTCATATTAATGTTAATTGGATTCGCATGTTCTAATATGTGTTAATCAGCTAGTCTTGTCAACCAGCGCATTTTCATTTTTTCTGTTATCGGACGGAAGAAATTGATGACGTCGGGTAAACGTCGTGATGAAAATATAGGTTCGCAAAATGTATGTAAAAATAAGGCGTATAAAGAATGACTTGTAATGCATTAGAATTATCATATCGTTAAGGAGTAAATCCAAAGCTAGGTTCAATGTTTATCCACTTTTGGAATCTCATGAACTAGGTATCAGTTCACAGCATTTTGACTAAAGTTAACCAAAGATAAAAGGCTTATTCCTTCAAAAAATGGGTAGCTACAATTACCGAAACGTTATTTTTTTTAAAAGAAAAGCGATAGGATTGGATTCACGCAAGATGATAAGAGGAGCGAATAGGATAGGATTGATACACGGAAGGAAAGGATAAACGATGTTTATGATAAAAGTATAACCATATTAAACGACTTCCACAATTCACCTAATAATCGCAGAATTTGAGAAAGAACACGTACGAATCAAGATTTTCGTAGAATTTCTTATTACTTACAATTGTCGTGTTGTTAATCATCGCTAAAATATTTATCGAATATATAAAAGCGAACAGTTAAATTTTTGTAACAAAAAATGTGAGCCTTAAATGTTAAATAAATTATCTGTATTGTTTACATTGTTTTCATTACCGAACACCCTAGCCGATCGCCGCGAACAATTCAGAACGAGATCAAATCACACGAAAAAATAGCGGGTTTAATTAAAATGCAATTCTTGTTTTAAATAAATATAAAATATGTCATAAATACATTTCTTTCTGTGTAAGAAAACGATGTATTAAAACGAATTATAAAACCTTTAATATTTACTAAGATTGAAACTGATAGGATTCGATACGATATGATAAGATTAACGGACGATAGAACAGTATACACGATACGATAGGATTGATACACGATACGACAGGATAGGATTCTAAAAAAATGTTTCGGGTACTGTACATGTACCATCAAGAATGTAAAAGAGATTCTAGTCAGAAGGAAGGCAGATGGAATTTTTTATATTTAGGTTCCTTCATAACTAAACATATCTTTTAGGCGGCCTTAGTTTGAACAGCTATCATAATATATCCCAAACTGCATACCTGGAAATATTTGATCTCAAGTAAAATCAAATTTCAATAAATTAGTGGCAAATTGACTTTTGCAACATTATTTCAAAACAGAAATAAGATCAAATAATACAGATTGACAGGGTTTAGTCACACACCTTGCAACCATTCATCTTCGTGACACTAAACACATAACACATCATAGCAGCATCTTGCCGCTCCGATGCATAATATAATAGTTATCAATTTCCTGCACATTAGAAGATAAAAATTTCCGTTATGCATTTTAGTCACATAAATGTAGAACATCAAGAAAACCGGTCACCATATATTTTTTTTTAAGCACGCTTATTGAATTTCTTACGAAATTAAAGAAAAATGATTAATGTGTTAAAAATCAAATATTTATTTCTAAATGCAAACCAAAAAAAACCTGCTAAGAGAACCTCCATTATATTGTCACTTGATAATGATCAGGGTTTATTAACCATTTATGTTGTAGTCATATTCAATAAAACACACACACACACACACGCACGCGCGCGCACACACACACACACACACACACACACACACACACACACACACACACACACACACACACACACACACACACACACACACACACACACACACACACACACACACACACACACACACACACACACACACACACACACACACACACACACACACACACACACACACACACACACACACACACACACACACACACACACACACACACACACACACACACACACACACACACACACACACACACACACACACACACACACACACACACACACACACACACACACACACACACACACACACACACACACACACACACACACACACACACACACACACACACACACACACACACACACACACACACACACACACACACACACACACACACACACACACACACAGTTGCTCATTAATTATAAAAAACAAACAAATCAAATGCTGATATTTATGTTCGCGCTTATTGTAAACAGTATATCCTTTAAAAATCAACAACTTCTAAAATATTTGTAACTTTATTTTGCATTTGTTTTTTACATTCAGTTTGTTATGCATGTAATGCTGAAAGTTTTGATGGTTTTTTTTAATGATATGGCTTTTGTGCTTCACGTTCGAGTTTTTTTTTTCTTGAAAAAAGATTATCCAAAACCTTTGAAATTTTCTTTGAAACGTACCAATGAAATCGTTTATTAAACACCAATCAAACCGGTTTCTAAGAAAATGCTATGTTTTACATTTAAGAATACTGTTTATATATCATTATTGTTTAAATTGCAATATTTTCTGTGGGTGATGTGGGTGATAGGCTTTTCTTATTCAGATGTTGACCCAATTCTAATCCATGTATAATTTTATTTTAAAATATGCCATTTTTTGTTAATATTACATGTAACAATGATTTATTAAATTATTACTAGTTTTAGATATTTATACATACTTTAGAAAACAATTACCGATGTGATACCTGATTTTGTTTAATGATTACTTCCATGGTATTTTAAAGATAAAAAAAAAAACTTTAAAAAAATTCGCTGTTTCCATTGAAGTATTCTTTTTTATCACCAACTAACGTCTATCTAACTTTAGAAAGTTGGCGATATGGTTAATCTTATATATTGTATGCGTACAAATGTATAGAAATATAACCTTTTCCACCAACTCTAAAGTCGTGTGATAAATAAAGAAAAATACGCGTCAAAACCTTATCAACCTGACATCCAACATCAGTCCGAGGTCCAAAGACCAGAGGACTGATTTTGGTCAAGGGTTGATGTTAGATGTGATACAGATGTTGATATGCATTGTTGTTTTTATTTTTTGAATATAGAAAGCTAGTTTTCACTTCTTTTTGAAAATAAAACAACTGTATCCCTACCTTCAAACCGCGTATTTTCGATGCTTAAGATTAAATATGAAAAATGAAAACTGAAACTTTGTAGACAAACCATGTCCTTGTTCCCTGTTCTTTTAAATCTCTATCAAAATTCCCCGAATTAAAAATAATTTCGATAATACAGTTTTCAGATGAAAAAAAAAAAAATCTTATTGTTATAACAATAAAAACATTTCGGATCAATAGCGTTTAGTAGACATTCGAGTGTTTGGAATATGTTTCTCCATATCCATGGGCCCTGTGACTTCTGTGACCAGGTAGATACGAGATGGGATAGACAGGACCGGGGCCACCTGGGATTCCATGACCGCCTGGGATTCCATAGCCACCTTGGATAGGACCATGGAATTGGTATGTGCATGTGTCAACTTGACCACTTGAAGCTCTTCTACAACATTTGCCATAGCGGCATGTGGTGTCATCGTTGCATGCTCTGCGCACCCACCCACTTAATTTATAGTTTGTGTTGCAAGACCCTTGCTTCTGGTATTCTCTGGGAATTCGGCATCTTTGACCATTGCCAAGAACAAAACAGCATTTCTGTACTCCGTGACAGTCTTCGTCGTTTGAACAATATGGACCGAGTTCGAGAGGGTTAAATACAGATTCAAATGGACATGTTTAATATTTCGGAAAACCTGAAAAAATGATAATTATTCATTATATATACTGGAGCGAACAAAGATAAGATATTATTGTCATTTGAAGTCATATATCAATATACATGTATTAGAATGCAAAGCGAACTACCTGCTGTGGGAAAAATTCCTCCTGCACCTCCTTCAATGGCCCATCTAACACCCCCAACTCCCCCGACGCAACCTACAGGTCAACCTCCTAACAACCCTCCGCCAACACCTCCAAAGTTGTCCCCACCTAATACATGACCTACTTGTCCATATCCGTGTCCAACATTACCGTATCCACTATGTCCACCACCTCTGTAACCATCCCTATGTGTGGAATAATAGCCAGCAATACAGGACCCGACTAAGGCACAGAAAATCACCAATTTATTCATCTTTGCTTATTTGGAAATCTGAAGCATGAGAATCAAATAAATATATTTTTTAATCTAAATTCTTAACAAAGCCATTTCTGAGAGTTAAAAAAAAACATATAAAGTGTTCAGTTATAAAACATCAATATGAAAAAAGATTGGTTTTAGAAGGGTCCAATGTCATATTTGTTATTACCGGGTGCATTGACCATGTTTTGATTTAAAATCGCGCTAATAAATAGTGACAACAAATGGAGTTTAACATATATCCAGGATTTATTTACCGAACTAAGGCGCTAAAGATATCAAAACATCATAGTAAATTGCTAAACAATCGTCACAACACTTTGTTAATTATTTTCATTATTAATCTATTTGTTTGACCGATCATTAAGCGCATGGTAGTGTCAATTCAAAAATATTCCACCATTATCAAAATATGTTTGGAATGTATACAAATATATCTACTTTGCTAAAGTCCGGCTGCTTATATCACCAAGAAAGACCAACATCAGCTCTTTGTACCCCTACCCGACTCAAGCCTTTTTCAGAATAATAATTTTCCTAAACACATGTCCTTAGCCCATGTTATACGTTGATTTGTAGAATAATCTACTTTGAATTCTAATATTTGTCAGATGAGAATGCAAAATCGACACAGTTTAAATAATTGGCGCCTGATCGAAAATTTCGTACTCATTATCAGTGAAAGTTGTCTTGTTTGTATTCCCGTCCCATAAAATGAAATAAATCAAATGGTCGGGTCCTAGTGCAAAAGAGGATAGCTAACTTAAGAATTTAAGCAGATCGGACAAGACTCATTCAGAGTATCACGTGGCATTGATAATCACCCAAATTCTTACCAGCTAAGGTGAATAACATCCGTTGAAAATACAATTTGTAAATTAATGGTTTGCATAAATAAAGATAAATGGTTTATAGTAACATCGAACACGCTTTCCGAGATTGTTGTCACGTGACGTATATAGTACAGAAATGTAACATTATGAAAGGTTAATCGCATTTACAAAAGGTAAGCAACATAAGTTTATAATGGGAGAAGTCAACTTGAATTTTGATTTTTTTTAACAACCAAGTCCTTATGAGTGCACTGAGTAACATTTTTATTCTTTGCTATATTTATAGAGTTCGAAAAAAACATTGACGAGCTTGAAAGAATTGCACTCTATGTCACTCGTGTATTTTGAAAAATTTTAAATGCGGGATGGAGCTAAATGTCTATAGGGTTTGATGCAAACAGTATATCCGTACGACAAGTAATGATTTATTATATCGTTCATGTTATTGTACTATTTATTTGTTTTTTTTAACTCGAGCTTTATACGGAAACATATCTCAAAGATATTTCCGATCTTCAGTAATGTTCGATAAATCTAAATTATCCTGGGGTCTTTTATTATGTGTACCATAAAAATGCCCTTTCTATAGAAAATTTTAATTAATCTATTAGTGTTAATATAACACACACCATTTAACGAACTGCTTGGCTTAGTGGCTCAACGGAGGCCCACTACCTAGAGAAAAAGGGGTAAGAGCCACCGTTGTACCGGAATAACCTTTTTTTCTAATTTGATATATACTTGTATCCACTGTGCGTTTCATTATATTTATCGTGGCAGAAGATGTAATGAATTCGTTAAATGCATGGATACCATCGAAACATTTCTTTTTATTATATTTCATTAATAAAGATTGAAGGTTAGAGTCAAATCAGATACAAGGATGCAAGGACACCTTCAAGCATCAACTTCCCTACCTGGCACCTATGCCAACCACCAAGGCTCCAAGATCTTAAGCAGTGGCAATAAAAACCCAGAGACTATAGGTGTTGACAATACAACACTTGGTATCTTTACCTCTGGGTTTCAATGTAATGTTTTAAATTAAGAGACTTAGAATTACATCATATTGTTGAAAACAACCAATTTCAGTTCAATCAACAATAGACTGCAGCATTTGATAATTTCTAGTCTTTGTACATTACAATATAACTAAAATTCCATTTTGCGCTGAATAAATATACTGACAACATTTGTACAATGTTAAAACAATGTAGTTTTTACATGGACTATACGTCTTATGATTAGGTGCACAAATGAATGATGTTTGACTGGTAAATCATTAATGGTATTTGTCGCGCTTTGTTTTTGTTTTTGGGTTTTTTTAAAGAGCATTTCAACTATTGCACAAAATCCAGGTGCTATCATTACTTTCAGTCTTCTTAGGCAAAGCTCATCAATAGCTGATTTTTAATTTTTCTTTATTTAATATATGCATACATATATTTAAGAGTGAAAATAAGCAAGCATCGAGCATTTTGTGAAAAATATGGAAAGTGGCATAAAAACAATAATGATAAAAACACATATAAAGATAATCAGAATGAAGATTGTATTAAAAATATATGTGTAATTTTTTTTTATCATTCGTGTTTTTCTATGGAAACCATGTGCTTTGAGACTGACTGATTTTTACTTCATTTTAACATGAAAATTTTTGTATATACGAATACAATATTATGCTAAATCATCTTAAAACTCTGTCGATAATTTTTCATACTACAAAACACTTTGCTCTAATTTAAACATCATCAAAAATTTACATTGACTTCATCATTTGATATTTATACCCGTTTTATCTTGTTAATTTTGCATGCAAACACCAGTCAATTTTGTGCACTTTTATAAAATTATACAACCATGTCAAGGTTAACTAACACAACGTACATGTATTTATATCATGACATTTGTTCTAGAAGAATCAATTAAAAAATCTGTAGGCAAGTCACCCATTTATAGATATATACCGATTCAATACATCGGGAAACGTTCAAGTTTTACTCTAATTACCTCCCTTTGATATGACTCTCTTACGAAAGGAGGTAAAAACGGTATTTTGTTTACATTGTTTTCATCCAATTTCTACGGAGCTGAAGTGAGACGACTATGGATTTTAGTTCCTGGGTTATGGAAGTATAAATTTAGTTCATTATCATGGTAAGTGGCAACTTTTACTGGTTTCTTACATGCTACTAGCAAACATTTCTTTAACGGGAGAAATAGTGGCAAATTAAGGGAAATAATAGTTCAAACATGACAAAGAAAATTTGAACGTGATTGCTTTGTGTTCTTAGTGTTTGCGCATCTAGAACAATGACAAACTTTTAATGAAAAATATATCAACATACATGTATAGACTATGGTAGCTACATGTATTTTGGTACATGTAGTATACAAGTATATGTTTAAATGTATCTCGTGTGAATAATTGATCAGTCTTCATATTATTCTATATGTTGATAATTAATATTCGCATAATACCAACTACTTGTACCATATTGCTTGAAAAAGTCAAGATTTTACACCTATATTTAATGAATTGTAACAGTAATATAAAATACTTTGCATGCGTGGGTGCTGGGAGGGGGCGGGTATGACAAATGTAACTGAAATAATTATTGAACAGTTATTGATTTGTTATAGTTACATCCAAATATGATTCGGACTGATATCACTGAAAGAAAGAAACTAATGGTGACTGGTTCAACTATAAAATCTATATATAATAATCAGATGAACATATAAATTGGATATTTTGCCTTCTGAGGAATGTTAAATTTACATATTGAAAAATGAAATATGATGGAACAACTTGAAATCTCTTTGACATGTTAGAGTAGACTGGAGATTCAGTATTACATATAAAGATGAAGAGCATATCTTTCTTCTAAACCGGGGTCACTTTAAATAATTATGCCCTTCAGAGAGCTTTATAGGTGATATATTTTCAGTGTTAACTGCTTCAAAAACAAAGAAAAAGCCTTCATAATTTTAAGCCATTTTTGTAAGAATTTTACATTTAAAGCCCTCTTTCTAATCATTGATATATGATATCTTATTATGAATTAGAAAAAAAACACATTCAAAAAACTGCATTGAAATCAAAATAAATCTAAACATTCAGGAAGCTTTTATTTCAAATCATACTTATTATTAAAAGTTAGCTAATTTTAGATAAAAAATGGTCAGGAAAAATGCAATTTAAACAAAATATATATTACACACACACACACACACACACACACACACACACACACACACACACACACATATATATATATATATATATATATATATATATATTATATATTCAATCTGACCATCACTATAGTACTTATTAAAAACAATATTGGTATATGATGTTATTGTTCACATTTTTTGTTAAGAATACCCAAGTCATATTTCATTATGTTTAGAATTGCACTTTAAGTACAAAAAGCTCAAATCAAATGAACTCAGAGGGTAAAACCTGACCTCCTTACCTTGTATTTTTTGTACATATACATAACATGTACATATACATATTTGTACATATTTTTTGTGTTATAAGCAAAATATTCTAAGTACTATACATAGTTTTGGTAGAGGTCAACAAGGCTTGCACTGCCATAATGTTTATAGGGTCATGTCAGAAACTTTACAGTCATTTAAATTTTTTGCATTGATTATTTGGTTGTTCATTATCATAACTCATTGGTTAAAGGACATATCGCATGTTTTTCAATTTTCGGAATTTTTTCAATAAAATCATTCTATACTCATTAAAAATGAAGTTAATAAACGTTTTCATAAAATATTCTGCCTAATTCGTGAGTTTGAAAGCAATGAAATTCAAATGTCGCGATATGCATATTTCTCTCTCGATCTACCCGCCATGATGTATGACGTCATATGCGACCTCGATCGAGAAGGTGCTGTTAGCCATCTTTGTAATTGGATTAGATTTAAACGACAATTAAACTAATTATCACCTATTTAATTGCCGATAACGGGTCATGATGTTGCTTTGTGCCTCCTGCGGGTGTTCTAGCCGTCAGAAATTGGGATTTGGACCGTTGGTTTTTTTTTAAGTTTCCCTTACGAAAGCATGCGGAAATCTTGCGACAAATAAGGGTCTATCTGTCGACGAGAGGATTTATAAATAAACATTCAATACATATATATCATTAATTATATGGTATATTTTTGTAATTATAGTTTCATAAATAAATCGTATTCATTTTTCAAAAAGATAAAAATAAAAGTTTATGCACAGGGGCCTGTGTACAAAACACAAGTTAATCGGAGAAAAATAACGAGAGGGGGCGCCATTTTGGATACCGCCTCGCTTCATTAGCTGTTTTCTTATTGTTATTGTTAAACTATACGTTCATGTGTGTGTCGGTATGTGTCGTTAACAAACTGTTAGGAGTAATTATTAGATACACAAGGAGGCCAAAAAATGTAAAATGTCCCATACTTTAGAAACATGCGATATGTCCTTTAAAGTATCTCGCTTGTGAACTGCATATCACAATCCACCTGGAGATTTCGTTCATATTTCATTAAGTTGCATATACATGTAATAATTTAATTTTTAATTTGGTTTATTATACTTGTACATGTACTTTTTATCCATCATGCTATTTATCATAATCAAATAATTTTCTGCTAGTTTTAGAAACTAGGAATATTTTCCATTTATTCCAATGAGTCCTCAGGTGGGGTCCTTCAAGACAAAGGTCTTTCAGCTGTTGCGGTTTTTAACCCCATCTTTGCAAATTAATTGGTCATTTATTCAATGATTTTTCTTCTTTAATTTATTGTTTTCAATTTAAACAATACAAATTGGGTTCATTGAATAAACGACCTTTAATGCAATCTGTTGTTCTATTTCATTGCAAATAAACTTGGACTCATTGGAAGATTTTTTATTCAGTTACTTGTATTGGGTAAATTACTTGTTGCAAGAAAGCTCAAAGTTGGGCAAAATTATTAAGTGTGTCTCTTGGAAATGCTTATGTATTATATTTATGGAAAAATTTGGTTGACAAATATAATACTTTTAGGATGAAATCAAAAATTGATGCTGAGGATTGGAGAACCTTAAGTCAATGCTAAATGGAAAAAAAAACATTTCAAAATTAACTATTTGTTAAGCTATCTATGGGGGATCCCTTTCGTATCATCCTTTCCAACAATAATGTCTAAAGTAGCACTTGCTTTGCTTGTTAACTTTCCACCAATCCGTATTCATAACTAATCAATTACTTGAATCATTTTAACAGGTCTATATTTTGTGACTTTGGCATAAATTTGCATACTAGATTAGCCATCTGTTTACTTTTAGCGACAAACCAATCAGGTGAATGAGTTGCAAGGCATTGTGGGCTACTACAAGTTTCAGTGTATACAAAGCGTATTGAAAATATATACCATTTTAAATTGTCTTTTGGAAACTCATTTTGAATGCTTTTTCAGAATTTATGAAATTAATTAATTATGTCTGAACTTCAATTTCTATGCTCACATTTAAAAAATATTGCATATGAGGACTTATATCAACCTATTTAAATACCCCATTGTCAATGTTCAAAAGAGAGGTACGTCCTTTTGAATTAGAAGCAGTGAGTACAATGTACGCTTGACGTAACGTTTGAATTTTGTACAATTTTACGTCATTTTAAAGGTCAAATGACCGTTTTTATCTACTATAAGCAATGAATTCAATATTTATTAGTTTTATACGATATAGAATGGCTTAAAACAGTTTACCCTTTTTATTATAAACCGCTTCGCGGTTTATAAAGCGTAAACTGTCCCAAACCATAATACGATAAAAAATACTTCTACATACTTCCAATTTGTTCATCAGAGAGTAATATTAACAATACAACCACTACAACTAGAACGATGGATAAGGTAGCATATTATATAATAAATCAAATTCTATACTATATGATATTCATCAAATAATTTTGTTGATATTTGATTGTAACAGCTTCCTTTTAGAATGCAAATTTATATCCCTTGTTATGTAATATGAGTAGCAATATTAAATATGTTTGATATTATTTTGATATTTTATATATCGTTTTGGAGGATTTTTTATAATACATTTGTTAATCAAAAACTTGTTATCTTCTAATTTAGAGGTCATAAGTAATAAATGCACCGTGTGAATGAAACGAGTTCATGATTTTGATAGCGTAATTAAACATTTCTTAATACAAGGTTACATACTGCTGAAGCATTGATTATGTTTCAAATTTTAGGATGCACATTTTGTCATTAAATATTCACATAATTTTGAAAATTGTATTATCTATCTAAACATCAGAAACGACACAAATTATAAAAAATTCCTTAATATGTTATCTTTATAGCATAAAAGCAATATTGATAATTAAATTAAAATCTCAAATATTCTAATCTTATATGCGATGTTTTATAATTGGCAGTTAAAGGGCAGTCCATGAAAATTCACCTTAACGAACCTTAACCATTCCACAACAAGTCAATACCTATAACCATTCTATCTATTTGTAAAATTAATCGCCAAAATATGTCATGCAATGGGAAGCGTCGGTGTGTGATTTTTCTTCATCTTTTTTTTTTAGGGTGGGGGAGGATACAATTTTTTATAGTTAATAAATCAGTTTCTTAGCGGATTATACAACAGCATAAATTGATCCAACACATGATATACGAGTATTATTTGGGTAAATATTGAGTTCATTCCTAATAATTTAATTTCCTGTAACTTACTGTACAAACAAATTGAGAGCCTTTTACTTTTAAAAATGATATTAATCTGTTCAAAATTCCGTTTTTGACGTCGGTGTATTGTGACATGTCTTGTGACGTGAAAACCAGGTTATACACATTTAACTAAATTTTTCTATCCAATCTAATGCCGCGTTACAACAGAATTAAATTATAATAAATTAATTTCTTAGTGAATAAAAGATATATAAAATACAATTAAAATCCAAAATGGATATATAGTTAACAAGATGCCTTTAATAAACTATGCTAAAACTAAGATTTCGTTAATTAATTTAAACAACTTCAAATTTACAAACATAAAAAAGGACCTGTTTGTAATAAGACAATGCGTTCATTTGAGATATAGGAAACAGGCGGTCTTGAAAAAAATATTTTGTAGGTCGATTAGATAGGGCCTAACTTGTCTGAACCTCTCAGAAAAAAAAGAAAATTAGAAATCATCTGTGTGAATGCAGCCAAATGAAAAACAACTTGTTCAAACGCTGTGGATCACAGGATAAATCTCTGCCATTCAGTCAACTGAATGATAACTGAATGGTCTGGAAAGGTGACTGAATGGCACACATATGCCATTCAGTCCCATATCAGTTACCTTTCAGTCACCTTTTAATTCACTGAATGGCAGAGATTCATCCTGTGGATGCGCAGTGAGAGCGCGATAGAGACGCAGTGAGATCCCAAAGGACTCCGTGAGGTCTCCGTGCAAGCGCAATTGACTTATCACTGTCTACACTGCAATTAGCTGCGTTCATTAAGCGCGCCGATAGAGCTCTCGTGGTGCTGTTGGAGATCTTACGGTGCTGTCACGGCGACCTCACTACACTTCTAAGGTGTGTTTATCAGAACGCAAAGCCACAGTGCGTACTTTGTGCATGTTCAAAGTGCGCGACGTCGCATGGCGTTCTAAAATGTTCAAGGCGGTCCCACTGCAACGGACAAATATGCCGTTGCGTTGTTACGGCGCTGTAGGAGACTCTACTGCGTTTACCTTGGTGTTTAACATTATTTGTGGACGCAGCGGGATTGCCGTGAGGGTGCAACTCCGGTGTGACAGGAGTTTAAGTTAATTTTAGCTTTTGAAAACGTGTACTTATAAGAGTAATCTGTGGGCATGTTCACGAAGCTATCTTAAGACTAAGATATGTCTGAGACATCACTTAGGACACGTCTTAGTCCTAAGTCAATTTCTTGAAGCCGTCCTATTTTAGGACATGTCTTAAAAAATATCTTAACTTTAAGACATCCTAACAGGTGTCTTAACTAGAAAAAATGGCAAATTGCCTCCCATACTCGCTGTTTTGTGCTGTTTGTCGATACCGTCGAAAGTTTCGAAAACAATACTCCTTTGCATTTCTTCACTTCTTTGAGAATGATTTGAATTTCAGCCTCAGAAAAGTTAGGATTTCTTTTTCTTGATGACATGGCAATGGTTCACTCGCTTAACATGTATAATGTAATGAATAGGCACTGGACAGAACAGGACGCACGGATAATTTAAGACTGGCGCGAATTAAAACCAATTACCAATATCATTGGCTGATCATATAAAAACATGAACAAGGTACACGTGCTTTTACAAGTGTATGTTGACTGCTGTGTGAACCATTCATTTACATACATTAGCTTTTCCTACAAGTATTTATTTACATGTTAAAATTCCATAATATTGAAGACAATCACTTACATTTATTGGATTAAAGGCAGATAAAAAATCCAAAAGAACAATAATGTAGTGAATGTTTCACAAGAAATCTCTCTCTCTCTCTCTCTCTCTCTCTCTCTCTCTCTCGATCGAGATCGAGTGGGAAAGGGATGGGGAAGAATATGAAGTTCGGGAGTTTTCGTAAAGTTGAATTAGGCACACAGGAATCAAATATATATATATATATATATATATATATATATATATATATATATATATATATATATATATATATATATATATATATACACACACACACACACACACACACACACACACACACACACACACAAGTGTACATGTATTATTCTTTTAACACCCCCTCCCCCGCTTCGTTACAGCGCTTATACCGTAAATCAATAACGACCAAATGCTCAACACACTGCACAGTTTATATAATACTTAAATACTTATGTGAAAATATAAATACTTTATTAAGACGATTTTATTTACTCTATTTATGATATATGTACCCAAATTATGTTTTCTGATTGAAAAAATACATTCCAAAGTAGTGAACAGTATTTTGTATCATCATTTTAAACTGTTTTTCTTGTAAGGTTACATACAAACTGAAATTAAGATGTCTTAAATTAGGACACGTCTGAGATAGCTTTGAGAAACATCCTAAGATATGTCTCAGATTGGTCATAAGATTCGTCTTAAGATATGTCTTAGGACATGTCTTAAGACGAATCTTAAGATACTTTCGTGAACATGCCCACTGGTTACATAAAACATCTCGAAAAAGACGCCATATCTTAAATAAACAGATGTTGATGTTATATTCGTAATATACCTCTTATGAGAAAGTAAAGTAACTCACCATAAGCAGTACATTTGTATCTTTTAACAGGTCGGGTACACTGCCTTATATGGATAGCATTATTTAACACGTGACAGTATTTTCGTCAAACAGATTCTCCAATCCAGTGAATGAGTTGCAATGCATGATGGTCTACAACGTGTTTACGATTCAACAAACGCACGTGGTTTTTGCCTGTTTTATTCACAATATTTCATCGGTTGCCGGATTGTTTGTACATCTTTATTTTTACTTTAGAAAGGTAAAAAGGGAAAGATTACGTACCATTAACTTTGTTCCATGCTCACATTGAAAAATAGTGTTGTTTTTGTTGATCAATTGTTGCTTCAAAAAATGATCAGTATCAAACGACTGACAAACATACGCATACAAGTACAAACAGATTTTAATAAGAAAAAACTGCACAATTGTGTATTGGTGACTTTATCATTGTGCACTAGAAATAAATACAGGTAACTGTACATTTTTAACATACGTTAATAGCCACGGTAGTAGAAATGCACAAATATACAAACGCAGAAGCGCAAGCTATGCAGCATATCGTATTTCGTCTGTTAAGCAATCTGATGAATGTCCATGAAGAAAATATCAACGTGCATTCTACTAATGTTGTCCCAAATATGAGGTATCACCTGAAAAAACGGTACAGTGTATTGATACGTTTTTGACGTTATCTTACTATAACGTAGGAAACATTTTTCATTCGTTTTAAAATAATTTTTAGTCCAATCAGAAAGCGTGTTACAACGAAAATTTAATTATTTAAATATAAAGAGGCCTGGGGCAATTTAATTTAAAATACACACAAACATACAATGCACAGGACATTAAAGAAGATTTCTTAAAATAGAAACAAATAGAAACAAAATATTTAATTTAATATGGTCACGTGACAATTAACCTTGAGGTTTTCCAGTTAAAAATACATGCAACGACATTACATTACCCGAGTGTCTCAATTGACCTAAAAAAATCTTCACTGTTTAAGCCTTTTATGTGACTCCATATTAAAAGCATTAAACCCTGCCCAATAGGCAGAGAATTTCATTATTTAAAAAAAAAACCATTTAAAGCATTATAGCAATGCATTTAGTTGCTCTCAAACCACAATGAAAGTAAAAACAGAAATACAGTGCATTTAAAATCTTAATAATTTTCATTATGTTGCCAGATTGGGGCATTCAGAAGTTGGAGTTCTATAAGCTTTTCGCTATTCACTATTCGAATAGCGAATAGAATTCTGTGGTCGGTTCGCGATTCAAATTACCGTAAACATGCTAATAAACGTAAATTCAAAAATTTCATATAAACTTCCCTTTTTAATTAAAAAACATTTTTATAAAAAAAATTATTACTTGCTGACCTGGCTTGAACATTGACAATTCAAATATTCAAGAATTGTTTTGAAATCATTCACGTTCCGAGTGAGATTTCATGTTCTGACACCCCCTTCCTTTTTCATTATAAAATCGAAAGTGAAAATCGAGGGCACAGTTTCGCATCTAAAATGTCATTTGTCAATAATATACCGGTAGACCTAAGCCCCTTTATCTACAATATAAAAGAAATATATATTTTAGGAATTTATAAACCTCAAATAACCACCCAAACCTCATGTTTACACCTTTTTAGCTCACCTGAGCTGAAAGCTCAAGTGAGCTATTCTGATCACATTTTGTCTGTCGTCTGTCTGTCCGTCTGTCCGTCCGTCCGTAAACTTTTCACATTTTCAACATCTTCTCAAGAACTACTTGGCCAATTTCAACCAAACTTGGCACAGATCATCCTTAGGCAAAGGGGATTCAAAGTTGTGAAAATTAAGGGCCACACCCGTTTTCACGGGGAGATAATTAGAAATTAATGAAAAATTTTGAGAAATTTTCAAAAATCTTCTTCTCAAGAACCAGAAAGCCAGGAAAGCTGAAACTTGTGTGGAAGCATCCTCAGGTAGTGTAGATTCAATGTTGTGAAATTCATGACCCCCGGGGGTAGGTTGGGGCCACAATGGGGGGTCGAAGTTTTACATAGGAATAGATAGAGTAAATCTTTAAAAATCTTCTTCTCAGAAACTAAACAGCCAGGAAAGCTGAAACTTGTGTGGAAGCATCCTCAGGTAGTGTAGATTCAAAATTGTGAAATTCATGACCCCCGGGGGAAGGGTGGGGCCACAATGGGGGGTCGAAGTTTTACATAGGAATATATAGAGTAAATCTTTAAAAATCTTCTTCTCAGAAACTAAACCGCCAGGAAAGCTGAAACTTGTGTGGAAGCATCCTCAGGTAGTGTAGATTCAAAGTTGAGAAATTCATGACCCCCGGGGGAAGGGTTGGGCCACAATGGGGGGTCGACGTTTTACATAGGAATAGATAGAGTAAATGTTTAAAAATCTTGTTCTCAGAAACTAAACAGCCAGGAAAGCTGAAACTTGTGTGGAAGCATCCTCAGGTAGTGTAGATTCAAAATTGTGAAATTCATGACCCCCAGGGGAAGGGTGGGGCCACAATGGGGGGTCGAAGTTTTACATAGGAATATATAGAGTAAATCTTTAAAAATCTTCTTCTCAGAAACTAAACAGCCAGGAAAGCTGAAACTTGTGTGGAAGCATCCTCAGGTAGTTTAGATTCAAAGTTGAGAAATTCAGGACCCCCGGGGTAGGGTGGGGCCACAATGGGGGGTCGAAGTTTTACATAGGAATATATAAAGTAAATCATTAAAAATCATCTGCTCAGAAACGAAACAGCCAGGAAAGCTGAAACTTGTGTGGAAGCATCCTCAGGTAGTGTAGATTCAAAGTTGTGAAAATCATGATCCCTGGGGGTAGGGTGAGGCTACATTGGGGGGGGGGGTGTTAAAATTTTACATAGAAATATATAGAGTAAATCTTTAAAAATCTTCTTCTCAGAAACTAATCAGCCAGGAAAGGTGAAACTGTTGTGGAAGCATCCTCAGGTAGTGTAGATTCAAAGTTGTGAAAATCATGATCCCTGGGGGTAGGGTGGGGCACAATGGGGGGTCGAAGTTTTACATAGAAATATATAGAGTAAATCTTTGAAAATCTTCTTCTCAGAAACTAAACAGCCAGGAAAGCTGAAACTTGTGTGGAAGTATCCTCAGGTAGTGTAGATTCAAAGTTGTGAAAATCATTATCCCTGGGGGTAGGGTGAGGCCACATGGGGGGGGGGGGTGTTAAAGTTTTACATAGGAATATATAAAGTAAATCTTTAAAAATCTTCTTCCCAGAAACTAATCAGCAAGATGATTCTTTATAATTGTTAAAACTTTGGCTCCAGGACAATTCTTCGGCCTCACAAGAAGGTTTCAGAATTTGATGTAGCTAAATATCCCATATAAACAATTGTAAAGGATCTTTTTGAGAACTGCAATACTCAACATGTGATATGACTATACAATTGAAGCAGGCAGCTATTTTTTCATTAGAATCTTTTTGTATAACTGTATTGAGTTATTGCCCTTGATTTATTGATTCTTGATTATTTTAATTAATGCATCCACTGTTAACCAATTATTGTGATGATTATTTTTATACAATAATAAATATTCAATGTATATAAGTTGTTCTGCATAAGAAGTTTTGGGTAAGGCCGGATTAGTTTGTTTATTTTTGATTTCCAATTTTTAGATACTATGAATTATTTTAGGTTGGCACATATATAGGGACAGTGTCTATTGCATTTCGATGAGCGACTTTTTTGGGTTAAACTTGAACAGGTATGGATAGATTGAGTGTGTGAACATCCTTGCTCTATCTAATCTACGTGTTTTCTAATCTTCGATACAAAGTGTGCGGTCATTCCTGCCCTGTATAGCATTAATACAAGTGTGCAGTCATATCTGCTTGTATTGGTGGTGGTTGCGGCGGAGCACTAATGTATGGTCATCCCTGCTGGTGTTCAGGCCTTTCTAGCGCAAGTGTGCGGCACTCCCTGCTTGCGTTAGGTTGAGCTGTTGGCGCGAGTGTGCGGTCATCCCTGCTTGCGTAGACTTGCGTACCTGTTGAGTTGCGTAGGTGTTCGGTCATCCCTGCCTGTGTAACGTTGGGTCCCTATATATGTGCAGGAGCGATGATTAAAGTCTGCTCTTGTAAATATTGGCAGCAATCAGGGCTATCCGAGTTCCAAGGGGGAAAATGGATTTTATTTATACAGGATCTACATGTATTATTGTACATTGTCCAGATTGTTTGTATTATGACTCCATTAAGCTGACTTTATCATACCTATTGTTCCTCAGGTGAGCGATGTGGCCCATGGGCCTCTTGTTTGAAAATGCGAAAAATTTGATCGGATCTTTCCTGAGAAACCATCCCATGCCACCACCCAAATAAACAAAACAAGAAAGCGTATCAGTCAAGGTCGCCTACTATATTTAGAAGAAAAAGAAAACGTGCAAGACACAAAAATGCCTTATCTTGTTTATTTCTGAATCAACACAATCATCGGATCCAAATTGATTTTAAGCAGCAATGACCACCCCACCCCACCCAAACACCTGAAATATGCCTCTGCTTCGCCCAATAACTCAAATTTACAACATTTTATGTAAAGAAGGCGGTGTGTGTCTGACATTGAGTCAATTGGCATTATATATATTTTCATATATACCAAAGAAAACCCCACTCACTGTACAAAGAGTTGGCAATTATATGTGTAGATCTAGAGGGAGGGGATCGGGCACCCCCCCCCCCCCCAACAAAAAATAAATTATATTTCAGCCCCCTCCTTTTGGGTGAATTTTTCTAGATCTTGAAGACATCTCTCTCTCTCTCTCTCTCTCTCTCTCTATCTCTCTCTCTCTCTATATATATATATATATATATATATATATATATATATATATATATATATATATATATCATACAAACACATTAGTCATGGACACATATGTGTGAAATGCCCACTTAGTATACGGGACGATGCCCGGATTCAGAAAATTTCCCGTGAGGGAGGAGGCTCTGAAAAATAATTTTGTTTGGCAGGGGGTGGGCAACTCTCTCCTCTAAATCCATGCATAGACATGCTAGTAGGTTTTTTCCTAAGTAACTATACACTATGCTGGCATTAAGGTTCCCACTTTTATTGACTTGCAAAATTGTGATAGATTTAAGAAAACTGAATCTAAATTCTGGCAGCAAAATGTCAGATATTGTATAACTATTAATGACTAGTACATGTATGCATTTATGTGTAATACTATATAACAATTTATTGTTTGAAGAAAAAAAGACAATCCAGGAAAGGTGTGGCTGGTTGTACATACCAATACATATTTTAAAGAAAAAAATTAGTGTGCAAATATTTATTGTTTGATTTTAATCAATGTTGCACTATTTGTTAAAATCAATATCGATGTTATAAATCTACGCCTCTTCTACAACCACTACCACCTCGCTTGGGAATCCAAAGCATTTGCGTGTATTTCAGTCAACACTGGCGCGCTGTCCTCTCTATACTGTAAACGTACTACCTTTGGCTGTGTATTCTTTTTTAGCGCTTTTGGCGGAATGCAGCAACCCCTAAATCAAGTACATTGCCAAATGTCATGCATATATATTAAGAATAGTCACATTCAGGAATATGCTAATTCAAATCCACGCCAACTTGTTCAAAAACTAATTTCCGCAAAATATCGTACATGCCAAATATAATACGTTTACAGTATTCCTAGTCTACATGTGTTCTAAATTGTATATACATGTATCAGGCACTTATGATCTGTTTCGAAACTGAGTGCCAGAATTGTCCGATATCTTGATCGATGAGCAAATACCTTTTTTTATAAATTATAAAAGTCTTCAAAGTTATAACTCACTACAGAAATTCAATAATTCTTTAAAGCTGAAAAGGTCAATTTAAACTCTTTATTGGTCATTAAGGGTCCTCAAAGGAGTAAAAGGAATATTGTATAATAAACATTCATAATGTACAATTAACTCATCCAAAAGATTATATGATTGAAAGGTTACATATATAAACATTAGCATTCATGCACATTTATATGCTTAATACATGTATGTATATTTACATATACATGTTTTTAACGCCCATGATACATACAAATTAAATGATTTATCACATGATGAAAAATTTACATTGAATCAGAAATATAAACTGATCTTGAGGCAATGTCCATTAAATGCGTTTTATTTGAAAGAGAAGCTTAGGTCTCGGCAACTACCAGGTTTATTTCACACTCGTACAAATTCCGTTTTTCAAGCCTTATTCTTTATATAGCCAATTACTACATAGTAATTTTCAACTGGGAAAGACATATATCAGTTACAGATTTATGATATCTAAAACAAAAGAAAGTTTCTCCCCATTCAGCAATATGAAAGCACAATAAAAGCGTTTTATGTTCTGTCAAGAGATCAGCAAGCTTGATGGAAGTACATGTATTTGCATTTAGATAATAATATCATTCTCTCTCCAACCAATCTGGGTCTTTGTTCTATTCCTGGTTTCCATGTAACTAATCGGATAGAAATCATAGACTCCTGGCCCTATAAACCCCCGGGGTCCCATCCTCACCAAATATGGGATACAGGGTGTTATAGCCAGCCCCTTGAAAGAAATCCTATTATAACTGTATTATACTAAATGTTGCATTCTCGCCAGGCTAGCTAAGCCTGATAATGGCCGTGTTTACAAACCAAATTCCTTTTGAGGGTCGTCTGAGCTGTCCCCGGGCTCCATCCCCATTAAATATGAAGGCCCAAATATGGGATACAGAGTGTTAGCCAGCCCTTTGAAAGATATCCAGTTTTAATTGTATTATACGAAATTTCCTCTTTTCGCTAGGCTAGCTAAGCCTGTTAATGGCCGTGTAAACTCAATTCCTTTTGAGGGTGGTCTGGGCTATCCCGAGGCCCCATCTCTACCAAATATGAAGGCCCAAATATGGGATACAGGGTGTTAGCCAGCCCCTTAAAAGATATCTAATTATAACTGTATTATACGAAGTTTTCTATTTTCGCCAGGCTAGCTTAACCTGTTATCGGCCGTGTAAACCCGATTCCGTTTGAAGGTCGAGCTTCCTTGGGGCCCCATCCCCACCAAATATGAAGGCCAAAATATGGAATACAGAGTGTTAGTCAGCCCTTTGAAAGATATCCTATTATAATTGTATTGTACAAAATTTCCTCTTTTCGCCAGGCTAGCTTAGCCTGTTAATGGCTGTGTAAACCCAATTCGTTTTGAAGGTAGTCTGAGCTAAACCTGGGTCCCATTCCCACCAAATATGAAGGCCCAAATATGGGATACAGGGTGTTAGAATGATTCAACAGAGTATTATAATTGTCTTACCTTTTTGCCAGGCTAGCTAATCGTGCCAATGTTCAGGTCAGATCAGGAAGTAAAAATGTTTACTATATAACTGTCTCTTTCAATTAAAAATGAAGTTTATATGGTTTTGTTTTTAATTTACGTTTATTAGCATGGTATTTGCTATTCGAATAGTGAATAACAAAAAGCGAATAGAACAAACTTCTGAATGCCCCATATCGGCCCTACCTGAATCCTTGACCTAGTGGCCATGTATTTTACAATTTTGGTAGAGAACTTCATAGACATGCATTTAGTTGGGTTTTTTTAAATATATAAGGGGGTAAATAATAGGATTTAATATATGTTTAGGACAACTGCATATTAGCTCTGCCCTTGGCTTTAAACCTTAAACCCAAGGGCTATGAAATTTGGTAGGTTGCTTTATGGAATTCTTTACCATACATTTAGTTTTTCTCAAATATATATTGGAGTAGAGAAGATCTTTCTACAGTTTACACTATACGGTCATATTTGCCCTTTTCACTATATGGCCATAATGCCCCATCCTAGGGCCTCAAACTTTGACTTAAATGTAACAGCCATGAATTCCACACTGTTGGTACAGTCAGTTCAAGCATATCTTTTACAACATACACCATAGCATAGCATAGCATTGAAATCTCATAGCATAGCATTGAAATCTCATGGCATAACATTGGAATCTCATACCATAGCATTGTCACAGATTTTCGAGCGGAATTAACTAAAATTTATATTTACTGTAAGACAAAGACTAAGACAATATTTTTACATTGTTTTTACATATTTAATATAGTTTGAATCAATACATATAGAAAGTAATTGTCCTAGTATGGGAACTGGTAAGGTCCTCCACTGTTGTCTATTGCCACTTGGTCTTGACAAGAATGGACTGGTGAGGTCCTCCAAGGGACAATGTTCTCTACTGGCCACTTAGTCTACACAAGACGTCACCAATATTCGGCCACCATCGATGAAAGTGGTTTACACAATAGATGGAACAAGGGACCTGCGCCAACATAGTACACAAACACATTAAGTACATGACAAAAGCAACTGTGGCTTTTACACCAATACGCACCATACTTTACTTACAGGCTATACGGTCATGACACACTTAGCATAGACGCTTATTACACACAAAATGCTGATATACAGTCTTAAAGAAGACTTACTATAAAGCATGTTAGCTTTTACACTCACAAAATACTAACTCAATTACTTAAATGCAGTGTTGCATAATACTACTCACTACTACAAAAGGAATATGACCATAAGAGTCTGCCATACTTATAATAGATTCAAACACGTGTATCTAAACATAGACATTAAAATTCAAACGTAACAAATAAGCATAAAAACGATTGGAATACCATGACTGGGTGTTTTAGAACAGTAATGAACGAAATGACGATAAAATTGACAATTAATAAACCTCACCTCAGAAAAAGCCAGTACCAGGTTCACTTCAGAGTTAGCACACAGCTATTTATATTAACAAAAATGCATAGTGACTGGATGGTATGCACGAGAGAAGTATAAGTGCGTCCTTCCCTCTGGCTTGCCGCGTCCAAACTGATACTGCACGGACTGTCGGGTTTAAGGCCCGGTGAACTGAGGTTCAATATGGGTATTTACAAATACGTAAGACTAAAATACTAAGGGGCTCACCACGGGATATGTGGTAAAGTTAAAATACGAAACTAAATGTATACAATGATGAATTTTAATGTGACATTTACCTCCCTTTTTAGAGAAGTACGAAGTACTGAAAAACCCATTAAAATTTAAAATACTGAAAGTAAACATATTGACATCAAACGACTTAGGTAGTCTGCACCCACATTGTCTTTACCTTTAATTGCATGTATAGTAAACCTGTAAGGTTGCAAACTAAGCGCCCAGCTCATAAGTCTAGGGTTTGTGACCTTAGCCTTATTTAAGTACACAAGTGGGCTATGATCTGTCTCTAAAATGAACTCATGTCCATACACATTCTTCTGGAATTTCTGAATTGCCCATACAACTGTCAAGCACTCTTTCTCAACAGTTGCATACTTGCACTCACTCTCTCTTAGCTTTCTACTAGCATAAGCAATTTGGAGTTTCTGACCAAGTTCTTCTTGTAAAAGAACTGCACCTAGACCTCTGTCTGAAGCGTCAGTCTGTAGAATGAAAGTCTCCTTGATATTGGGAAGTTTCAATATGGGACACTTAGTAAGTGAAGCTTTTAACGTCTGAAATGCTAAATTGTGAGCATCTTCCCATTTTAACTTAGTGGGTAAACCTTTTTTTGTCAAGTCAGTCAATGGTGACGCGATTTGAGCAAACTTGGGCACAAATTTCCGGTAAAACCCAACTAAACCAAGGAAAGACCTTAACTGTTTTTTCGTAACAGGAATAGGGGCATTACATATAGCTTCAACCTTGTCAAAGTCTGGCTTCAACTTCTCATTACCCACTACATGTCCGAGACAGTCAATATTTGAATAGGCCAATGAACATTTACCTGGTTTTGCTGTCAGACCTGCTGTCCGCAATCGCTGAAAAAGCTCATCTAATACAACAAAATGATGATCTAGAGACTTTGTGTACACCAAAATGTCATCTATGAAATTGTCTACATTCTCCATTCCATGCAAGACTTTGCGCATTAATCTTGAAAATGTGGCCGGAGCCGTAACTAACCCAAAGGGCATGACCCTGAACTGAAACAAACCCTTACCTGTTCTAAAGGCTGTTTTTGGTTTTGAATCATCTGTTAACTTAACCTGCCAGTACCCTTTTGATAGATCAATTTTTGAAAAGAATGTATGTCCGGCAAGTTTGGAAAACATTTCATCAGCATCTGGCATTGGCTCTGAATCAAATATGGTCTGATTATTTAACAGGCGAAAATCTATACAGAACCTGTTTGTTCCATCTTTCTTGGGCACGATAACAACTGGTGAACAATACAAGTCAGAAGATTCAATAATGTTCATCTTCAACATGTCACTCACCTCTTTGTTTACTGTTTCCTCCATTGAATATGGTATCTGACGATTTTTGACATGAATCGGTTTGGCACTTGTCGTTCTAATTTCATGTTCAAGTACACTTGTGATACCAGAACGGTCTTGAAAAACATCATCAAACTTTAAAAGCAACTTCATCAATCTGTTCTTGCTCTCTAATGCTAATGATGGGTTAATGTTTACGGTGCTTACACTAACCTGTGATTGAGGATACTCATCTAACTGTCCATCTTGGTCCTCATCATCCATGCAATCAACTACTGCTGCGTTCACTAAACCAAGAACACCTGTATCTTCCGTCACTGAAGCAACATCTGAAATTGGTCTCTCAATGTACTTTTTCAAAAGATTTATATGAAAGGTCTTTGTCTTACCTTGCATATCTAACTGATAATCAACTCTGTTGACTTTCTTTGTGACCACAAAAGGTCCTTTCCACTGAAGCAATAATTTGTTATTGTCAGTCGGTAAAAGAACAGGAGCTTTATCTCCTACCTTTAGACTTCTAGTTCTAGTTTTCCTGTCATAGTGTTTCTTGTATCTGGTAGACGACGTTTCAAGACTCTCATTCGCAAGTTCAGCCATAGACTGTAGTCTGTCCTTGAGATCTAACACATATTGGTAGGTTGTCTTGACGTTTGGATCTGGTATGTCGTTTGTCCACAACTCCTTCAATATGGAAATAGGTCCACGAACTGATCTACCATATACCAACTCAAAGGGTGAGAATCCAAGACTCTCCTGTGGCACTTCTCGGTAGGCAAACAGCACCGAACTCAGGTACTTGTCCCAATCTTTTGGTTTCTCGGAACAGAGTCGCTTCAACATCTGCTTTAAGTTCCCGTTGAATCGTTCCACCAACCCATTACAGCTAGGATGAAACGGGGTTGTTGTCCGCTGACTAAGAGAAATAAGGCGACTTACCTCTGACATTAATGCGGAAGTAAACTGAGCTCCCATATCTGTCAACATTTCACGAGGTATACCAATTCTCGAGAACATTTCAAATAGAGCAATTCTCTCTGTTTCGATGCTGGGAAGTGCGATGGTTTCAGGATAGCGAGTAGCATAATCCACTAAAGTGAGAATGTAGCGATTACCTTTGTCTGTGATTGGAGAAAGAGGGCCCACCAGGTCAACAGCAACTCTCTGGAACGGTTCGTATTTGAGTGGCATTCGTTCAAGAGGTACTTTCTTAATCTTACCTTTGTGAACTGTGCGCTGACAAATGTCACAAGACTGGCAAAATCTTCGCACATCACTCTGGATGCCTGGCCACCAGAATTCTGACGTTACTCTCGCTAAAGTACGCTGTGTTCCTAAATGACCTGCTAGTAGTGAATCATGTGCAAGTTTCATTACCTGGTTTCGGAATTTATCGGGAACAACTAATTGAGAATAAGTCTTTTCCCTATCTCCCACATGAGTACTGTACTGTCTAAACATAAGGTCGTTTTTCTTAAACCAACTCACTTAACCATTTTTCCTAACCTGAGAGAGATTGTTCTCTACATTTTCACGTACCTTTTTCAAAGAATGATCATGCTCCTGTGCATCCCTAATTGTCATCGGATTGATATCTTCAGTAATCATGTCTGGAACCCTAAGTTGAGGATATGGTTTACTCTTGTCACGTTTCTGTTGCCTAGTCTCAACAGCATTTACCTGCCAATCTGGATCTGGTTGATCTGCTGGTTTGGCATCTGGAACGTTACCAACTATCAAGTCGTACACAGGATTCTCCATACACCATACCTCATACTGACCTTTCAGAAATGGCGTATCGATGGACACTTCGGCAATCGGGACAGATTCCTTAGAACCATCTGCTAAAATACAAGTCTGTTTCTTACCAGCTATAAGGTTTTCCTCCTGTATATTGCTCATTTTAACAACAATACCACTACACCCAGTATCTCTTAGTACCGTCACAGGGACATTGTTAACATACCCTGCAGATAAAGGCATGTTAAAAGACGAGTTCTTCTGACAAGATGATGACATTGTCATTGGAGAAGAAGATACTCTGGAATCTACAATAGAATCAGTAGGCATTGTGCTTACAAAACAAACCTTTTGTTCTGAAGATCCAAAGTCTTGCACTGCATTATAAACGTTTTTGAACGATGTTCTAGACTTACATTCTGATGCAATGTGTCCGTACCTATGACATGTGTAACACTTACGCTCTGTCCTTAGAATGAACCTTTTCTTATCATTAGGTACATGCTTGTTCTCACCTACATCTTTTTTCTTCACCTGATCAACTTTTCTTGCTAAAGGCATCTTACCCTTACCCGTAGCTTGGAGTTCATTCAGGTCACGAGCATCTTTATACTGATCAGCCAAGTTTGCCATTCTTGTCAAATTCTCAGGTAATCTTTCCTATAAAAACAGTTTCAAATCTTGACTACACACATGTAAAAATTGATCGCGTAACATAAGATCATACAAGTCTTCAAATGATTTGGAAACCTTTGCCATTTCAATCCACCTATCAAAATAACTACTCAACCGAACAGCGAACTGGGAAAATGTTTCACTAGGATCTGGCCTACATGATCGAAATTTCTTTTTAAAACCGTCATCTGTCAATTCAAAGCGTCTGAGTAATGCTGTCTTCAGGGTATTGTAGTCAAAGGCATCAGTTTTGGGCATCAACGCATAAACATCTAAAGCTTTCCCCTTTAATAAAGCACATAGATTTATAGCCCAATCCGATCTATCCCAACGCTGAGCTTCAGCGTACCTTTCAAATCTTAAAAGATAACTATCCATCTCATCGTGAGAATCGTCAAAGAAAGGGAGTTTAGGAATCTTAGCGGACACATGACTATCGTAAGATTTTGACTAACTTGCAATATAAGAGTGTTGCTCTAATTTCATTTTCTCAATGTCAATCTTCACTTTCTCTCTTTCTAACTCAAAATTATATTTCTCTCTCTCAGCGTCCGCTTGAGCATGCATCTTAATCTTTTCCAACTCTCTCTGAGCTTGTCTCTCATCTCTTCTAATAGCTTGCTGTCCTTTAATAAAATCTGCCAGAGCAGTGTCCTTAAGACCTAAACCCTCACCAAATGCTTTTAACTCATTCAAATCATCCATGTTTGACATGAAACTATCGGTACAAGAATAAATTAACTTGAACCTCACTTCACGTGTGAATAACTTAAAACCACCAGTAGCTATGATACACAATACATCGCGAAAACAAATACATCCAGTATCACGAAACACAAAATAGCTTACTACTCTGTAGTTACCATAAGGTTCCGACTTACTGAGACAGGTCCAACTCTGGTTAGCATTTTTCCAAGGTCCCAAACAACCAGTACACGGCTGATTTTCTACAACACAGAACACACACAAAAGGACAATGGTACACACAAACTGAAACAACATAAAGAACAATAAACATGAATAACATGGAACAAAAAAACAAAACAGTAAACAAATTGAACACTGCGTAGTTTTTTTGGTTTTTTTTTAGAAAAACTTTACAATTTTTTTTTTTAATACAAAGATTTTGGGGAATCTATCCCACTTCTGAAACCAATTTGTCACAGATTTTCGAGCGAAATTAACTAAAATTTATATTTACTGTAAGACAAAGACTAAGACAATATTTTTACATTGTTTTTACATATTTGATATAGTTTGAATCAATACATATAGAAAGTAATTGTCCTAGTATGGGAACTGGTAAGGTCCTCCACTGTTGTCTATTGCCACTTGGTCGTGACAAGAATGGACTGGTGAGGTCCTCCAAGGGACAATGTTCTCTACTGGCCACTTAGTCTACACAAGACGTCACCAATATTCGGCCACCATCGATGAAAGTGGTTTACACAATAGATGGAATAAGGGACCTGCGCCAACATAGTACACAAACACATTAAGTACATGACAAAAGCAACTGTGGCTTTTACACCAATACGCACCATACTTTACTTACAGGCTATACGGTCATGACACACTTAGCATAGACGCTTATTACACACAAAATGCTGATATACAGTCTTAAAGAAGACTTACTATAAAGCATGTTAGCTTTTACACTCACAAAATACTAACTCAATTACTTAAATGCAGTGTTGCATAATACTACTCACTACTACAAAAGGAATATGACCATAAGAGTCCGCCATACTTATAATAGATTCAAACACGTGTATCTAAACATAGACATTAAAATTCAAACGTAACAAATAAGCATAAAACGATTGGTATACCATGACTGGGTGTTTTAGAACAGTAATGAACGAAATGACGATAAAATTGACAATTAATAAACCTCACCTCAGAAAAAGCCAGTACCAGGTTCAATTCAGAGTTAGCACACAGCTATTTATATTAACAAAAATGCATAATGACTGGATGGTATGCACGAGAGAAGTATAAGTGCGTCCTTCCCTCTGGACTGCCGCGTCCAAACTGATACTGCACGGACTGGCGGGTTTAAGGCCCGGTGAACTGAGGTTCAATATGGGTATTTACAAATACGTAAGACTAAAATACTAAGGGGCTCACCACGGGATATGTGGTAAAGTTAAAATACGAAACTAAATATATACAATGATGAATTTTAATGTGAGAAGCATATAATCTTATAGAATTTCATTCGTCATAGCATACCATAGCATACCATAGCATAACATACAACATGATTTTAACTCGGTTTTAAATGTTTTTATTTGGAGGAATAAATGCTCACATTGCAGATAAATGGTTAACTTTCACTTTTTATCATTTTACTTCCATATGTGTGGAACTCTTCTGTGTATGGAGGCGTTTTTATTCAAATCACATAGCATACCATACCATACCATAGCATACCATAGATTAAGCCCTTCATTTCAATTTCTTATAGCATAGCATACAAATCTCATAGCATTAATTTAAAATCCCATAGCATATCATTAAAATTGCATACCTAAGCATAGCATTACATTGTAAAAGATATGCATGAAATGACTGTATAGGGCATCTTAATTGCATCTGCATTGCCAATTGGTTGTTTTTTCACTTGTGTGGGAGTAGAGAGCTTATTGGATTTTTTAGGCATATTTGAGTCCGTCATTGAGGCTACGGGGTTGGTATATTCATGAATTCCACAATTTAGATTCATCGTACATGTATTACAGAAATGCTTCAATCCAAAACTGGTACTTGTAACAACTGGCATTGTAGGTTTCAATTTTTAACGGACGATTCACGACGCGTAGACGCACAACGACGGACGAAGACCGATGGTAATAGGTTACCTGAGTGAGTCAGGTGACTTAAAATAACAATTTAATGCTCATGTTATAATTAGTAAAAATAACTAGTCGGTGATCCACCCCAGTACATGTATAAATCCGAACAATTCAGCCCAATCCACAATATGAAGAAGTTGTTTTAATTTGCAGAGTATATTCAGAAGAACCAACTTTCTACATATTTTCGCCACTTCAAATTTGAGTACACTGTTAAATTTTATCCTCTCAACGCGTGTGTTGCCCAGTCTCAAGTCAATCAAAATTCAGAATGCACACGAATCTTCCTTGTCAAATAGCACATTTGGAAAGTTCTAAACTAGAAAAGCTACTCTGAGAATTTTACAGGCTTTTCCCAGAAATGGCGACCACGGAACAAAACTTATGCAACGGTTAGATTTATCTATACCTGTATTAGTCAAACTGTGGATGTCATTTTTATTCTCAAGTTTTTGGTACTGACTGCTTTGGTTCATACATTCATTTAATCTTTATATTATTTAAGAGAACTCACTCCATTGTTACCAATATTTTAAAATCTCTTAACTTAAACCTCAACTTCAAAGAAAATTTTGGAAAATGAGTGCATAAATATAAGGTTAATATTCAACAATTGAGAAAATTTGATCACAGCATGGCCTCCACGATTTATTTGTAAAAAATGTCCTTATGAAATTATAATTACATAATGAATCTGATCTTAGATATAGCACAGCACATTCTTTCAAACAAATAAACCCTAGGATCCTACTTTTTGTTACCCTCAAATAAATCAATGGCAATGACGTAGGGTTAATTTGATTGACATCCATTTGTGAAGTCGAGAACTTGAAAGTTATTTTTTTCAAAAATTAAAAAAAGAAATAGATGATCAATGCACAAACGACAAACGATTTTTAATCAGAAATATGTGGGGGTTTTTTTTTTGCTTATAAATCATGCAATCTGTGCATTTCTTAATGAGTGTCAATCATATAAATCATTTAAATGTCTTAACGAATAATGCGATGCAATATTTTATCTTTAAACTTGATTTTTTAGAATGAAATTTATGATTTCATAAACTTATACTATATATAGAAGAGCACATAAATTTCAATGGAGTTCTTATGATTTTATATTTTTTGTAAAAAAATAAAAATAAATGGTGTCGTTTACCACAGTGACTGTAATTTACAATCGGACGTTTCGCAGTGAACAACCATGAATACCGAACTTAAATGAAAACTATTTCTTTGAATTCCTTATCTTATACAAAAGAGTTGTCTTCTTCAGTTATACGTTAGCATTTTTGAAGAAGGCAAATTGATAAAAGGCATTTTAAGTGGTGAAAAACGCTAAGCCATGATCGGAAAAAAAATCAACATGATTTTTTGTTTGCCTTTTCTTGATCAAATATTATTCCTTTAGTATAAAAGTTCAAATCTAGATTGGTTTTATCTCTCCTGAGTCTACAAATCTACAAAGAAAAAGAGGTAAACAAAATATTTCTTAATGCATTCAACTTATAAATAAAAAAAATGTTTTGTCGAGTTTTGGAATAATAATTTTTCGGCACTGTTCATGTTGTTTTGGATCAACATGCATTATTTTGCTACGACGTCCATTTACGGAAAGCTTTTAATGCTTTCATTTAACGGTACAAACCGAGAAAAAACAATTACTATTTTTTCCAAACTTTAAGACAACCTTTTGTATCATTTTTAAGTGAAAAATGCATTATTTGTTGCTTTTTATTCTCTAAATAAAAGCACTGAAAGAATATTATTTAAAAAGTAAAATTAATTATAGAAACTTTGCAAAAGATTGTATTCAGGTAAAGAAAATTCGTGTCGAAAATAAGTTAATGCAGGTTAATATATTTAAATCACAATCACAATGGTCTGAGAGATAGTTTTCAATTTTGGACACTACATGTACGAACATAATACCTCATTGCAATTTGTTTCGATTACAATTTATCCATTCACTCCACACAATCTTTTGTATTAAATTTGAAATTGTCCGCCCTGGACATCAAAATGGTCATCATGAATTATAATCAAATGTAAACAAATAAGAAAATATAAGGAAAAAAACTCGGCATTTAAATTCTTTTTTAGCATGTTTGTTGTTTTTATTATTAAGACAGAGCGACATAATAAAACTATAAATGCATTTAGAATGATAAATATTTAGATATGCAACTGAAAAAGTTAACGACATTAATTTGAATCTGTCATTTAATAATGATTGGGCATTATTAATAGCTAAGGCTGGTAACCACATTAAAAAAACACACTTTAATTGTTCATAAATCGTAATATATAAAAGATTATTCCGGCTTGATATACATGCAGATAGAACCTGGGTTTACTGTGGGTTTACTTCGGGTCTACGGTAGCGGACCCAGAGTAAACCCAAAGTAAACCCAGAGTGGACACAGCGAGTAGACCCGGCCAGAGGTTTACCTCTGAAAGCAGACGCTAACCGTGTATTCAGAATAAACAAGGGGTAGGAATTACAGGCAGTAGGATAGAAAGGTTAAAATACTAGTCTGTTTCACACTTCAGTGAATACAGTTGACCTCAAAAGCAATTTCAAAATACCAAGAGTAAACCCCGAGTAAACCCGAACTAAGCCCTGAGTGGACCCAAATTTTCAAAAAGTAAACACAGAATAAACCCAACGTAAACGCAAAAAGTAAACCCAGGGTTTAGTTGGGGTTTACTCTGGTGTTAGGTTGGGTCTGATCGGTACAGTATATCAATAGTTTGTGGGAGCATTGACAATTTCGGAGGCAGTAAAGATTGTGTGATCAAGATCAAGGGAGATATAAACCCCTCGGAAATACCTGGTTGTACCCGTACAGCCCGAATTTGGGATCAAGAAATAATAGCCCTATAGGTCTCCTGCACTTCTCTGTAATTTATTTGATGTACACTATATAAAGAAAAGGGAGATAACGGCCCACCATTCACCACAATATCGCTGTGAAGAGTTTAAATAAATGACAAAGTTCTAGTGAGCTAAATGGACACATTTAGACATTTAGATAGAAGCCCTAAGACCCTTTGTCACAATTGCATTCAAATTGTATAGGTTCTTATTAAAACATTTAACCAATCTGGTAAAAGGATGGTCCTTGTGAGTCAAACAACACAAAATTTACAAAACAAAAACAATTTATTTACAAATATACAATAATTAGGAGGTTGTTGACATCAGTTCTATCGGATGGAATAGATGGCATACGACAAGACATCTCACATAAGTTTTTGGTTTGGATATTAATTGTCCCACCATAAGTCCTTCCACGGATATAGCATGGTCCACCACGTGCACGTGCCCACTCCGTGGTCACCTATTTAAATATCGAACAACGTGGCATAATAAGTTTTCTTATTCACCTATTTGAAATTAGATACATATACTGACTCATTAAACACACCGCTGCAGTATATTACAATTCTGGGCTACCGTAACATAACAGCTATTTAAATTACAATTTCACATACCTGTAGTCTAACTCTACTCACAATGCAGAATTAATATCAACCATAAAAATAGAAATAATGTAACACTTACTGGGTTGTATCTCTCTCACACAAATAAGCCCACACAGGGATGCCGTTCCCAAGATCACACAGCATGGGAAACGCCCAAGATATCTCACCAAGAGTACAGACACGTCCACACAGCGTGTCGCCCAGAATACATCTAACCTCACTCTTCAAACCACTAAGCAAGTTTATTTAAAAATAAATAATACCTGTTAAACAGGTTTTCTCCAGTAGTATTACTACACCCAGTGACCACTCATGCAAGCAAAAATATATAAATAACTCAAAAGTATGGAAATACATTTCAAACAAAATTTAGATACTAGAACTCAACCAAAAGTATGGGAGTATGGTTGGAACATAATTGTGACACCCTTGTTATACATGAAAATATTAAGAAACTTCCCCTACATAACGCATGTGTTTCTAAGTTCTTGTGATCAATATCAAGGGGGATATAAACCTTCAAAATGAGCCCTTAACTCCTTATCAACGCTTTTATAAATCATTACTTATTATATTCAATCAGTGTTAATTACCTATTTAAGATGTATATATTCTAAATGTAATAAGGACAAAAACCAGTTTATTATATGTACTTAATGTTCGCAGTTTTCTTCTCTCTGAGTATTAATTATAGTTGATTAGTTAGTCAATTTTATCACGACAACCCACAATTATTGAGTATTGACATACACCAAATGTAAAAAAAAAATAAAAAACATTTTAAAAAATAACATTCTAGGGTTTGCGTTTTTCATTTAATGTTACAGTGGAATTTTTAATTTCTTATTGGTGTAAAATATTTATTTTTTATTTTATGTTCAGGAGCTGGAGAATTTCTTTTCTCAGCACTTTTGATGGACTCCAAACAGCACTCCTGCAGCTTCCCAGGTCGCTGATCATGAAGATTCATCAGATGACGCGAACGGCGATGGACCAGCTGATGAGACTATTGGTTTAGATCGACGGGTTATGCAGTTTCTTGATGATGCTGTCTTGTCGGATCCAAATTCAGATGATGGAGATGGGGAGGATGACGAAAATGAATACCAGAGAAGCTCAGCGTCCATTGAGAATGTACCTCTACCCCATGATGATCCTGATCTGTTCAAAAACAGAGAGGTAAAGATTCGTGACTGCGTCTGTAAGAACAAGTGCGTTTCTATCTTCAGCGATAATACTTTGTATTCGCACATCCTAAACATGAGAGAAATGTCAAAGGAAGAAAAAGACATGTACATCATGGGATCGCTTGTGGACAGCTGCAAAGAAACGACAAAACGGGAAAATAAAAGAATACGTTCCAGGCAGACTTTCATGTTTTCCGGGGAAAAGGTTTGCAGAAATACGTTCCTGCTTGTCTATGATATAGAGAAGCATTGTCTTCATAATATCATCACCTATAAGAATACACATAGAGTAAAACCACGCAAGCATGGGAACCTAGGAAAGAGATCTAGTCATTCGCTATAATATGATGACATTAAGTTAGTTGTACAGTTCATCTCTAGTTATGCAGATGACTTTGGGTTACCACAACCAGCAGCCCCAAGAGGAAAAGATGACACCCCACCCATAAACATTCAATCCGATACAACGAAGAAGGACGTCCACGAGAAATATGTTGAAAGCTGACCGAACGACTGACATGTGCGGTATTCCACATTTTGCAACATCTGGAACCAGTGTCTTCCACATATAAGAATAGCCAAACCAAGTGACGATGTATTGCCACTTGTGAAAAACTTCGAAAAAGGGTTTTAGATGCAGTTTCAGAGGAGGAAAAGTTGGAGGCAGCAAGAGAGATGCAGGAACACATCACACATGCACAGGCTGAAAGGAAAGTGTACAACGATTGTGTGAAAAGGTCCCGAGACACATACCATTCACAAGACAGATTCGTCCATTACACGTTTGACTTCAGTCAGAATGTATGCATTACTCATCATTCGCGGCAAATGGGCCCCCTGTACTTTCAGACACTTCGAAAAGTCCATATATTTGGTGTCCGCTCCGATGGAGAACCAAAACAACTGAACATTCTTATAAAAGAAAATGAAACTATCGGACCAGATGGAACCAAAGTGCATGGACCAGATTCTGTGATCTCTATGTTGGACTGGGCCTTACAAAACCACAATTCGGGCGAAACGTCATGCACAATACACGCTGATAACTGCTGTGGCCAGAATAAGAACCAGTATGTCATTGGATATTTCATGTGGCGAGTAATGACAAAGCAACACAACAGAATAGAGTTCAATATGCAGATTCCCTGACACGCACGATGCCTCATCGATGGAGGATTTGCTGTTTTCAAGAAGTTTTATAGGCGGTGTGATTGTGATAGCATTGGCCAACTTGAGGATGTTGTTAACATATCTTCTACTACTAACACTGTGATAACACAGTGATTGTGATAGCATTGGCCAACTTGAGGATGTTGTTAACATATCTTCTACTACTAACACTGCTGTGCGGTATCCAGCGTGGCAATGGGAATCCTGGAAAGAGTATCTGGAGCAGTTTTTCAAACCAGTGAAGGGTATCCTCCAGTACCAACACTTTTCGTTCGATTCTAACGAGCCTGGCATTGTAACGGCGAAGAAGACTTCTGACGGAACCGAGGAGAAGATTGAGATTTTGAAAGATCAGGGATTTCAGTTCAGAGAAATAAGAAGACCGGATGTACTTCCCGCTGGTGGACTGTCTGAATCAAGGTTTACTCGCATGTGAGACCAATTGTGAGACATGCTTTCCAGGAGGAGACGTGCTCATCTCCAGTCCAGTAATAAACTTACTGAACTGAAACTTTACTTTGACACATTTTGATGTAAGCATTTTTTTCAGGAGATGGTGGATTTTTATTGTATAAATCTAATTTTTATAATAGAATTCATATATTAATTACACCATTGAATATGATTTGAATATATATGTTAACAAATATGAATTTGAAGAATGATTTAAAGTGAAGGATAATTAAAATCAATTTCCTATCTTATGCAATGATTGTTTGTGTATATTTTTTTATTCCTACTTGGAGAAAAAAAATGATCAAATATGATTAATTACCGGATAATTAAGTAAAGCTTTTAAAAAGAAATTATCTAGTTCTATAAATTATGCAACTTAAAAAAAAAAAAATCTTTTTTTTATTTGCAATTTATAAATTTTTCACATAGACATTCATACACACACTCATACAATCTCAACAAGAATATACAATAAATAGCTTGAGGAATATAGTTGATACAACGTACAGAAAAGAAAGTATACAAGTATACTCTTGAAAAATATTTCTCCACAAAGTCCATCTTTTGTCAAATATTTTCATTTCAGAATTTTTATAAGATATACATTTTTCAATTTCATATTTCACTTTTAAGTAACATAATAAACCAGATAAACATGGAAGTTTTTTTTTTTTTAGAACAATAAAAAAATTAATAGTTTTCCATATAAAATAAGGAAATTCACAACCATGTTTGCATCTAGAAGAGGACAATTTCCAAAAAATGACATTTGATATATTGAAACCTACTCTTTCTGAAGTAGTATTATAAATGTGAATACTAAACTGATTCCACATAGCTAATGAATTTGAACAACTAACAAAAATATGCTCAATAGTTTCAGTAGAATTCCCACAGTAGCTTTTATCTTCTTCAGATAATTTTTAACTGAGAGAATTCTGTGTAAAATCCTATACTGGAACCATTGAGCAGCAGAATCTTTGGTCACATTAAAACATATTTTGAATACATCTTTGGTGGTTTTTTCTAAATAACCATTAAGTGACATTTCAGAGTTCCATCTGACAACAGAAGCTGGAGTTTTGTCTTTAGTGTTAATATTTTTATAGATAATATTGGTAAAAAAATTTATAAAAGAACAATGGCTCATAATACAATGGTATAACTGGACCAATAGTATAACAATACATTTCTTTGGTGAAACTAAAAAGTCTTAAAAACTTTGCAATGGCACTTATAATGCTATTATATTGCATTGTACATACATGACTAATGTTAAATTTGTTTTCAAACATCTCTTTTGGTAGAAGAGTTCCATTATCATCTAAGAAGTCATTAACACTTTTTACACCCTTTTCATACCAGTATTTTATGAACAAACTTTTCTTACCAACCGTTATCTTAGAATTGTACCATACAGGAGATGAAGTAACCTTGTAAGAATTTTGCAAGTTACCAATATATGATGCCAGTACATACAACCATGATTTTAAAACATCAACCCAAAAGTTGTTGGTTGTCTTATCTAAAAGTTTCTTAATAAAATCATCACCAAAATCCAGAATTTTTCTGAGAGCAGTGTCACCATATATTGCATAAAAAATATGAATCCATGATTGTTCTCCTCTAAGGAGCTTTTGTATCCAGGAACTTTTTAACGATACTAAAAAATTATCAATATTGACCATATTAAGTCCACCATTAACAAATTTGGGTAACAACCTCCCGTTTGGTTTTATCACACTTGGCTTTCCATAGAAATATAAAGAGTTCTTGGGTCAAAGATGACAAAAATTCTTTATTGGGGTTTGGTAAAGAGATAAAAAGATGATTGAGCTTCGGCAATATAAGTGTTTTAATTACGGTTACTCTTCCAATAGGAGTGAGAATTCGTCTATTCCATTGCTGAATCAATGCCAGTATCTTTGGTAATTGTTTATCATAATTTAAGTCAACAATTTTATTGAGATCAACTGAAAAATAAATACCTAATAAATTGAATTATGTTGATCCCCAATCTAGTTTCCACCTAGTATGATGGAAGACTTGACTAGAAAATTTTCTTGAGCCAATCCAAATAATTTTTGTTTTCGAACTGTTGATTTTTAAACCAGATAATCTTGCAAAAAATTCTAAAGTATCAAGAGCTGCAAAAAGGGACTGTTCAGAACCATCAAGGGTTAGTGAAGTGTCATCGGCATACTGTGTTAGTTTATATTCCTTGTTATTAGGTCTTTCCACCTTTCAGGTGAAAGACCTCTTGTTTTCTTTATGTTTTTTCTTCTTCTTCTTCTTTTTTTCAATTTAGCTCGGGGTTACTTTTTTATTATTAGAGTTATCCAAACAATTTAAACTGTATGTAATTGCTCATTAGAAGTTATGGTACCAATTGACTCTGTGGCAAAGAACTCCCAGAACTTACAGAGTTATTGCCCTTTGAGAAGGAAATGCTTGTTATCGCTACTCTTCTGAAACCATAAGAGATAGAGATTTGGAACTTTTACCAATGTCTTCATTACACTTAGAGGGTTCTTCAATCTATTCATACCAAAAGGATCACAGGCCCACTTGTAGTACTTATTGCCCCTAAAAGTATTTAAATTTCCATAAAATAACTTCCAACTTTTTTATTATTTATCATAGAGACTTCGGACTTCTTGGGATGGAAGCTCTACCTTGGCCGAACAAAATGACATAAAAGTCAAAGGTCAAGGTCATTTGAGAAGCTGTTAATTAATGAGTATTTATATCTCCTTTGTTTAGGGTGGTAGAGAAAAACATTTTATGGATGTAGTAGGACATCTTAAGCCATTTTAAAAAATAGCCTCTTGGCTCATACCTTTGAATATTTACAGAGTTATAGCCCCTATTGTACGAAATGTTTGCTATCGCTACTCCTCTGAAACCTTAAGAGATAAAGATATGGAACTTTTACCATAGTCTTCAGTACACTTAGAGGGTTCTTCAATCTATTCATACCGAAAGGATCTGAGGCCCCCTTATAGCAGTTATTGCCCCTGAAAGTATTGAAACTTCGATAAAATCACTTCCAACTTTTTTACTATCTATCATAGAGAGTTCGGACCACTTGGAATAGAAGCGTCTACCTTGGCCAAACAAAATGACATAAAGTTCAAAGGTCAATGTCATTTGGAAGTCTGTTAATTAATGAATTTTCATATCATTTGAAATACAGAATTATAGTAAGGGTTTCAATAGCTTGCTGGATTGCGCAATAAGGTATTCAATTGGGTCAGCCAGGTATCGCATCAAGTCCTGCGGTTACTCAAGTGGAACTTGTTTTTACAGTCATCCCATTCATTTTGTACAAAGACAGCTAGCCTGTAGAACACTCTCTTCTATTGTTAGCTTTACTGTTTATATGATTGTGTAAAGAATAATCACTTGGCTTAGTTTTGTTCATAGTAAGTAGAAAACAATTCAGAAAAGTAATTTAATAAATGTTTATGATATATACAACATGGAATTCTAAAAGATATGGCTTGAAAATAAATAAAAAAATCTCTTTAAAAATCATTTATCATTTCATGGCATTTTGGTTTTCCCATTTTATAGTACAACATGAATCATAGGTGTGATAATTTTTTGTGTACCTTAATGAGCAATCTAGCTATTCATTAAATATATTAAGGTGGAAAGACCTCTAATTGTTCGAGAACAATTAGCCTACTAGTTAATAATTATACCTTTTATTTCTTTGTTTTGTTTAATCAAAATAGAAAGTATTTCTGCACAAAGTATAAATAGATAAGGGGCAACTGGGTCCCCTTGTCGACAACCGCGTTGAATACTAAATTGATCTGATAAGTAACCACTTTGCAGAATTGCAGATTTAAAATTGGTATCTAAGATTTTTACCCAGTCAATGATATATTTACCAAATCCAAAAAAATTCTAAAACTTTGTAAATGAATGACCATGAACTAGAATCAAAGGCTTTCTCAGAATCAATTAGCATAAGAAGGCCTGGGATGTTATTTAATTCTGTATAATCCATGAGGTCATAAATAAATCTAGTATTTTCACCTATAAACCTGCCCTTGATAAAACCGCTTTGAGTATTGGAAATTAGCAGATCTAGGGTGGATTTGATCCTATAAATTATACAACCCGATACTAATTTATAAAAAACATTTAGAAGTGTAATAGGTCTCCAGTTTTTCAAAAATTGCTAGGTTTGTCACCCTTTGGTAAACAAAAAATTATACCAAGCCTCTGTGATATGGGTAATTGTTTTTGAATAAATATGTCATTGATAGCACTAATTATAAAATACTTTAAATCATTCCAAAAAAAATTAAAAAATTCAGCCGTAAAACCTTCACTGCCTGGTGACTTATTGGTTTTCATATCTTTAAGAACTTGGAGAACTTCTTTTTCTGTAATATGTTCATCAAGTTTCTTTGAGACCTTATCATCTTAACATGGTACACTTGGAGAAGAGATCACACTCTGAATGTCGATATCATTTAGTTCATGATCAAAATTTTTATATAAATTTTCATAGAATATCTGACTGATCATATATGATCTCTCCTCTTGTGTTAACTACCTTTTTTAATTGTTTTGTTGAGAAAGTTTCTAGATTCAAGGTGACAAAAGTATTTTGTAGGTTTTTCCCCAAGCTCTACCCATTTTGCCCTAGATCGAACAAAGTGGCCATGTAGTTTTTCTTTTCGTAACTTTTCAAGCGCTGTTTTTTTATCTTCTAAAAAGGTATGATCAACAATCTCACTATTATGTTCAATATCATTAATTTCTTTAATAAGAGCACATTCTAAATTATTGCGCTCTTTTTTTTGAAAGAGGAGTATGATATGGTTATTCCACGAATTTCCATAAGTAATATTTCCAAAAAAAAGAGAGTCATTAAGTTTACATTCGGTCTCCATGAAACTATTTCCATACTGTGTTTTTACCATCTTTATTTGATTCTTCACCTTATCAACGGAAGTTTTGTCATAAAGTAGATTATTATTGAATTTCCATAAACCTCGTCCTCTTTCAAATGTATTTAATCTAAATTCAACAACAACAGCGGAATGGTCAGACCGATAACCAGATTTGTTATACATATCTTCAACTACATTAGTAAAATTCTCTGACATCAGGATATAATCTAGTCTCCCTTGTTTAAGGAGATTTTTCTTTTTCCATGTAAACACCCTCTTATCTGGGTTAAGAACTCTATAAATTCACAAGTTTTAAGTCACTCATCATTTCTAAAACTTTTTCTTTTGCCTTAGGGTTGTTTATATGGCTATAATTCTGAGTGTTCATAGCTTGATTAAGTGTTAAATTAAAATATCCACAAAGTATAAAGTAGTCATTATCACATTCTAAAAAAACATTCTCGAACATTGTCATAAAACTCTGGACAGTCAGAATTAGGACCATAAACATTTACTATAGTTATTCTGATATAATTAATACTTAAGTCTAAAGCTAAAAAAATTACCGTCATTACTTTTTTTTCTTTATGAAGCTTTAACTCAAAACTATTATTAAAAAAAATGGCCACTCCTCTTGAGTTAGAAGTATATGAACTAAATACACATTTTTACCCCTATTGTATTAGTACAATACAGTAGCCTCTATCTCACATGTAAAATGAGTATCTTGTAAAGTTTTTAACATAAAATGGAATAACCTTTTGACTTATAGCAATTAAAAACATCTTGCCTTTTTAACGGTGTGGCTAATCCTTGACAGTTTACAGTAGCTACTTTAATTGTATCAACTAATATAAATGAATATGAGACGACACAGAACATAGACTTTCATGCTTCTCTTTCATACAGCCAAAAGGAAAAAAAAACCAATATAAAAACACAAGTTTAAAAAAAGAGGAACGATTCATATGGCGGAACTGTCAAACGTGGACTATGTTTATTCTTGTTTCTTACCGTAAACACACGGAACACATTGTCAGGCAGGCGAGTATCTCAACACCGGAAGTTTATCAGAGGAAAGTAAAGTATAAACCGAGACAAATAGTGAAACGGAGGAAATTTTTCCGGAAACAGCTCATCACTTAATTTTTCCCAATTTCTCCTCGATGTCGTCACATATATCAAAACCAATTCTTTTCTCCTTGTATTTCCCATATACTGCCCCGTTGAAGTACCAAGCGCTCTCAATTCCTTCGAATTTAAGAAGGTTGGTGATAAGCTCCGCGTTGGACTTCGTAACATCATCTGCTAATCTGGAACCACCTCCCTTTGCTTTCACAGTAGCCCGCATTTTCACAATTCTGGATTTCACCGACGTATTCAAAACTTTCACTATGATCGGTATAATCTTTCCTTTTGCTCCTGGAATTCTGTGAGCGGCGATCATTTCATCGTCGGCGAGCTCGATCTTTGCTGTTTTCTTTAGGAAGGATTTCACTAGTTCCCAGGTGTTTTCCCTATCCTCCTCAGGAACTCCCATGATTTTAAAGTTGGTTTTCCTGGAAAACTGTTCATTTTGGTTGCTGCGACGGAGCACTTCTATCGCGGCAAGCTGTGAATCACTCACGGTTTTGGACATTTCACGGAGGCTTTTCCTACAATCATTGTATTTTTCGGACAGGGTTTCGACGCGTCCCTGCAAAACCTCAACGTCGTTTTTTAATTTATCCACCTTCAGCATGATCTTTTTTTCGAGACTCTTACATTTTTGCTCCATCTCTGTGCTTATTACTTTGTTATTTTCAATCAAAAGTTTTTGTAAAATGTCGGTCACCAGTTTTTCCAAATTTTCTTCTTTAACGGGTTTTTTTAGATCTTGTTTGACCTCAGATAGGTTAGTCTTAATACTGGTTAATAGTCTGCATACCTCCGTCATGGAGTACCCAGTTTCATCAGACGATGCCGCATTTTCGGAAGATTGAGCTTTTGTAGAATTTCTTGAGTTTCTTCCTGAATTTGTAGACATTTCTATACATAACCGTCTTATGTTATATTTTTCCTGTTTTTTGATTTCGAGCTCATGAACAAGACATACAGAAACACACAGTCCGTGAATATCGCTCACTAGCGTGCTTACCTGTGTACAGGTATAGGTGAGACAGTGATCGGATATACAACAACGAAGGAAAGTCAAAAGCAAAACTTAAAAAAAATTAACTTAGCACATATCTGAATGAAAAAAAAAATGTGCGCAACGTCAAGGTAATTTAAGTGACGTCATGACATCCCAGTTATGAAGGATATAAAAACAACGTTTTTCAAAAGCTTGTAACAAGAAAACTAGATGGAGAACAAGTTTCAAATTTGGAAATATTATTCTGTAGACCTATTCCTTCATTTTCCAATAAAAAACCAATTTTTGATAAAAATGCCATTAAGACCCTTTTTTTCCAGAGAGCGGTCCATATATATATATATATATATATATATATATATATATATATATATATATATATATATATATATTCTTGCTGGGGGAAAGGAATTTTTAAGGTGGAATGTCCCTCTGATAAGAGAGATAACTTTGCAGAATATATTATCACTTTGTTTCTGATAACTCATAATTATTAAGGCAACAAGGACAACAAGCAACAAGGGAGGCGGTACGTACTGGGCCCTATTTTATGCTTGAAGGCAACATCTATGTTAATTCAAATATTAAAAGATAAAATTTGAACGGAACGAACTGAACCCCAACTTTTCGGGGGGGGGGGGGGGGGGGTAGAAATGTTTTACCAAGTAGTACAATCAATTTAAACTAATCATATTGATCAAATTTTGTGAGTTGATATCTACATGTATAAACCCCCTTCTCCCATCCCCATTGCATTGTTGTTTTGTTTTTCCAAATATTTCTTAATTATAGGTACTTGTACATTCCATCAACAATACGTGTTTGATGGTTTAGGCGAGAGAATCTTTAGATAGTAAATTTTTATTTCTCTCTTAATTGCTCGTTTACAAAGGTAAATGAATTAGAATTTGGGAAAACATACTAAGACATTTGCAAACTCTAGACTTAGAAATCATTATTTGAAACTTATAACATTTCAAATGTTTAAAACTTTTTCAGGTTTTTCTATTTTAAAAGATCAGATATGGGGAAACAAAATTAAAAAAAAAAATGAACAATATCCAATTTTATTCAAGATAATGTAAATCCCTATATTGAGATTGTACCAATAGAAGATCATTCATTTGATCCCCTTTATGTGTCATATATAATAAAAAGCTCTGGTTTGAGTTTTTTTTCATTCTAAAACATATGGATCCATTTACTATTATCTTGTCCAAATTTAAAAACAGAAAACCTTTTTATGAAAAATTAAAAACTATTGTAAATAATCATATAATGTATGCAAAACCTGTATGAAAACCCTTCAATAGTTCATGGTAAAGAAAGATAAATCTTGCTGTTTTTGTTACAAACCTAAACAACAAAGTGCTCTTCTGAACTTAAAAGCAGCGCTTCACTATGTTTTGTAAGATGATTTGACATTGTGTATAACTAAATATTATTTTCATATGCATTAAATATGTTTAATTTTATGCTGCGATAATAAAGTTTTGGTTTTTTAATCACTGTGTCTAATATTCTTCATATCATGATTACACACATTGTCAATTTTGGAAAAATCTAGCAGCGCTTAATCTCTTTAGGTGGCACGGGACAGTTTTTTGATACAATTCATTGTAGCCAAGGGATGCATGTCTTCGGAATTCTGTAACTAGAATTTCCTCACTTCCCATATAGCAAACATACCCTTAATTAACTCTTTATTAGGCTAATCACCAATTTCTGAAGACAATTACTAGTCAAAACCTGTAAAATTATCTACATACTGGTTTTTATGAGATTTTGACCCTTTCATATTTTGCTAATTTTTCATGATTTTTCAGCTTTTGAGACCTCCGCCAGCTAGTTCTCTGCAGAGGGTTGACCTTCCGTACCGCGTGCATGTTGCACTATCACATGTCAGAAACTTACCGGTGTATAGTTTGTCTTATCCACTTACCTTTCGTGTTATTTTACCTCCCGTTTGCAATTTCACTCTGTAAAGTCAGCACAACAGCCGCAGATTTCGCATTTTACTTCTGATTCTCATGTACCTATCTTATGAGGCCTACAAAGAAACACCCCTTTAACTTATGATAATCATTCAAAATCATTTCATGAATTTTTGCAACACTCATAAGCCTTCAAGATCAGCAACTCTCAACTTTACAAAAATATTGACGGGTACTATATCCGAAACCGTCCATTGCTACCTTAACTTTGTTTCATTGGAATCTCTTGGTATCGACTTTGATGAAAAAAAAACGAATTTTTGTTTTAAAAAATATATGGTAAAATTAATAGCGGAGATCTCGTAACATCTTGCATCTCTCTCCTTACCTGTATGATGATGGACTTCCTTCATGTTGGTGGACGCCTACGGGGGTCAAAACTGTCCATATTGCAGACAAATCCTGTCATTATTCCGAAATATCACATTTTTCATGAAAATATCAGTCACCAACTACGCCAATTGACGGAAGCAGCTGTCAGAAGTGGCGGATTTTTGGTTGTTTGTAGGAGACTGTTTGTGAATTCCTGCATTCACCACTGCGTTTAATGTCGAAGACTACGATGACGTCGTGGGGAGCAGAATTTGGCTGACCTTCCCTTCGATCGTTTGGACTCAAGCAACCCTATGCATTCACACACACCGGGATAGATAGCGATGGACCCTACTACATTGAATTTTTAGATGAGATGTCGTCTCCTTGTTTCATCAATGTTATTAGAAGATTTTGTGCAGTAAGAGGGGATGTGAAGATTATTCACTCCGATCAGGGGACAATCGTCGGAAGTTTTAACAAAGACTTGAATGCGAATGTCATTAGCGTAGATGACAGACCAATTCGAAGTACCTAAAAGATTATCACATCAACTGGATGTTTAACCCAACTCATGCCTCACATATGGAAGGGTCATGAGAGAGATTGGTAGGAGTGGCTAGATGCATACTTGACTCTCCCCTGCTGGATGTAAAAAAACCTGACGCACGATTTACTGGCAACACGTATGGCACAAATTTCATCCATCGTGAATGTTCGACTCCTCACACCTCGTACGACCCTCCCTCCATGTCCATTTCTCACCGAGAAATCTACATACTAAAAGGAATGGCCGGTCGGAAAAATCGTCAAGGCTTATCCAAGTTCCGATAACTGCGTTTGCAAGACTGATGTGCGCGTCGGCAGTGACAGAAGAAACCATACACGACCTACAACTGACATTGTGTTCCTCTGCAGAAAAGATTGTGAAAGTGAATGAACATGTTTTGTATTTAAAACGTTACATTCTCTTGATTATTTTGTTGATTTTAGGTGATATCTTTTATACCAGTCCACATTACAAATTAACATTGTATGTTAAAGTATTTTTCTGATGCTGTGGCGATTAGTGCCACCTGTATTTTTGTTTTTTTAAGAAATAAGTGAGCCCTGCGTTTGTTAATCGCACGTTTCCGATTCTACGAGAATGTGTGCTTGTGTTTGATAGATGTATCGGTGCAAGGAATATTGTTTTTAACCTTATAACTTGTACACGTATGACTATTTGCATACATACAATAAGATTACCATTTATAAAATGAAAGTACATAATGTTTTTCAATATTTTGTCTTAATGTGTAAAGGAAATTGCTTACTTTTTTCGCTGAACCTTTCATTAAAAGTGTTATTTTAAGTGTCTGACAATTAAAGAATTGAATAAATATGACTAAATATTTTTTTTTGTTCTATGATAGTTCTGGAAAGTATCAGATTGATGACGTAAGATCAAAGGACTGTATTTGGTATGGTCAAATATCTGCCCCCCCCCCCCCCCCAATTTTAACCAGTTTTTAAATAGTATCGTATACAAATCAAATTTTCATAAATTAGTGTACTTGTGTAGAGAGGATACTTATCACTTTAACCTTGATTTTATTCATTATTGCCTATTTGCTTTTTATCTGTGACCTTACCTAAATGACTTAATTCCCACAAATGTGCAAGCAAAAGAAAATTTCAAAAGAGTGCTGGTCTGCTTAAGTACGATTTTAAAATATGTTTTTCTTTAGATTTTAACTATCTTCAACCTAATTTTTAAAGCTCTTTATAAAACTTTTTGGGCTAAAAAATGCATGATACCACACATCGTTCTTTATATATAGGTCGATCGTCATCTACACAGTGCCTTATCTAACGTCTTGTATATTGGATACTATGATGGAGTTTAATGACTGTTTCATGTATATTTACTCATAAACATTGGAATACAATCTTTATTTTATACACAGCCCCCATCACAAATTTCACATGTGTAAATGTATGTCAAAGCTTTAATGTTGATTTTGTGACACTTCCTGTTTTAATGTTTTAGCTTTTTATTTCACTCTGCGTTAGACACAATAAACTGGTTTGCCAGAACCTTGGTGTTGTTGAACATTTATTTGGACTGAGTCAGATCTAGAGTTTTAGCTTGGCTACATTTATTTAGTAGACTTTTGACTGTTTGGGATATGTAGGTCTATATCCGCACGTTCAGTGACCAGGTAGATGCGGTATGGGGTAAACATGACTGGGGCCACCTAGATTTCCATGATAAGGACCTATATAGAAAGAAAACATCAGATATTCTTAAATACGAAATTGTTAATGTTTACCGTACAAGGAGAGCGTCTTTGAACTTTGAACAACTTTGAAGGATTGTTTCAATCCTAATATAACTGATTTAAATAATGCAACGGTCTCAAATCAAAAGTAATATACATGTATGACTAGCCTTTAATGAAGTCACTAATTTTAGACGGAAAGGGTAAGTGTATGGATTGAAAGAACTTTATCATGATTATGTTACAGTTGTGCTTTAAAATTGTATTGTTATACTGGATACTTGTGTGAAAGGTAATATGATATATTATATAAATATTGTTGTTTTTATTTAGGTCAATACGAGGATTGAGCTAAAAGTCTGGTCCGATTAAGTCGATCACAAAAAAAGGTCAAAACTAATCATTATTTCATCCAGCATGTTTTTTTCTATCATGATAAAGGTTTGCTGTTTCCGACAAATATGCTGGCTTTCCTTAAAATGGCATGAAGGACGTTGTTTACTCAGGGTTTGAGTTCTCAAATTCGTAATATTATAAAGTTCAATTTTATGAGTAAATCTTGTTCTAAACACAAAAAGTAGTTGTGAAACTAATTATTATTGATTAAACATTCGATATTTTTACTAATTGTAGGACTTTAAGCAACACAGAGAAATTCGAACTACATTTTCATATTTCTTTTTTCTGAAATATTGTTGGTAGTACTAAAGTATCTAAAGTAAGATTTTTTTTGTTATCAGTATATATTTGTATATTTTATATTGGTTTTATTTTACCTTCAGATACATTGTAATTGCATGGCACACACTACAAAAATACGGGAAAAAATGCTTGAAAACGATAAAAGACACCATATCTCAAAATGTTGATCATTAACCTCATATAGATTAAATGCCAGCAGAGAAAACTCAATATACTCAGTTTAATACTATATAAGTTTTATCATTATCATAATTCAGGGGTTTTTTGTTTAATTGAATCAAAAATGGGTAGGGATTTGAAAACTGATAAAGAAATTCGGACTGAAATATTTATAAAATTCAGGATGAAAACTTAATGCTTTGTATCTATTTAGTGTCACCGTCAATCATAAACAGTACTTGATTTTTAAATGAATTTAGCCATTTGTATTATTTTCACAATTAAGAAAGTCTCAATCACAGTGTTAAATTTTTAGGGATATAAAAAAATATTCAGTGGCCATTAACGCAGAAAGTACATTGTAGGTCTATAACAGACGGTAGATGGTTTTTCATTATCATCAGTAGATTTATGTCTTCGTTCTGAGTAAATGTAATCCTTAAGAAAGTCAAAATAACGATCCCGATGTCGGTTAATCAAACTTTATATTTAATCTGATACAATTTTTTTTTGCTTTGTGCAATAAACTGATGAATGATAAAGTTTGTAATTTTGTGAGGGCTTTTCTTTCAATTATGAAAATGAAACTGCTTAAAACTAAACCTAGGGTTAAAGAAATGCATGTGAAAATCTCTTTAACCAGCAAATAGAGTATACATGTATAACTCGTTTTAAGAACAAATGCATCAGGTTAGTTTATATAAGAAAAACATATGATTTTCTATCTTGCTTATAACTTGACAAAAGATATTGAGCATTTACATACCATTAACATATCTTATTGAAGTAAAAGTAAGATTATTATTGAAAAAAAAGGAAAACTGTCTTCCCAAACTGTGACCTTATTCTATCACGATATCAAAAATTTTTTAAGAGGATCCTCCAGAATTGATCAATGACGCAATTTTGAGATGCAGACTAACAATTTTATTTGTCATTACATAGAAAAACATTTTGGATCAATAGGGTTTAGTAAACTTTCGACTGTTTATGGTATGTAGGTTCATATCCGTGACTTCCGTGACCAGGTCGATGCGGGATGGGATAGACTTGACGGGGGTGACCTGGGATTCCGGGACCACCTGGGATTCCATGACCGCCTGGGGTTCCATGGTAAGGTCCTATATTGAATGGGTAGGTACATGTGTCAACTTGACCGCTGGAATATCGTTTACAGCATTTGCCTCCATATGGACATGTTGTGTCATGGTTGCAAGCTACGCGCCTACCACCGATGATTACATAGTTTTGGTTGCAGGAACCTCGGCGCTCGAATTCAGCTGGAATTTGACATCTTTGACCATTTCCTCCAACATAACAACATTTCTGTACTCCGTGGCATTGTTCGTCATTGCTACAATATGGGCCAAGCTCTGGTTCCGGGTAAATGTTGCTTGCTGGGCAAGTTCCGGCCTTTGGTAAACCTAAAAAAATATTGGTTTTGGTTTTGTTAACTAAAACCATGTATTTCGCATTTAAAAAACGTTATATACAAACTATAACATAATTTGGACTCTAGACATGTACAAAAGGCAATCAGACCTTAAAAGTCATTCTTATAAAGTGAACTTAACATTAACAAGAGGCCCAGGAGCCACATTGCTCACCTGAGCAACAATTGCCTTAATTCTGATCAAATTAACATTACAGTATCACAATATCTTGACAACTAAGTACAGTAGATCTTGAGAAAAAAAATTGAAAATCTGCCAATTTTTTTCCACGTCTCTTTTTGGTAAATACCAAGCCCCTTTTGTTGTTGTACCTATAAGAAGTTTTTTTCTCTATTCCTATATGCCCCCCCCCCCCCCCATTTCGTGGCCCCACATTTCTCTAGGGAATCATTGTTTTATCAAACTTAAATCTGGATAACCTGTGCTTTCACACTAAGTACTGAGTTTTGGACCGAAAACTTTCCCAGAATATTTTTAAAGATTTTCTCTATATATTCCTATGTAAAAATTCAAACCGTCATCACGGCCCCGCCCTACACCAAGGGATCGTGATTTTGCAAACTTGAATTTACACTACCCGAGGATGCCTCTACACAAGTTTAAGCTTTTCTAGCCAAATAGTCTTTAAAAAGAAGATTTTTGAAGATTTTCTCTATATATTCCTATGCAAAAATTCACCCCCCCCCCCCTCCAATTGTGGCCTCACCCTACACCTGGACTATTATTTAAACAAACTTGAATCTACACGATCTGGGAATGCTTCCACTCAAATTTGGGCTTTCCTGGCCTAATAGTTTTGAGAGGAAGATTTTTAAAGATTTTCTCTATATATAAAAATTTATCCCCCATTGTGGTCCCGCCCTGCCCCCAGGGACCATGATTTGAACAAACTTGAATCTACATTATCTGAGGATGGTTACATGCCAATTTGAGTTTTCTTGGCCAAAAAGTTTATAAAAGAATTTTTTTTAAACATTTTCTGTATATATTCCTGTTAAAAAATATATCCCCTAATTGTGGCCCCACCCTACCCCCGGGGACCATGATTTGAACAAACTTGAATCTACACTACCTGAGGATGCTTTCATTTTAAATTGAGCTTTTCTGGCCTAATAGTTTTTGAGAGGAAGATGTTTAAAGATTTTCTCTATATATTCCTATGTAAAACATGATCCCCCTATTGTGGGCCCACCCTACCCCCAGGGACCACGATTTGAACAAACTTGAATCTAAACTACCTGAGGATGGTTACACACCAATTTGAGTTTTCTTGGCCTAATAGTTTTTGAGAAGAAGATTTTTAAATGTTTTTCTCTATATATTCCTTTGTAAAAATTGATCCCCCTAATTGTGGCCCCACTCTACCACCGGGGACCATGATTTGAACAAATTTGAATCTACACTATCTGAGGATGCTCCCATCTTAATTTGAGCTTTTCTGGCCTTATAGCTTTTGAGAAGAAGATTTTTAAAGATTTTCTCTATATATTCCTATTTAAAAATTGATGCCCTTCTTGTGGCCCCTCCCTACTCCCGGGGACCATGATTTGAACAGACTTGAATCTACACTACCTGAGGCCGCCTCTACAAAAATTTAAGCTTTTCAGGCCGAATAGTTTTTGAGAAGAAGATTTTTAAAAATTCCAACAAATTTTCAATAATTCTCAATTGTCTCCCCTTTACAGAGGGCGTGGCGCTTCATTTGAACAAACTTGAATTCCCTTCACCTAGTGGTGCTTTGTGCCAAATTTGGTTGAAATCTGCCCAGTGGTTCTTGAGAAGATGATGAAAATGTGAAAAGTTTACAACAACGACGACAACGACAGACAACGGACACATTGTGATCAGATAAGTTCACTTGAGCCTTTGGCTCAGGTGAGCTAAAAAGTAAAAGAACAGTATCGTGTTTTGTCATCCGATTCCTAGCATTTGATCTATAACGTCGGGGCAACACAAACATTAACGTGAATTTTGATTTCTGCATCTATTAGTTTGTCTTAATAAAAGAAAAAGGAATATACGTACCCTGCAGCAATGGTTCAGCGAAGTAAAAGGAATGATTTTTTAATAATAAAATAATAAACATGTATCATTATCCATTTTTTTTTTTGTTAAAGCAGTGCTAATATTTAACGAAGCAGAAATATGTCGTTTGAAGTAGAATAATTCTTTATTAAGAATATATTTAAGGTATGTACATGTATCGTTCCACTTTGAAATATTGAAATTTCATAAAATCATATATACAAACTGGGAAGCGCATCTCTTTTTTCAGAGAATGCAGGTTTTTAAAAAAATCGATTTTAGGAAAAAAATATAAACAGATAGGCAATCACACCTTTGAATTAATTATTGCAAAAATAAACGAATCAATATATCTGACTGACTTAAAACATAATTAATTTTGTCATTTTTATTAAAAGCAGTCTGTGGGGAATTTGCTATTAGAATAACAAAAAGACAAAATAATACTGCCACCATCTTTCATGTAATTAAACTTTGATATGTCACGATATCTTACCAAACCCATCTCCTCGACCTCCACCTTGACCTCCGCCTAGACCTCCTCCTACATGTAAACCTCCTCCTAAATGTCCTCCAAATCGTCCTCCAAATCCTCCTACAAGACTTCCTCCGACAAGACCTCCTCCTAGACCTCCAACTCCTACTCCTAGACCTCCAACTCCTACTCCTAGACCTCCTCTAACTCCTCCTCCAAGACCTCCTTCATGACCTCTACCGCCACCATAATCATTCTTATAAGTAGAATAATCGTCAGCCAAACAGGAGGCAATTACGAGACCCAAGACCAGCAAGTTATCCATCTTTGTTGATTTAGAAATCTGTAGGAGTCAAGAAAAGTCATAAAAAATGTTCTGACTTACATTAAAAAAATAGTGGTGTAGATTAAGGTTATTTTTAGAGACGTTTTGAGATTATTTATTCATCTTGTATCAAACGTCATAAACTGATGTTGTGTATATTTTTCAGCTTGGTATAAATTCACTTTATTTTTGCCAAGAATTATGCTGTATAATAAATTGGTTGACAAACAGAGTAAATATATTGACTTTTCTTTGCGTTAGGGGGACCAATCTTTTTTGTGTGCTTATTGTTTACCCATCAACAATAATAAAAAAAAATGTGGAAGTTTCCGACAACATTTGTTATTTTTGAAGCCATTTTCTTGGTATGTAAATGATATATTTTGATGTGAATTTCCCCCATTTTCTATCATTTTTTGTTAGCAATTATAATTTCCTGAAATAATATGACGAATCTATAGACTTTATTTGCAAATTTTATTCAATAATTTTACTAGGAATATTAGTAGATTAAAAATGAAACACTGTAATATCATAATTTATGAAAATGTTGAAAAAATAAACGACTCAATTTTATTCAAAGTTTTTAATTCAAATTTAAACAGAATGTGGTGCATTGCATGTAAGAGGTATTTAATGAAATTTTCATTCTCATTCCATTAATCAACATTAACGTATGCCCTAATTTCTGTGACCTAATTCTTTGCATTTAATGAGGATACTAAAATTCGAATCACCGCTAGCCCTTTTTCTGGAATGATAACGTTTTTGTGTAGGTTTATGCTTTAAACATAAAAAAGTAATACCTTTTTGAAAAAAAAATACTTTACCTTTAATTACATTGATCACAAAAGATTTTCATCGTCTAGATTTCTTAAATTAAAACAAAAGTATTAAATTCCTTCAAATACGCGTTATTGGGATATTTTACAAAATATAACTGATCAAAATGTCAGCCTGATCAACAAAAACTTAAGAAAATGGAGCTTTGTGGCGCAAATCAAACTGAAGATGTATTCTTTATCATGTCTCAAGATTATATAATCAATATCAATAACTTGACTTCAACAATATTTAATAATTATTGCTACATGTATATATTTAATGAATAAGGAAATCATTTAATTTTTAAATATTGTGATGTTATTAAATGCGGTCAGATGATCAAATCCAATAAAGCCCAAAGTGCTTTATGATAGATTTGATCATGCTTGACCGTTTTTTATCACATAATCATATTCAAAGAAAGATATCTCATTACTTATTTTCGTGTAACTTTAGCAATATTTCAATTACATGTAAATAATAAAATACTGATCAATAAAATTTATTGAATTACTCACAATTTATGGTTTTCACCAAAACATTTAATTTTTATTAAATTATTTATAATTTTGGAAAAGTCAAAGTTATTCACCGTTCCGGTAATATATCAACGTAGCTTAGTGAGATGGGTGTTGGCTTGTAGATTATCTTTATCAGATGATAGAGTCTCCGAATTATAGCAGACGTCTAATTTTTTTACTTCTCATGTTTAAAGTTAATCATTTTGAATATTTTATTTTGTTATTTTGGGGTTATACCAAAAATAATTTGACACTTTTTAGATAACTTTCAAAATTACGTTATGTTTATATTCAGATTCTGTAAACATTTTGTCGAATAAAATTGATTAAACGCTACGCGGGTAGGTTAATGCAACTCCGAGTTTAATGACCGTCAAAATTATGATCAATTTAAAAACTATTTATTTTTATGAAAACAGTGCGGAATAATAATACCAAGCGAATGTGTTAACCAAGATTTTATGTTTCTACTTCAGAATCGACTCGATCTTTGAAGCTGCCGTACCATGGTATCACGTGACAGTTAAAAATAGATCACTTTATTACTTTAACAAAAAATTAAAAAGTGTTACACTACCCCGAAGTTCTTTTGTATATTTGCTACAATTATACGATCGGCAATTAGTTCATGTTATGCTTATTAGCATTATTGCTAGAATCCTATCGTTAATCGCATGAAATAAATATTGTAAATATTTATCGGAAACCCTCTTAACTTCTATAATTTCATTGAAAATACTACGTATTTTTCATTTAAAAGAACAAAGCAAAGGATTATAGCAGAATTGTTCGTTGATATTTACCAAAGTCATCTTTCATTATATCCGGGGTAGTGTAACACTTTTGCCATTTTTTTACACACTGACAGAGGAAAGGCTGGTCAAGCCATATAAATGTCGATCTGCTTTCCTTATAAAATTCGCTGATTAAACAAAATATCCATGCCTTATTATCCTGATTTTATCCTAACTGACACTCATCTAAATCTTAGGTATCTGTATTGAATAAGTCTTATTTCGGCATTGTTTACACTGCATTCAGATGATTTGTCTCCCGACATGATCCTTTCTATGAAACATGCTTGTGACGTCATCAATGATAATTATACGTAATAGAGAGAAATCGAAGATATATTCAGTTAGAAGAGTTTCCAGTGATATGTTATGCCTGTAGTTTTTATAATTAAAACCAGAGATAAAGTTAAAATCGACAAGTTTCTGAGTAAAATCTGACATCATGCTGCATATTGTGACGTCCTATCGATCAGAGGAATTTGATCGCTGAGAGTTGCCTTATCATACCCGCGTATAGGGTAGCTGATTGAGATCATTATGTTACATGTAATGATTAGACAATAAACTACCAGAACAAAATTAATAAGTTATAATGTATATTAGTCAATTTTTCGTGCCTTTTCAGTGTACACTTCCAAATTATATATTTTTTATAATGTGCGTATATCATTTCTACATACCAGATGCGGGGAATTTACCAGGCATTGTACGCTTTTATCTTCTCATCGGTAATGAGAATTCACACGGTACGATAAAACGGACTAGATAAACGGAAAATTTTATCCATTAGACGATGAACCGATATAATTTAAGATATATCTAACTCAAAGTGAAGTTGAATTAAACGCACGATTGAACAGTATACACGCATGATAGGATAGGATATGATTATACAGAATAACGCTGCCTGCACTGGATTTAAGTTTTCTATAGTAAACAATATTTAACTGAACGTTTTTATTTCATTCCGATGATTTCGCAAATAAAAATTAATGTTTTTTTTTTCTCTATAAACAAAAATATCTAGATAAAACTTACTGTCGGATTCCTTGCTACAACAGAAAACAGGAATGATTGAGAAGAAAAAGTCTCACCCTTTTATACTGTTTAACAATAGCATCCCGCACGTCCACGGGTTAAAGTTTTCCCGACATTTCCTCAAATTGTCTTAAACATGCTTATTCTGCTTTTGTTTATTATCTTATTAAAATCAAACATGTACGCGGATGTTTGGTTTTTGTTTAATTTGCATAAATAATGAGGCGTTGGTGAGGCATTATGTAATCAATCAAAATTGTTGGTTCCTTTGATAATTTCGTATAATAACGTTTATCTTTATGAAGAAATGTTGTTAAAAAACAATGTTCAGTGATAACTACCATTAATGATTCACGAATATATCTAGTTATACATAAAACTATTTTTGAGTGATTCATATGGGAATGAAAATTACACGCATTTAAGGGGGAAGAGGGGGTTGCAGTGCAAAATTATATATATTTTTCAATTATTTTTTCTTTTTTGCTGTTTTAATACATTTACATTAAGATGTCCACTGCAAAATATATAATTGTCATGACTACTTTCTTATCTTGCATGCGAGAATTTGATAGGAATTATCTCCCTTTTCTGGCATCATGAATTTTGTTACTTTTATTTTTCTGCAATAACTATTTTATTTGATGGAATTTAGTTGCAAATCATATCCATTAATTTTTAAAACGGAAACAAATTTCAAACTTGTTTACAACATTAGTTTTTTTTACATAGCAACACATGTATCATAATTTTATCAATATATTGCTGAAATCAGCACTTTTTGATTCTATATTAGAAAAATCTGATGGCACATAAAAAATTGTTGTAACGTTCCCGAGGTATATCGGGTAATACAGTCTTAGACTGTATTTAGCTTTTAGTAAAGACTGGTATTTCAACACCACCGTCAATTCATATTTCCAAATATAATAATGTGTGACAATCCGAGAGAGAGAAACATAAGACTTGGTAACATTTTAAATAGATTTTAATCAATAACAACACTACAATTTAAGACAACATAAACAGGTGAAATACACCGCCTCGTAAACAGTAACAAAAAATATCCACCGTAAATGTATAAAATCCAATGTGGAAAATTGGGGGGGGGGGGGGTGATGAATATATAGCAGACTGGCACCCAAATATTATTTTAAAATCCTAATAAAATAATTCCTGAACAGAGTATATGGTAGGTCCCTGTACGTGCTATAATTTGCTAATCGTACTATGAATCTCACCGTTTATGAAGGTGGTCTGATTAGTGCGAGCGATGATGATGCTCTGGTACCCAAGTCCCAAAAACGGGGTGCATATATAAAGGTTTTCTACCGGAAATACCAAGTTACCAATGTATAATGATGACGTTGGATATTACTGACGTCACGATTGGTAACATTCACAAATCGGAAATGCTGCAGCCCAAACATGATTATATAGGGAAATAAAGAAATACGTTTAAAAGGAAATATATCAGGTGCCAGTGCTAGAAAAATAGGTAAGATATTATTAAAGAACGCCAATAATATACGTAGGTAGGTGATGTTCATAAATAATACGTATTGCTGCTATAATCGATCAAATAATGCAGTCACATGTGCATTCTAAATATAAACCAACATGGCGGAATACGCATGGAATACGAACCCGATCGCATGTAATGACAGTACCCTGTGCTCATATTTATATATGGGTTTTATAACGGATATTATGCGTTGTATTACCGACAATCATCGTAATATGAAAACAAAGATTAATTATCCAGATTCTATTTAAATCAATACGGTAAAAAGATATTTTAATCAGGTCACTGTACTGATCTAACTTGCAGCAGAGCTGTCACAATTGTCAATGATTTTTTTTTTAATTTTACATATCATAGCTGTCATATCACCCCCGACGTTGAAAAAGCGTTCGTCCTCGAACGGTAAGTAACTATTAAACATACAGTGAACAATAAATAGCAAACAAACTTATCACATGTTTTCAAGGAAATATTTTCAACAAATATTGTAACAACAACAATGAGAAATGATAATTAAAACATGAGATATCACTATACATGCATGCACAGGTATAAGTACACACATCTGAAAACATCGACTTAAACATGGCAATGTACTTTATGTACATACACCATGGATAATAATAGATATCTTATGGCATACATAAACAATATACATAAAATAATTTTAATGATATAATAAAATAAATTAGATACTATATAACAGTACTATATATACAGTGAGTACTATATATAGCATCTCAGAGATTAAATGTTCTCACTTATAAACACTAGAGTTCCAATCAGATGGGATGGGAGAAAGGAGGAACACACACAAAGATGGATCAGCTATTCTCCCAGGGTAAAGGTCTAGACAGTGGAAACTTGTGTGGAAACATCACATCTGGAAACAGGGGTATAGGGATGAAACGGGCGGGAACATCGTCTGTTTGAGTACATTTCGAATCCATGAGGGAATATTCAGTGTCTCTAACAAGTGTCGACTTCATTTTGTAGATACGACCATTTGGAAACGACAGTTCTTCCACACGAGTGACACCGCTGAATCCTCGAGGGATGAAAGAAACCTTGCGGTGTGAATGACCCAAACTCTTTGCCTCACGGTTGGCTTTCTGCATTATTCGGGCCACGAAATCATCTTCATTGGCACTGTGAGCTCCAGCAAAGAAAAGCATGGGGTCATTGGCCAGATGAGACGATGCCAGGGCTGGATCCGACCTCTCACATCGATGAAAACATAACTCGGGGTGTTGTAATTGATTGGTTGACAACTAGCTGTTGTTAGGTCGACATCGAGGGAGCTCTTATCAGGAGATGAGGAAGAGGGATACAAGTCAGGAAAGAGTTCCTGGAGCAACGATTCTGTTGATGCTGAAAAAGGAGTTCCTTACGTCGTCTCATTGGCCAAAGACACAACTGGAGTGCAAATGAAGGCAAAGTGGGTTCCAACGAAGATTCAACAGAAGCAACGGCTGGTACAGTGGAAGAAGATAATGGCACAGGTGCGGACATGGGAACGGATGACGTGGTCAACAGGGACTCATGGCATGCAGACCAAACTGGCTCTGAAAAGGCGGGTTCAGGATCTTGCGCAATGGAAGCCAAAGCCGGAACAGGCCTGGTCAGCAATGAAACGGCTCTTGAAGGTTGGAAGGGTGATGGTGCTCTACATGGTCTTGATGCTGCAGAAGGCTTTTTGTCTAGCAAAACCTTCCGAGGTGGAGTCTCCGCTGGCCCATCCAGTTTATAGAGATCCACCTCCATTGGAGACCTCAGTGATGTGATAGGTGGAGGGACGGTTGAGGTGGCTGGAGGATCCTCTGGATTCTTTCGTCGAGGATGAGACGAAGTGGCTGACGAAGTTCTAGAAAGGGATCTCTTGGAGGACGATCTCCGAGGGGACTGACGTCGTGGAGACCTGTGGAATGGCCTCGGCACATAACCAGAGGATGCTGAAGCGTCATTGTGAAAAGCCTCTCTCCGCTCCACAGAATACAATACAGGTTTATCTGGGTGCTTATTTTTGAGATGACGGACCATTAAATATTTCCTGGTACCTGGTAATGTGAATCTGCAGAAGTTACATTCTATGTAATCGCCATGCACTTCGGCGAAATGTCTGTAGAGTTGCCTCCTTGTTTGGAAAGACCTGTCCAGTATCATCTGAGTAATTAAAATAAAGACAGGTAAGGACAAAGATTTCAAATACACTTTTTGTCAGACAAATACAATATACTTTATATAGAAGTATACTGAATCTTTCTGTTTTTACTCCTATTATAGCTTAATGAGTGCCAGTCTTCCCAAAGTAAGGCCTTAAAAGGTTATGGTGGACAATTTTCAGGACCCCAGAGGAATCTCGCTGAATTTCATAAGTAAGATCTGAAATTTTCTTAGTAATGGTATATGGACCCTCCCAATTTCTACAAAACTTGGGGTTCAATTTGCTAATACGTTTGGCGTTAAGCAAAACTAAATCTTCTATTTTGTATTGGTTTTGTTTTGCATTATGGTCATATTTCTTCTTCTGCCTGGCTCAAGCTTTTAGCATTTGGGCTCTTGCAAGCTCGTGAACATCATATAATGTAGCTTGTAAGTTTTTAACGTACTCATTGTAAGAGTCACTAGAGAGTTTTGGGCTATCATTCCGTCCAAATAACATATCTATGGGGAGTTTCACCTCTCTACCCAACATCAGCAAACTTGGTGTCTCACCAGTACTATCGTGTACAGATGACCTGTAGGTTAGCATGAGCAGGGGCAAATAAGTATCCCACTCTTTAGGGTGCTTGCCTACGTATTTATTTAACATACACTTTAAAGTCCGATTGAATCTCTCTACAAGACCATCACTCTGGGGGTAGTAAGGAGTCGTCCTACTTTATCTATATCTAATATTCTACATATCTCCTTAAACAGGTCGGATTCAAACTGGGTGCCTTGGTCAGTATGGACATGACGTGAAACACCAAATTTACAGATGAACTGGCATACAAAGGTATGAGCAACAGTAGAAGCTTCTATATTTGCTAATGGGTAACTCTCTGTCCAGCGAGTAAAGTAATCACTTATGACCAAAATATATGTTTTTCCTGACTTTTTGTTGCGGGCAAGGGACCAAAAATATCCAGGGCAACTCTCTCCAAGGGGCTCCAACATGGTATTGATTCAAGCAAGCTTTTGGTTGTTTAGTACGCCAACACAATGAGCTTATGTCGCTAAATTCATTTTTCCACTTACTCTCCATGATAGGTTTCTTGGATTTGTCATGAAGTAATATTTTGTAGAAGAAGCCAGATTTCGTTTTACCGATATCTTATATTTCTCCTTGTAATTTAAAATGAAATTCATTTTTGATATTTATATATCTCCTCCTGCTTGTATCATTGTGTATTTTAGAGTGACAAACGTTTTTAAGTGTTAGATATTCACAAAGATAATTTCTTTTCGATTTTAATATAGTAGCTATTTCATTGAGCGATTTAAAACCGTTATCATTCACCAGGTCTTTCACATAATGAAAGCCGATTTCGAACCAGTTCTGAAAATATAAAACTTTTCCCTTGTATTTAAAGTTTACGTTAAACCAAATATTATGCCGTAATATTTCGTCCACATTATCAATGCTTTTTGGAGGTTTGCATTCATTAAATGCAGTAAATACCTCTTTGTAGAATTGTGGAAGTCCTTTCAGACTATTAAAATCAGAAGTGTTTGTTACATTTGATTCTAGGATATATTCAATTTCCATCTTATGATTTGCTAAACATGCATTTAAAAATTCACTTAAATTACTCTTATTTTGTGTAAGTTTTGATATCCAAGCTGCTTTAGTAGCTTTAATTTTGATTTCTGGGTCAATTATTCCTATACCCCCCTCTTTTATTTCTCGAATTAATGTGTGCCTTTTGATGCGTTCACGATTGTCCCATAAAAATGAAAAAAATTAGTTTATTTAATTTTTTCATGTAGTCATTTCCCGGATTTACTATAACCGTTGTAGTAAAAATGATTTTTGATAGAATAATCGAGTTTACAATTTGACATTTACCGAAGATAGTAAGTTTTCGACATCTCCACGAATCCAGTATCTTTTCAAATTCCTTTAATTTACATATCGAATTTTTTTCGTTACATATATTTTTGTTCAGTCCAACATATATACCTAAACATTTTAAAGTACCTCTATTTATTCTTACATGAAATACGTGTGTTTGGTGATCTAATCTTTACTTAAAGTAAATCCACCCTCCTGTGACGTCATACATTTACATAAACCATGAATTCATTAAAATTCTTGCAAGTAGATTTGTAATTTCTATGTTAATCATAGGTGCACATCAAAAACTCAAATCATTGTTTACTTGGAGATATTTAATAAGCGTTTTTTCATCCTTATATTTGACATAATTCAATAATGACAAAGGGAAATAACTCTTTTCTACTTTTCTCTAAGTGATATATCTAAATGCTATAATTTTTCTAATGTAAACATTTTTTTCTTGTTTTTTTAATTAATTTTAGTTTTCTGGCATAGTAAGCAATAAAATTTAAATAGACAAACAAGTATCCATCCAGTTATATTTAATTTTTAAGCAAAAAAAGTGTGATTTTCAGATGATAATTTCAGCCTTTGGTTTTTATTACCTTACATCTTAAATAGTATGGATACATATATATTTTATTTATTTTTTGATGAAATTCAAGTCCAATAAGTTTTTAAAAAGTTAAGTTTTTAACTTTGAACCCATGATTTTATAGGTACAGAGTTACCTTAAGAGGTCCTAAAATAACGCATTCCGTTTTAGTCATATTTAAATTTGTGCCCGACATTTTGCCAAAATTTTTTAAAATGTTTAGCGCATTTTCCAATGATAATTGATCTTCCAATGTAAATGTACTATCATCAGCATGTTGTATACATTTAATTTCTTTTTCTCACGAATTAATTTTGAACCCTTTAATATCTCCACAATTCTTTATTTTTAGATTCAATATTTCCATTACGAATAAAAATAATAAGGCTGATACTGGACAACCCTGTCTTATTCCACGTTCCATTCTACATTTCCGTGACAGCCAGCCATTATTTTTCACATAAAAACATGGGTTTTTGTAAAGTATTTGTATCCATTTTATACAGTTCGGCCCGAAATTGAATTTTCCGTTCAATCAATTGAATTTTATTTCTTATTGTTTTACCTTTTTGTTTACAAAAAATTATACATAAATTTCTTATCTGTATTTTAATTAAATCCCATTTGATATGCGGATTAATCTCATTTTCTATTTCATCTGGTAGGTTGTTTAAAAAATCATTCATTGTTTTAACATAATTTGCATCGTGTAAAACAGATACATTTAATTTCCAAAAGCCTTTTCCTCTTGTGTTACCCGATATTCTAAACTTAAAAACTATTGACAGGTGATCACTCAGTCTGCAATCATTCACATTGGGAGCTTTGCGTAAAAATATGTTCTCTGGAGCATAACAAAAGTGTTCGCTCGCTATTACATAATCTATTCGACTTTTTGGTGCCCCATTACCATCACACCACGTTAGACCTTTTTTGTCGGGTTTTAATTCCGACCACATATCATATTAATTAAATCTCTGTATTATTTCCCTGACTACTTTCCCACTTTTATCTTTTTCATTTTTTTTCGCTACAATTAAAGTCACCAACATATATTAAATTTTCTTCATTCATTGCATATACTAGTGATATCCATTTAGCAACCTTTTTAAAGAAGTTAATTAGTTGATTTTCTAAGTTTGGGGCGTATACATTTACTAAAGTAATAATATTGTTGTCATGTTCAATATTCATTAATAAAATTCGACTATCGGCAGATTTATGTAAATTTAGAGTTTTAAAGGCAAAATTTTTATGAAAAAATATTGACACACCTTTACTATGTGAAGATTCAGAAAAATTATGAACAGCAGAACCATGCCACCTTAAATCATAAACACTCTGTTTGTTATCAACAAAATGCGTTTCTGGTAAGAAAATAATATCACATTTTTTGACTGTTTAACCAATCATATAGAATAACCCTTTTATCATAACTATTTAACCCTCTACAGTTCAGAGATGAAAACTTAATACAAGCCATAGTCTACATCTTTATTTGCTGGATTTACTTGATTTTTTAACATACCCATCCAGTCTTTCTGGTTGGCTTTGCTGGCGTTGTTAATTGTGGTTTTCCTGTTCCGGGAACTTGTACGCTGTGAGCTTGCCTGAAAGGATTCTGCAACACGTTGCAGCAGCTTGCCCATAACATTTAGCCCTGGCCACGCCTTTGGATTTTTGTGCACGGTTTGCGTCGAGTTTAGACCGGTTCCCCAGAACTGATCAGATACTGAGTGCGCAAACACTTTTTCATTTGTAGACACTTGCGTAATTTTTTTTTTCATTTCAGATATTTGTTTCACTTTTTCTATCACAATTTCTTCCATAACCTTAGGCGCGTCCTGATGCCAGGGAGGGTAGGACGGAGTTTCCGATTTGTTTACATTCCAACGCAGATTTCGCTGCTCGAATCCTCTCCGCCCGCAAAAGGTATCCCGCTCGAACAGCCTTCGTAAGCTGAAAAGCTTGCTCAGCTGATTCAAACGATTCGCCAAAGACCATAAGCTCACATGGAAAGAAATTTGAAAGCACACTTTCTTTACCATCAAAAGCTTCAACTTCATTAGAGTTATCTTCGATGTATTGCGGACATAGATTGGAGCCGGGCTTGTGTCCAGTTTCCTTACAAGCGGAACAACGCGGATTTTTCTGGCATAGCTTGAAAGAGTGCCCAGTTTCCCAGCCGTTAGTACAGGTAGTAGGTGGTTTTTCGACATTTTGTCTGCGATGGAAGATCTTACATTTGAGACCTGCGCAGTAACTGAATCGAGGCAAGGCCTTGTTTTGTTCTAGTGGTTCTATACAGGCACGTAGCATCAGGGGGGGCCAGGGGGGGCCTGGCCCCCCCACTTTTTCTCGCAGCAACAAATTTTTTAAAATTTACATACAAAAAAATGAATTATAATGGAGTTGGCCCCCCCACTTTTTTGGAAGTAAAATATGAAATATGAAGATAAGGAAATGAGGAGTAAATTGAAGTTACCTGTCCCCCCCCCCCCCCCACGGATTAAGAATTTGATGATTAGGAGGGAGGAAAATTTTGGTAGGGAAATTTTTTTTTTTCGAAGTATAGTCTACCCCCCCCCCACGGATTAGGATTTTGAAGATTTTTGGAAACTTTAAATTTCCTTTTTTTTTTTTTTTTTGCTTGTCAAGATTTTTTGGATGGGTCTGGCCCCCCCACTTTCAAAAACGATGCTACGTGCCTGCTATATACAGAAATCTGTTGCCATTTAATACTTTGGTCATTTTATTGGATGTAGGATTTCTAATTTTTTCGTATTTGATCTCGCTCTTAGGATGTACCCCTAATTTTGTAAGCATGTCATGTATGGCTGAATCGTCCAGAGAGAGTGAAACGCCGCATATAGTTACTTTAAGGACCGGATCTTCTGGATCAGTAAGGCCTGCTGAGTATGGATTGTAGTCGTATACTCGTATGTGCTGGTTGTTTAAGTCAAATCCATCAATAATGAGTTTATCTCTGCTTTGTTTCTCGTCCAGATAGATTCGCCAGAGGTCACGGTCAAGCTGGACGCATTTGACCGTGTCCCCGACAGCAACGGTTATAGCATCTAATAAATCAAAATTTGTAATTCTTTTACTACTGTCTTTGGGCAACTCACTGTCTTTTAGAAAGACTGGTTTCGACATTTTATCCATGTCACAGTGAGAGAGTAATACATATATATATTACAGTTGCAAGCTCGAGTTTGTTAAAGTAATTGCAAAGGGTAGTGAGTAGATACTCGCCGAGTTGTTCGTATGAATACGTAAACAAAGCCCACACATAACACAAAGTTACAATTTGAAATTCACATTAAGAACGCACATCACAATAATTCACACTATATACACCTTCCTTGAAAAATTTCACGCCTTAGAAGTTATTAAACTTCCAAAATTGTCAAAAAGACGGGAGCTAGAAGAAAAGCGTCCTTCCACCTTCTCGTCACGTGACAGCCAATAATCCCTTTGGGAAGTGTTTCTTATACGAGTGATAGCAATATACAAATGTTGAAAATGTTATGCAAACTGTAGTTGATCTACCAATTATTTACTTTTTAACAACCTATAATCCCCCCAAAATATTTCTCGAAGAAAACCTCTCAATTGTTTCCTTTTAGCAAGCAATTTATATTTTTAAATTCACGTCACTTGCATCGTGATTTTTTATTTAACTTTTAGAAATGATTTTTACGATGATCAACGTTGAAAGGAGCCGACGACAATCGTTTTTTGTGTTACCTGCAGGTGCAAGCCAGGCTGTGGTAAGCCTATATTATGCATGCTGTGAAAACATAACTTGTGATCAGTTGATGCAAACAACACAGTTGTGTTTCTTTTATTCTTAAATTGTCATCATAGTGCACAATAACACAAACCATTAATTAGATTTGTCCTAAGGCATTTTGTTCTTGTATACTTGCAGGAAATATTTCTATTGGCTGAGTCATAGAAAATGCTGATCTTTTAAGTTTTAAATTGCCTGTAAATCACGTTTGCTAAAAGGCCATTGGAAGGGCTATCAAAGTTAGTCTGTGAGTCTTGATAGTAAACGTACTACATTTTGCTGTGTATTCTTTTTAGCGCTATAAGTGGGATGCGGCAACCGCTAAATCAAGTTCATCCCGAAATGTCATGCATATATGTATATGAATATTCACATTCAGGAATACGCTAATTGAAATATACGCCAACTAGTTAAAAAACCAATTTCTGCCAAATATCGTACACACCAAATATTATACGTTTACAATACCCCCGAATAGGAAATAGCGAACTTTCTGTTTTTTTATATACGAATTGATGTTAAATCTTCGACATGAGAGGTTTAATTATCCTTGAACAGTGTTGTTGATCAAAGGTCTATTTAAACCATTAAAAGTTAGAATTCGATATTTACACACTTTCAAACTGTTAATTGGATTTTTTTCGTTAATGTATGGAATCCTAGAAAACAAAAATGATCTTATACTATTCATGGTAATAGTATTGTTGTAAAGACTTTTTCTGTTCAGATTGTGTTTTGTTACATTCTATGTACTCTTTAAGCATATGCAAACTTATTGTTATAATTATCCATACTGTTGAATACAAATGTATATCGTTAAGTAGTTTAGACGTTTAGAAGAATGTTGTCTAGTCCCTAAAACAACTATCGAAAAAAAGTGTATTCTCTTATAATTAACGAATAAAGAAACTTTATCATTCATTTAATCACTAAAATAAAAAATCAACAAACGTTTATGTTTTTTCCAAGAAATAAAACACTTATCAACTTACTGAGGACACTCAATATTGTAAATATATATCCTTAAAAACTATGACTATCAGAGGTTCACCTTCTACAAATACTTTGACCTGATTCAAAACCCATAAACTCCTCTGGCATAGGACTTAGGAAAAGGTAATCTGCAATTTTCTGATGTCCGCCAAAGTTATGAAACATCATCGGCTTAAGTTAAATGTGCATACTGTAGGTATAATGAAGAGTATTTTGCTGTCATACAGTGCTATTTATCAATTCCGCAAAATCCATGTTTCTTCCGTGCATTTACGTTTTATTCGACATTACACATTCACCGAACTTTGGTGCATTTCCACGTGCTAGTTTTGTTTGATGATTTTGATGATTATTTGTTTTTTTTAAATAGTAAGTACAAATGGTATTCAGGTTCAATGCAGATTCAGTTCAACAAATGGGATCGAATCGTTATATAACGTCTGCTTATTTATTGTTAACCACTGTAATTAATACAGCCAACAGAAATCATTCACTTAATTATGAGTTTGCATCCGGGGAATAAGTTATATATACCGAATATGAATTATCTAAGGCTGTTTAGTTGTACTCTTTGTTATTATAATGGTATTAACGTTAAAGGGACTTGGACACGATTTGAGAACAAAAATTTTATTTTTATTTTTTATGTATAAAATGGTTAAATGGTGCATTTTAAATGATTGACCAAAATATTGAATGTTAAAGTCAAGTTACAAGCGAGATACAGAGGTAGGAATTGGTTGTTATGTAAACAAAGCTCGAGTCTTATAGTTGTTAACAAAAATGTAATGTAGAGAATTACCATTTCGTAGACAAAATGACATGCAAAAAAACAATTTAAACTAATTCAATATCTTCATAAATACTATTTTCAACAAAAGAAAGATACATTTAATTGAAACTTACACCAATGCAACACATTTGTAAAAAATGACATTTTCGAGCTTTGTTTACAAAACAAAGAATTATAAACTCTGTATCTTGCTTATACATTGATATTTGATCTTCAAATTTTGACATAGCATTGTAAAATTCTATATTTATCAGTATAAACATTGAAAATGGGAAAATAAAATTTGAAAATTTTAAGTCAAATCGTGTCCAAGTCCCTTTAAGGTATCCAATGTACATGTATAAAGAAGGAGATAATTGAATGGGTAAAAAGTAAATAACTAATAATTATATTTTTTCGCAAACTGTATCAAAGCTATTTGTTATTCAAGAAGAGTGATGTGATCTTAGTTTCTCCCATAACCTCCGGTTTCTATTTTTAAAGGGGCATGGTCACGATTTTGGTCAATTTTTTTTTTCAATATTAATGATTAAAATGCTTCAATAAGGCATTTTTAATAGGCAACCAAAATTTGAGTGTCATTTAATGTTTTATAAGCGAGTTACAGAGCTTACAATTCTTCGCTATGTAAACAAAGCGTTTGTTTACATTTCGAATGTTGAAGGGAAAATTCCAGTTTTAGACCTAGAATAAATGTCTTAATCGTTAAGAACTGTTTCTTTATGCTTAAAATGTATAATAAGATAGACAAACTGCCAGTAAAAAGATTTTTTACTGGTATATTGAACCTATGTAAACAAAAACTGGGCATGAGCCTTGTTTACATGGAAGAATTGTGAGCCCTGTGTCTTGCTTAAAACTCAACGACTGGCACCCAAATTTCATATGATCATTAGAAATGCATTCCTAAAGCATTGCAAATAATAAAAACAGAAAAATAAAATTTGACCAAAATCGTGACCATGCCCCTTTAAAGCCCTGAATCAAGATTTTTATCATCCATATGAAAAACAATAAAATGAGTGAAATTCCGCGTATTTAGATATTTAATATGTCTAATCATGAAAAAAATTTGACACGGTAAAAAAATAATAAATCTTTAATTATATCTGCATTTGAAACTGCATTTGAAAAAAGTATAAAGTACATCAGAAAAAATATATTAAGATATATGCATATTATTCAAACATTTTTTTAAACATAATAAAGCGGCGTTTTTTAGGCCAGAATACAGTAAAACACGCTTATAACGAAGTCCCAGGACGGCCAATTTAACTTCGTTATAAGCGTAATTCGTTATATCCGTCAAGTTTACAACATGAAATAGAGACTTGGGGAATGAAATTCACTTCGCTGTAAGCGTCAATTCATTATAAGCGTGTTCGCTATAACCGTGTTTTACTGTAGATCTTTCCTTTATACGAGCGTTCAAAAAAGTGATAAGATTAGCAAAAGTTGTCTTTCCTTGAAATAAATATTTTAAGAGGGTGGATTTTGAATGAATATTTTGCTTTGATATTAATTGAATGTTTACATAAAAAGAAAATTATGTGTGGTTTTGGGGGATTGAACCGGGTGCCTTCGGTGTGTAAGCATGCGACAGTGTCCTTTCTTAGGTATGTGTATTTGTAAATTTCTTTGCTTTTTGCAATGATAGTGTATGAACAAATTTTATTATCTATTTAATATTGAGATTTATTATGTTGTAAAGTTTTTGAATGAGAAAAGATAAACCTGTACTTACATGTAATTGACAAAGAAAAACGGCAATTCTTTAGATACATGAGTAATAAAGAACCTTGAGGTACATGTATAATTATGATATTTACATTGTATAATTAATACAAGTGCGCTAAACAGTTTTTAGGATCTGTCAACATGCATCTATGCTAGCTGAAAGTTGAAATAAAGAACCTCAACACAATATTGTGAGTGTTACATTTAGCGTCGCCGGTAGGATTCCATTCGGTTTCTCTGAAAATACTTCCAGAAGGAAGACAGCCAAGATACAAGTTGACAGCGCACATTGTGAACAGTGAGTTTACTTAATAGCGAGTGCAGCTCGCCGGCGCGCAGCGCCGGCTAGCGAAGCGAGCTCTAAGAACCAGTGTGCGCGGGAAAAAGAACGAGCTAAACCTACAGCTCATCAAACAAAATTTTTTGTCTACGTCCCATAATGCTCTCTAATGTTTACACCCGTGGTGCTATGCCAAAAATGGCCGACTTTTAACTCGTAATTTACGGTGACTTAAAGTTTGAAGACACGTTTTGAGTACCGCATATGCTTTGGCGAGACTCACAAGATTTGTTACATGCTTCCATACCTTCGTATTGAGTCGAGAAACGTAAACAAAGACGAACAAAGTCATGGATGACGTCACAGTGCACTCGGGCTATATTTCCCGCGAAAAATTTAGAGGTGGATGAAACATCTGTAATAAGTGTACTGGCTATTTCAGTATAGTCTGCGATACCTGCCTCATTGACATATGATTTGTTTTTTTTTTTGTTCTTTTTTTAATATAGAGATTTTATATATATATAAACTAGCAAGGGTCATACTTTACTGTCATGTCGATCCATTTTTAAAGTAATTGTGCATGCATGTACCGTGCAGTAGGCAGGCAAGTATATGAGTAGGGAGGAAATAAACAATAGGACATTTTGAACTAAATAAAAAGGAATAAAATGAAAAAATAAACAGGTAAAAAAATTATGTAGATATTGCATATAGTCATACCATTAAATAAAAGTGGGAAATTACACACCTACAAACAGGTACCGGGCTCGCTCTCTCTCTCTCTCTCTCTCTCTCTCTCTCTCTGTCTCTCTCTCTCTCTCTGGGTAGGGGGTTGCGCTGTATATATCATAACCATTTAAATTAGTACATTTGGCATACTTATTGTAGAGCAATACTCTCTCAAAAATTCTTTGACGTTCGTTGATACCTAAATAAAACTATAAGTTGACAATGATGCAAGGTACAGTATGTGTAATTCTTGCTGCGCTCGCCAGAACGGTAGCACCGTAAAACATATTAGTGTTATCAACTCGGAGTGATTAGTGTTTCAACATTGAATTTTCAACAGACAGAGTTGTACCATCTCTGGAGGAAAAAATAAAGAAGTTACAGGATCAAATCAGGAACCTAGAGACTAAGGGATCCCAAGTACCAGTTGTATTATTATCTGAAATCAGACCGGAAATTTCCCAATTTCGGAGGCCGACCTGTCAAAGATGGAGACCCGGATGTCTACGAATGGATTTCCGATATGAGGGAACACATACAGTCCACAATATCAAAAGATGATTTGTAGATTTCATCATAAACCACCTGACTGGATCAGCGAAATCAGAGGTCAAACTTCGACCTATTGCTACCATGTTTTACTGCCATATTTTGCATTTCATTAGCGTGTGCTTTAAAATCATCTCACATAGCAAACTTTTTATAAACTTTAATTGCAACTTAAGTTGGTAAAATCTATAATATAATCAGTAAATATTGCTTAAATTAATGATTTTTTTCCACTGATGGACGAATTACTAGAAGAGTTTTTAAAGGAAAGGGGCATCCCATCAGAGAAAAAGGATGAAATGAAGGATAAAAATGCTTGATGTTTCTTTTTCTACGTTTTTATGGTTTTGTTAATATGTAATCTTATATTATTTGAGCATAGCATATTAAGAAGGTTGGGGTTGTGTTGTACCATTTAGAAGTAGAACTCTATATAAAGATAAAAAAAATATGAAATTTAATGCATTTTATCAAATACATTTAACAGTTGATAGCTTCAAGTATCCTAAAAGATCTTAAAACACCTCCTACCTCCTTAAAAGCCCAGTTGTTAAGGACAACTGTAAAGTAATCCTCAAACTATTAATTAACGATTGTCGCACTTCATACAGTCACACAATGTCAACCAGATGTAAATCATTATAGAATCTTCATCTCAATATTATTCCTTTGAAAATCTAAATTTAATATCAATTAGACTAGTACTGAGCATTTCAAAAATTAAACTTGATAATAGATGAGAATGGCGGGACAACTCTCTGGTTTTTATACCATTTAACAATGTACACCTTTTAATTGTAGGGTCATAATAATGTAAACCCTGTTACTTAATAAACTTCTAATCATCGCACTTGAAACCAATTATTTATTGAAATAATGATAAATTATTTGGATTAAACTTTGAATATTTTCAGACGTTGTGTGAACACAATTGGATTTTATTGAGAAAATGGTAGGAATTATTTATTATATGTAGATAAAAACCACTGTTAAGATCAATTAAATCACCAAGCAAAGAGAGTGAAGATGAAAATGTAAAGATACAAGACGAAAAACATTAAAAGGAAAATATAATGCTGTTAAAGAGAGAAGAACAATTAAAAAATGATGGAAACATTTGGAACATTCAGACAAAATTCAAGTCGGATCTGACTAAAGGAGAGGAACAGATGATATTTTTGTACCTAAAAATTTCATAAAAGCTGATCTGCTCGAGAGAGCAGAGTTCATATTTTTTCCTAGACGGATTATCGTCAAAAGATCACGAAGACGAATCAGAATTTGGCGTGTCTGAGTTTGGATCACAACTTTTAAATCAATAAATCGGGCAATATAATTATCAGCGAATCGTTCGAAAAACTAACAGAAAAAATCTCAAGTATAACATTTTCATAGAATTCTAGTCAGTCTAACTTTTTCCTTCAACAAGAACGTGACAACTCATGAAAACATGGACTCAAACTTAAATTCATGGTGTTTATTCTATTGATTGACATCTTAGAAAAAAGATTTGGTAAAATAAATTATACGTTGACGGATTACTTTTCACGCTATAAGCTCTAAACCAAGAAGACCCTGACGAAAAAATCCGTAAAAATCACATTTTGCTACAGTTTTCTGCCTAGATCTGTCAACAATGTTAGATATCATTTAAACATAAATTAATTGACGATTGATTAAATTCGAAACAACTTCTGTCTCTAAATTTAAACCGGTTTTAGTAAAAGAAAAATAAAAATTCAGGGGGGGGGGGGGTCAAAACAAAGAAGATATAAGCATACCTGAGATCCTGGTTAATCAGAAACTTCGTTTTTCATTTTACTTTAACGGAATCGAGTTTCTCAACATTAATCATTTCTATCTCTCATAGAATACATATATTACCGTTCTAATTGCTTATTAGTGCCATTGTTTACAACAGCGATGTAGAGCAAAATCAATACCGGGTATCAAAAACGCTTTGTAAAAGTCGAACCAATATTGTAAAATCCGTATTATGACGTAGTGCGATACTCGGACTACTTTAAAGAAAATTATCCATTGGTGTATAGATACATGTATAATAATTACGAAATAGACATTCAAGTATCTAATGTAAGTTTAATATTTGTTTAGCAACACGTTGGATTGTAAATACCTGTTATAAACAACGCCTTCTTTTAAAGGTTCTAAGAATATTCTTGAAATGTATTTGGCACTTTTATGAATATTAATTGGTCTATTTTATAGGATTATCTGGTTTATTTAATGACATGTAAGATCAAAGAAGGATTACTGATACAAATTTGCTTCATCATTCGTAAAATAAAAGTGCATTTAATAATTATGCGAACAGTGACATTCATTAAAAGGCGGAAGGTGAGCATGATTTATTCACAATTTTTGATGTCCGTATATTAATAAACTCTTTCATGATACCAGATCACTTTACAAAATGTTTTTGGAAATACTCATATTTCAATCCAAGTTCTCGAAGTGACATATTGCTGTCAATCCAATTACCGTCACGTCAGTTTGCTATTGATATATGTGAGGGTTATCTGAAGTAGGATCATGTTTTTTTTTGTCTTATGCCACAGTGTGCTGTGATTATTTGTAATATTTAAGGCTAGATTTATCGTAATTTGAAACGAAAGATTTTCCACAGTAAACAATTCATGCCCTGTCGAACCATATTTTCTTACGGTACAATAATTGCTTCGTTTCTGAGTATTGGAAGCTACATGTAAGTGGTGAAAGCGGTAAAGCCAGTTTTCTTAACATGATATAAGAACGAAATCAGTGATGAAAAAAAGAAGTCAGTACAAAAAGTTTGAGGATTAAATGCAAGTCAAAAATGACATCCTCCATTTAGCTATCAATACAGTAATAGACCAATCCACACTTTTCTAGAGTTATATCCCTCGACCGCCATGATTAAAAAAAAAAACATATATTGTTCACAGTATCCTTTGAAGTATCGACGTTTTTAGGGATTTTCGACTTTCGGTCGAAAAGACCTATTGTTATTCTCAGGTATTATTAAGGCCTTTCGACTTTCGGTCGAAAAGACCTTTTGTTTTCGTCTTTTTTAATTATTATTCTCGACAGGATTTGTGTCAGCGATTTTTTTAAAACGGAAAAGAATATTGAAGCAATTATGCAACTTTCCTAGTTGATGAGTTAGAGCAAGCCGTTGATGAGTTAGAGCAATCAAATTTTAGAATAAGATGTATCTTGTCAAGCTGTACAAAACTGTCAGTGTTATCATTTTTGAGATATTAGACCTCAAACTTTAGAAAAGGGGGGGGGGGAGATAAAAAAAACAAAAAATTTCAAATGACCTTAGAAATTTAAGATGACGCATTGATATTGTTAACGTAGGAGTTGTTAACACACGCTCTAAGTCTCAACAAAAAATATCGAGTACTTCCGGTTTTTTGAGTTGATGAAAGTCGTCTATGGAAGTTTCAATGCTAAATTGAAATCATGCGTTCCACGTTTTCTCAAAAACCTTTCAAGTAAACATTACAATATTTCATTAGTATAATAAAACACACAATGCGCAGACCGGAAAAGTTTTTGGGTACACAATTTGAAAATATTAGGGATTTGCAGGGGCCAACGTTCAAAACAGCCCTTTAGCTGTAACGTTTTTTATTTTTTGTCCGATTTCGGTTTATTGTTCAGATTAAAGAGTACAATCTATAAATTATGGTCCGAAGAGCCATTGTTTGACCCTTTATGGGGGTTTGAAAGGCCTAAAGATCATAACTTGTTTAAATTTCCAAAAAAATATTAGAAAGAGTTTTCTCGCTTTGCTGTAAGAATATAGAGTATAAATACTGAAGGCATACCAAGTTTTGTGTCCGAGAAATAAATACTTACTTTAAAAGATTTTTTTTGAAAATATTCCTCCGGAAATTAGAAGTGTAGCTACTTGTAAAGTTTTGGAGTTATCTTTCTTTTGATACTGCACTACTCTTTAGTTACTATTTAAGCAACTGGTTATAGCAAGGAGTTCGGAAATTTTAGAAAAGAAATAATTAAATATTTATACAATTATCTAAAAGCAATTTTAAATGACACTCGTATGTAAGGTTTTGGACTGCCGATTCCGGTACTTCCGGTTCTTACAAGGAAACCACTGAAATAATATTGAAGCACAATATCATTCCTACTTTTTGAGTGAGAGCATTCAAATTTAAGAATTAGATTTATCATGTCTAGATGTACAATATTTTAAGTTTAAGCATTTTTTTATCTCTTACCGTTTATGAGATATAAGGGTTCAAATTTGAAAAAAGGTGGATAAAAAACAAAAAAAATAAAAAAAAACTCAGGAATTTCATAAGACGCCAAGACATTGTTTGAATAGAAGTATTAAACATATAGTCTAAGTGTCATTTCAAATTATTGATTACTTCCGGTTTAATGAGGCTATGAAATATTGTCTATGGGAATTTCAATGTTGAATTCAAACCACGCGTCGTTTTCATGTAAATGTTATAATATTTCACTTTTATGATGACACACACAATGTAAAAAAAAATATGGTGCGAGGGGTAACTTTATAACCCCCTATAGGGGTTTTAGAGGCGTAAATATCACAATCTTTTTTTAATTAAAAATTTTATTTAGAAAGAGTTATCTCGCTTTGCTCAAAGAACGTAGGTAATAACTTTTTCTGGGAAAACCAAGTTTATAACTTGAATATAACAAGAATAACATTTTATATCTGATTAAATTTGGTTTGGAGTACAAAATGTAATAGCAGTTTAGTCGGTAAATCTTCCAACATTTGTACAAATACGGAAATTGTATTATATGGCTAATTGTATTCAGCGCGTCGGCGCGCCCGCGCGTCCATCTCATCTCTTTTATTCCAAGTAAAATCTTCCCGTAGTAAAACACTCAAATGACGTCGATTTTTCTTTATTTTAAAGCATTATCGCTTACATTTATGTGAAGAAATTTCGACCCCGATAGTAAGGATAGTAATTACCTTGACAAATAGTTTTAATTCACTTTTATAACGATAGGCGGTACAGCTTTTATAAATCGCGGATTTATTCTTAAGTGCCACAAACCAAAGTTCTTTGCATTTCGTTTTTAATTCATGATTTGGACATCAGTTAACATTATTTTTTTCTATAATATGACATTGATCCTGGATTCCAGTCTACTTTTGTAAGACTAATTTTCGCATTAAATGCCAACAGAGACATAAATAACATAAACACAAATTTTTTTATGTCTCTGATGCCAAACATGGTATCGGTGTTTTACAAACACACATTGTCCGTATTTATTATTATATAATCGTCTAGAAATTGGACTTGTTCAGTCAATAGTCCAACTGAAGCATTATAAATCAGGGTATAGTGTCATCAGTATATAAATTTACATATATAGCTGAGTGATTCAATCGCAAGATTTGTCCATACTGTCTTTAGTGTGAATGATATCAAATATATGTTTACCTACGGCGAATCGTCGTCTGAGCAATAATATCGTAAGGCTTAGGCTGTACTATTACATTGTAACAGCTGATTTTAGTCAAATGGTGGTTTTAAAATGAAACAAAGCAATTTTTAGCTTACTGTAGAAGCAGATATATTCGTTGAGGATTTGATTTCGTTATTTTCGTTGGCAGTATAAATCAACTAAATTAAATCCATGACAAATTTTTAACCCAAGTAACAAAGAATACAAAGAAATTATTATATGAGGAAATTAAATGCCAACAAAATTTTATTTGGTTTAAAAGCAACGAAATTTTGACACCCCCCCCCCCCCCCCCCAAAAAATAAAATATATGTGCTTTTATTACCTTATCAAAGGAATGTTGTTGTTTTATTACAAATTAAATGTTTTCGTCTATTTTGTATGTGTATTCAGGTTTGCAAGTGATCTATCGAACTGCCGGTTAATAGACTGCGATCTATTAGACCACCGGTCAATAGACAGTGATCTATTGGACCGCCGACCAATTAATGCGATCTATTGGACCGGCAACGTATTTTTGAGAGCAAAAAGTTAATTTCTAAATAATTAAAAGACACATTTATCATGTTTATTTTACTATTGACGTTCTTAACATTAATTGTTTGCAAGTGATTCTATCCAATTCTTTGGTCATATAAAAGCTATTTCCCCCGCGAAAAATGCTTGCATTGAGGCCAAATGTCGATTTTCTGTTTCTCTTGGGAGTAATTCTGGTTAAACAAATGAAGAAATTATGAAATCTTGCCCCCCCCCCCAAAAAAAAATGCACAACTTATTGATATTTCAAAAGCAACATTTTCAAGTTAATTCTTTCTCTGAAATCTAAACCTAAGCATAATCATAATACCCCCGGCCGGTGATACAGGCAGTAAAATAAGAGCTAACTTGATGTCAGTCTTTGCTTTTTGTGTTGTTTTTGCATCCCTGCCAGCTAGAGCTTTTATTTCTGCTCCTTGGTCTTCATTACTATACTGTACTGAGCATGCTGTTGAATCCATAAAACCATTGACAGACAAATTTTCTGGGTAAGTGAGATGATGAATTGGGTGCATATTCTCATCCTTTTTTCGGTACAAGGCCTAGTGGAGAAACCTGTAAGTTTGGGAATGGTGGGAAATCAAAGGGGCCAGTCAATTGTTTCAAAACACACTTCTCTCTGATTTTTAGTTTTAACTTTTTGAGCATTACCTGGATTATACAAGCTCAACAGGTTGTCAGACCTCTGGAGCTATCTAGGGCCTATATATTGAAGCCTAAACCCACAAGAAACACGTACCAAAGAGAATGGCTATCCTTTCATTCCAGGGGTATACATAGCTTTCGTAAATTAATAGGCGTTGTTCCCAAGAAATGTAAAGAACCATTATTTTGCACATCTGATATTTCGGTGGTTTTCTCCGTATTTGCTGCGTGCATATCTGTACATGCAGTGCCGTCACGTCTATACGATTGCGATGCAAGGAATGATACCATGGGCGATACCGCTTCAGTCTGTACCGCTGATGACGCATTTACTACCGCTCATGGTGCATTTTGTTCCAGTTGGATTGAAGGCATCTGAGGCTTGCTCGCGATCATGTCCGGCGACTGTCTTCGTCGTGATGAAAAATAGGGTAGGTTTAGTTCCATCCCATCGCTTCTAGCTGGTTAGCCCATACTCTCCTGTCTTCTCTTAAAAGTCTGAGATTATATGAAGACCTAAAAGGCGACATTTTTGCTGATTAAAACGCTGATGGTGATATTTGTTTACACAATCTTTAAGAAAGCTGTCTGCTCCTGTGCTCGAATGGGGTTAAAGAAAGAACTCCTTGTTGTTGGCAAAATTCATTAACTTGTACCGCGACTTATTTGTAATGGTTTATAAAATTAAATAGAAAATATTACTAGTCTTGTCCTTAACATTTGTTTGGCTTTAAGTTATAAATAAAAAAATAAAATAATCTTGATTATTAGAAATAGCTAATATTAATTTTTGTTTATTATCAATTGATATATCGCCATTGAAATTTTCCCTTTTGGTTAAACAAAACAACAACTTCCAGGTACTTGAAACCATAATCCTAATATTATGTTTAATGTGTAGAAGACTACGTCATATAAACTTAAAGCTGCTAAACCAGTTTAATGTAAATTCGTCTTGCGAAATCAAGACATTTCGTCAATAATATGCACGATTTATTACACTTTGTCCCGCGTTTTTGCTTCCACCACTTTTCGCTTGATATTTCGATAATCATTAATAACTTTGAGCTGTTTTGAAACGCCTCCCCACCGCTTCACGTTTCAATACACAACCCCAAATGAAAAGTCTACGGGGATTTTGCAATGCATCAACCATAATCAAGCCCAGATGATAACGTTGAAAAATTGTGCAGGGTTTCTGAGTGAGTTCCGAATGCCGAATAGATGTAAACATTTCCCATTCTAAATCTCAATAAGAAATTTGTTTTCGTTCCGTTGAGCTTTTAAGACTGAAAAAATGATAAAGTGTCAATGAAGTTACTGGAATGTTTTCACTTCTACCGATTTCATTTGTATTTCTTTCACATATGTGTGTATTTTTATTAAGAAATATCAAAATGCGATGGAAGCAATAACTAGGGACAGACTATAACTAGTATTTGATAATCATTAGCCAATCTAAGTAGTAGTTACGCCATATGGGGTAAATTACTTGTACGGTTCCATAGTTTACGATTATTCATTATATCTTATTATTATAGTAATATTGGGAGTGCACTTGCCTCTAAACAATACGGTGCTAATGCGTTGGTCTATATATATGTACATTGTACTTTGTGCATTTCGAAATGACTTTCTATTCCCGACAAAGATTAATAATTCTTCATTTAACAAAAATTCATTGCCCTAATGAATAGATCGACTTCTCATTGTTATATTTTTATTTCATATTATTTTCCGACTTAAAGTTTCGATATTTACCTCAAAGAATTAAACTTATTAACACAATTTCATATGTAAGAATCCTAAATTGTGCAATGCTTCTGTTTAAACAATTGAAATTAAATTTAAATTGATGAAGTTAATTAGTTTTTTAAAATATTATTTGATACTCTGTATCAATGTATGTATTCTAAAAGTGGCTGAAAAAACATGTACATATATATTTTGAACAAAATCAATCAATAAGCAAAAAAAAAAATATTTGAGAAATGCATGTTGCGAAACCGTGAATGGTAAATGTCAAATTCGATTGGCTACCGCTATTCACTGTCCACAAAACAAGTTTTCTATTCAAACGCTTTCCTATCACGTGATTGACTTTCTATTAAACCTTTAAACAGGATACCCTTATTTCATTTAACAAGCGTTTTTCTACTTGTCCGAACAAATGGAGAGAAATATTAAATAGAGTCTTTCTGACAAAGCCATTGCCGATATTGTTTTGTCTCGAGCTAAAAATGAGATTTATTTGACGAAGTAAGTTATTCGAGTCTTTTATCCGTGTTGAGTTTTGGCAATTTTGATCTGGAGTAGCTCTTACTGTGGAGTATTAAGTACGCGCTAAAAACAACTTTGTTGATGTTGTTTTTACTCGAGATAGTGGGCGGGGTTAAAAAAAGTGTGGGGTATGTACATATAACCCACACTTTTAACAATAGAAAACTCGCCAAGCTATGGTACAATGTTGGTTTAAGGTCAAGATCTAGTAAATGAAAGGTGCCTACAGGTTCATAAAATTTAAGATAAAAACTCTTTCAATGATGTTTCATAACAATAGCTTTGTTTGATAGGGTGTACCGGGACAAAAATTTATGGTAAACACAATTAAAAATCATGTTTCAGTGAAATATGAAGGAACTGAGGAACAAATTTCGAAGTTTTGTCCATTTTTGACCAATAAACTATATCTATACTGCCTACAGTCCCCCCCAAAACGGAATTAAACAAGCTCTTGAGCTCTTCTATAAAATGATGTCAAATTGAATATAGGTATCGGGATTACTTTTCCCATGATTTTACATAGAATGTCAAGAAATTGTTTGATTTTCCACATAATTCCTTATAGCCGTAACGTACAGGAAAAACATTCTTCAAATCAATTATGACGTCATAATGGTTCTAGCACCAAAAAGACACTTTGGAATCATTTACTAGATCTTGACCTTGATTAATAACTAGCGTTACACTTAATGATCACGCATATATTATGGTCTAAATATAAATAAAACGTTTATAAAAGTTACAGGTTTTCCCTTTGCCTATTATAATATAAACAATATCGAAAGTTTTAAATTCGTTGAAAAATAACGCAAATTAATGACGGGTTGAACTATTCACCATGAATCGGACAATATTTACATTTCTACTACAGTTATTGCCGAGATCAAAGAGATGCCGCGGACATTATTCTCCAATATACCACGAACGTCATCAGTAAATTATCAGATCAGAAATACCTATTTGTCTCGCACTGATCATGAAAGTACAAATTCAAACCGTAATTTTTTTTAAAACCATGTCAATTTCACGTGTTAGTTCCAGTCAGAAGGATGTGTATTGCCTCAAATGTTTATTTTTAAGAGATCAATGCGGCTGTTCCTAGGACCTCCCTAACACATTTTCACTGCATGTTTTTAAATAAAACATATCACGTGTAGTAGTAATAATCGTATTAAATTGCCCTTAAAATATTAGGAACATGATTCAAAGATATTTTATATATAAGTGAAGAGTATTAAAAATCCAAAGAAAACGTCTGTCGTCTGCATGTGATTCCTTTGATCGATACACATGTAAACATTACTAACAAAACCGTTGGTGTTACACGGAACAGCCGTCAAAATGACCTAGATCGTCTCTCTATAGAAGAAACGAACTGTAGAAATACTGGACTGTAAGTAGAATAGAAATAAAGTTCTTGTTTTTGTGAATGTTGCAGGATAACCTCCTCGGTCTCGAAATGTTGTTTGAAATCTGAAAGCCACGGCTAACGCCTCGGCTTTTATATTTCAAAACAACATTTCTCGACCTCGGAGGTTATTCTGCAACATTCACGAAAACTCGTACTTTATTTCTTAAGTACAATGCATCTGGCAGGTGTACAATAGAGATTAAAAATAATAAAATTTTCTGATTTTAATGATGCGAAAATACAGAGGTTCAGAAAAATAAATTTATTTAATTGCTATTCAGATTTCTTTAAACGTAAATCCTCAGAAGTACAATCAGGAACTAAGACTAGTGCTTCTGTTTAAAGGAGTATTTATCATAGGGGGTTCTTTATCGTGCCAGCACCTACAGGAAGTTTGGATTAAAAAGGCAGTATCCTTAAAACTCGAATGTTTAGTTGAGCTGAGGAAAATTTTAGTATTAATTATTTTTTAAATATTTCTTTTATTATACCCAGTACATTTAAAGGTATATGTGGCGTATTTTTTCATGCTCAGAAATATTTGATTGATTTATTTATTTAGATAAGTTATATAAAGATATATCTTCATAATAAATTACGCAGCTTACATCCTTCGGATTAAAAAGATATAAAAATAAATAGATAATTATTATAATTATTATGGAGTCGATATTAAATCCGCATTTGAAAAAAAAAAACTGCCTTAAATCGTTCACGTGTTACCACGATAAGTATATCACAACAACAATGGCGACGTCAAGAAAGATAGATATACCGTTAAGCTTGACTGACAAGGATAGGAACAAAGGGAAGATTGTCATCGAAGACCATGTAGAATGATGGAATAGGAATTAAAGCCGAATTAAACTTAATATGTTTATCATGAAGGTGTAGGGGTTTTGCTAGTCAGGTTCGTACGTACTCCATGTGTTCCATGTCTTTACTTTATAAGTTATAAACCACAAGTAGAGAAATTATACTCTGTCCCGAGTTTTTGCTTCCACCACTTTTTGCTTGATATTTCAATAATAGTAAATACCTTTGTGCACAAACTACGTTCATCCACTAATATGTAAAATGTCCAGATTATCTGTTTTGAAACGCCCCCTCCACCGCTTCAGGTTTCAATACACAACCAAAAATTGAAAGTCTACGGAGATTTTGCATTGCATCAGCCATTAATAAGCCAGGATGATACCGTTAAAAAATTGCGCGATGTATTCCGAATGGAGAAAGGATGTAAACATTCCCCATTATAAATCTCCGTAAGAAATAGTACATATTTTTAAAGAGACTTTGTATCACAACCAGATGATAAATGGAGGATTTCCTGTCAAACTGCCAATGTAGACATGTCCTTTTTTCATTACTAAGGTCCAGGAAAATCTCAATTGGAATATCATTTCAAGCTATAACAAATTCTTTCTCTAATTACTGCAATACTGGTCAATTTTTTTTAGATTTAAAGTGCATTATTCAAAATATAACAGAATCAGAATTTCATGTGAATATGCAATTTAACTTCCCAATAACTAAACATATCTGCGAATTAAAAAAAATGATTCTAGAGATCTAAACACAAACTCCTTAAGAAGTAAAATAAACAACCAGGACTGATGGACTTTTTGACAGACAAGAGTAAATCTTTTTACCCTGTAAATTCTTGCAAAAAGTATAATAAGGTCAAAAAATTGTTGGGAAGCAAGTATAACAATTCTTTCTTTTTTTATCTTTATTAATTCATTAAAATGACTTCGTCATTATAAACAAAATACATACGTGCAACGAAAAGAAAATCATCCAATATATTTTCACTTAGTAATAAGTAAAATACAGCTTTGTTAAATGAATAAACAATCTTTCAAAGGAATTAATTCCCGGTTTTTTTTTAATCTTTATAAATTCATCTTGGATATATTCCCTTTCATCGATTTCAGTTGTATTTCCTTCACAGGTATGTGTATTTTTATTTAAAATCATCAAAAATTGATGGAAGCAATAACTTGGGACAGACTATAATCAAGAATAAATACACTCTCAGTACATGCATCCGTCAGGGAGACGGGGGTATTCACTCATTTTACCGTGTCGTTGATGATGAAATCGTGTTTCATCTTTAATACACATAATTAAAGTCCGTCCCAAGTTATTGCTTCCATCAGTTTTTGATGATTTTTTATAAAAATGTGCGATTATTGTGTGAGGAAAAATCGAGTGAGCAGTCATCGCTAAAAACAACTCGCCTTTGAAAAGTCCGGAACGTACCGTTACCTCTTTTGATAAAAAACCTTTAAACTCCGAACCATGACGACAAAGAAATTACGACAACAAATAAAAAATCTACAACTAGTAGACTAATTGTTCTCGAACAATAAGAGATCTTTCCACCTAAATATTTTTTCATAAATTGCTAGATTGCTCAATAAGGTGTACAAAAATTATCATACTAATTATATATAGTGTACTATAAAAAGGAAAAACCACAAACCCATAAGTGATTTTTAAAGAATTATTTTTTATTTCAATCAATTGCTTTAAGAATTCCATGTTGTTTATCGTAAACATCTATTGAATTACTTTTCTGAATTTTGTTGCACTTACTCTGTACAAAACTGAGCCTAGTGAATGTTCTTTACACAAGCATATACACAAAAAACCTAACAATAGAAGAGCGTGTTCTAGAGGCAAGCTATCTTTGTACAATATGAATGGGTTGACTGCAAAAACAATTCCACTTGAGTAGCCACATGACTTGATGTGATACCTGGCTGACCCAATTGAATGCCTTATTGCGCAATCCAGCAAGCTATTGAAATCCTAACTAGAATTCTGTATTTCAAAAGATATAAAACTTAATTAATTAACAGGTTTCCAAATGACTTTGACATTTGACCTTTATGTCATCTTGTTCAACCAAGGTAGACGCTCCCATCCCAAGTGGTCCAAAGTCTCTTTGCTAGATATTAAAAAGTTGGAAGCTGTTTAATCAAAGTTTCAATACTTTCAGGGGCAATAACTGCTAAAAGGGGGCCTCAGATCTTTTCGGTATGAATAGATTGAAGAACTCTTTAAGTGTACTGAAGACATTGGTAAAAGTTACAAGTCTCTATCTCTTTTGGTTTCAGAGGAGTAGCGATAACAAGCATTTTACTTTAGGGGCAATTACTCTTTGATTGTTTCAAGGTAGGAGCTGAAGGGTTATAATTTAAAATGTCTTATGATGTTCTACTAATTCCATAAAAATGTTTTTCTCTACCAGCCTTAATAAAAGAAATATAAAAACTCATTAATTAACGGATTTCCAAATGGCCTTGACCTTAGACCTTTATGTCATTTTGTTTGACCAAGGAAGACGCTTCCATCCCAAGTGGTCCAAAGTCTCTATAATAAGTAATAAAAAAGTTGGAAGTGATTTTATTGGAATTTGAATACTTTCAAGGGCAATGACTACTAGAAGGGGGCCTCAGATCCTTTTAGTATGAATAGATCGAAGAACCCTCTAATTGTACAAAAGATATTGGTAAAAGTTCCAAGTCTCTATCTTGTGGTTTCAGAGGTGTAGCGATAACAAGCATTTCCTTTCTCAAAGGGCAATAACTCTGTAAGCTCTGGGAGTTTTTTGACACAGGGTCAATTTGTACCTTAACTTTTAATGAGCAATTACATAAGGTTTAAATTCTGGATAATTCTAATAACAAAAAGTGACCCCGAGGTAATTATAAAAAAAGAAGAACTAGTAGACTAATTGTTCACGGAAGAATTTGAGGCCTTTCCACCTTTCATAATGATAAAAAAGAATCCCGAAAATGTTGATAATTATTGAGTAATAAGTGAAAAATCAATTTACGAAAAAAAAAATCGGTTCCGCCCACCGGTATCGAATCGATAACCGTAATCTTTGTAGGCGAGAGTGTTGCCACTACGCTACGTCGCTTGTTACTTGATAGAAGGTAAAACTTGTTGAGTTGTGTAGTCAATTTGTATGATGATAGAAAGAAGAGATTGGGCGTTCTTCTGACCATCTAAAGTTGATACCCAATGTTGAGAAACCTTTAGAATAGATAGGCGCTTCACTCTTTCAGTGGATACGACTGCTTCGTAAGCCCAGGAGTCTCTCCGACAAGACAGCGTTCAACATTTTTGAATGACCTTGGCCTTTGACCTTGACCTTTTCGGCATGCGGAAAGGTAGACAAAGTCATCGAAGTGGTTCCGTGTCCCTTCGATCAGTCGTTTTCATTTTTAAGTTATACACTAAAAATTAAGAATTTCGGACGTCAGTTATTGTTAGCGGAGACTGCGAAACCCTTCGTCTTTCGGAGATCTGCGACTACCCTTCATGCCGACATCATCCGCGAAAGTTTCCAAATTGCGAGTGTTGCGGCTTCCGAGGAGTAGCGATAACAAACTTTTACGTGCGCGCGTTAATAGTAACGAAACGCCAGGTGTTTTTGTGACGCAGGGTCAAATGCCCACATCATTTTCAGAAAGCAGTACGACGTGAATGAAAGCGTTTCGATAAGTCGCGAAACAAAAATTCAATTTGTTTACAGAAGAAAAATAAAAAAAAAAATAAACAGAATAATATCAGTAGGCCTTAACACTGTGGTGTAAAGACCTAAAAACATAAGAAATACAAAAGGTCTTTCACCTGAGATGTGCAAAGACCTAATAAAAAACATAAAGAAAACAAGAGGTCTTTCACCTGAAAGGTGGAAAGACCTAAAAAGAACTCGATAGACGCATAGACGAGGACAACGAAGAACACAGATCCAAAACTACTTATTTAAAACGAGTCCGTAATGTGCAGAAATTAAGCGGAAATGAAGATAAGGACGATATTCTTTTCGACGACTGGATAGAAGAAGTTGAACATGTCATCAAAAGTCACCGTATGAATAGAGAAGAAAGTACCGACTTTATATATTCAAATCTGACGGGATTGCCAAAGAAGAAATCAAATATCGGCCATATGAACAAAAGTGCTGCGTATTTTAAGTGAAACGTTTGGAGATAAAGAAGGAATAAAAGTCCTACAGCGAAATATCTTTGAGCGAAAACAGATGGAGGGGGAGTCTTTACGTGAATACAGTTACGCTCTGATACGATGAACCTCATCAAGAAAATCACGACAAAAAACACAGATATTATTCCGAACCCTGATTGGACCATGTGTGAACAATTAGCGCTAAATGTGAATGATATATCATTACGTAGAGAATTAAAACGAATTATTCGTCAACAGCCGGATATACATTTTCTGGACTTCCGGGACGAAGCAATATTGTTTTCAGAGGATGAAGAAAAGAATCGCTCAAAGTGCTCAAGAGACAGACATACTACAGAAAAACACATCTTCCCAAGTCAAGGGTTACTGATCTGCTCCGCTCTACATAAATCCTTGACCGAATAGGCAGAATTTGACGGGGTTAGAAACCTCGCACGCTGGTTAGTGTCGTACAAGTTTGCATGATCCAATAAGAAACGTTGTTTCAATAATGATGTTAATTGTGAATTGATTAATTTTGAACCGTTGTCAAATAAATTTGAGACGGAATTATAGTAAGTATTTGACTTAATGTTATCGGTTTTAAGTCCGAATGAATCCATATTTTCTACGAATTAGATTTTGTTCATGGGAGCAGCCATACTGCTATACTGTTTCTGTTTATAAAGCTTTCTCTGATTGGTCAGAACAAGAGGTCACAAAAGTTTCAAAAGATGGCGTAACCTGCATATGTATAGTCTTTTCGGTCAAGGGTTTATGTAGAGCAGAGCGGATCAGAAACCCTTGATTTGGGAAGATGAGAAAAACAGTCCGCAGAATCATATCCAAAGAATCTGTCCAGGAAATCTCACTTCGGCAAATTACCAACAATCGGGAAAATAGATCCTGCTGATGAGCAGAGTCCGACATCAGTAGGAAATAAAGAGGATTCCACTTGTGTCAATCATGTTCTTGGACGGGGCCCTATGGTTAAAATTAAATTGTTTGGAGTAGAAATTAGCTGTTTATTAGACACTGGGTCTATGGTGACTACAAAACGGAAAGTTTTTATAGAAACAACTTCGAAGCACTCTCTAAGAATATAAAGAATGATGTGAAATTGAATATAAAAGCAGCAAATGGAATTTCAATCCCTTATATAGGATACATAGAAACTGATGTTGAATGTATGTGAAACGTTATAGAAGATCGCGGTATCCTGATAATTAAAGATACAGAAGAAGAAATGACTCGAAAACGTAAACACAATATCCCGGGAATTTTAGGAATGAACATTATTGGACAGTGAATAGACATTTTTATTAAAAAACATGGAAATTATTATCAAAAGAAAGTGTCTGAAATATCCTGCAATTCGAAAATTAAGTCAGCAGTCCGAGTGTGTGATCAAAAGAACAGAACTGTGCGTGGTTTTGCTAAACTGTCTGCGCGACATCCCGTTAGAGTCCCCGCAAGATCTGTAATCGTGATCAACGCTACTGGACCGCCGATACCTGGAAATTACTCAGCCGTCGCAGAACCATTGTCGCAGAGCGAGCACCTGAGTCACAGCATTGTTGAAGTTCGGACATTCGTTCAAGTGATCAAGGGCCATTTCTATCTGCGGCTGGCAAAAATAACTGATTCTGACGTCTGGATTTCACCTCGAACACGCATTGCTAAATTATCTAAAGGAGAAGAAGTAATCAATGAAATTAGTGACCCTGTGCAATTATCCAATTGTGGCACAGTACAGGAAATATTTGTGCACTGTTATGTGACAGAATCTACTACTGAAAATTCCTGTGATCCGGAGTTCCGTATTCCTGTAAACTTGAAACCAAGAAAAACGAAACATGGAAACACTATTTCACAGATATCATGTTTTCAAAGTCGGATTTAGACACAGGATTTACAGATACGGTAAAACACAAAATAAAGCTGACGGACGGAGTACCGGTCAATTTACCGTATCGACGCATTCCCCCCGACGCAATTTGAGGAAGTTAAACAACATATTAGAGAGATATTACATAGGGATATTATAAGAGAAAATACCAGTGCATATGCATCACCAATTGTAATCGTTCGCAAGAAGAATGGTAAATTACGTCTGTGCGTTGATTATCGGAAGTTAAACTATAAGACAATCAAAGACGCATATTCTCTCCCCCGTGTTGAATCATTTGATACACTGTGTGGTTCCCGTTTCTCGACCATGGATTTGACTTCAGGATATAACCAAGTTGCAGTGGAGGAGAACGACAAACACAAGACCGCATTTACAACACCATTTGGACTATACGGATTCAACATCATGCCCTTCGGTCTGTGTAGCGCTCCCGCCACCTTTCAGAGACTAATGCAGCACTGATTCCGTGATGAAGTTTTCGAGATACTCCTGGAATTCTTAAATGTTACTATTGTGTTTTCACGGCTGTAGAAGAACAAATTCAGAGATTGGAAGTAGTGTGTCAGAAACTCTGTCAGCATGGACTTAAATTAAAACCATCTAAATGTGATGTTTTCAAAGAGGAAGTAATAAAAGTACCTGGGACACATAGCATCAAAGCATGAAATTAACACAGATCCTCAAAAAGTGCAAGCTGCGCCATTGTGCAATTTAATCAGAAAGTTTCCGAATGCATCTAAGAAGCTGTTCTGTGAAAGTGGAATAGTGAATGTGAAAAATCATTTGTGTTTATTAAAAATTAAAAAAAAATTCTTACCAGTGCACCAATTCTAGGATATGCCGATTACACAAAACCTTTTGTGCTTGAAGTCGATACAAGTTTCAACGGTCTCGGAGCGGTACTGTCCAAAACCAAGATGGTCAATTATTTGTTATTGCGTACGCCAGCAGATCATTTTTCCCAACGAACGGAATGCACAGAATTACAGTTCGCGACGTCTTGAACTTTAAGCATCGTATTAGAGTATTACCGACAAATTCCGGGATTTAGTGAACTCTTCTTTTACCGTTTATACCGACAATAATCCGCTTGTGTATCTACAGTCTTCTAAATTGAATATATACGAACAACGCTGGGTGTCAAAGTTGGCTCTCTTCAACTTTGAAATCAAATATTGCAGTGGAAAACACAATTCGAATGCAGGTGCTCTTACATGTATGTCAGTGAGTGAAGAAGGAATACTTACCTTATCAACCAGTCAAGGAAACCTCTGGTCGTCTGAAATTCCAAAAGATGTTATCTGTGTGCAACAGAGATTGTTTCAAGAATCATCCGAAGTGATATGTGATGAAATGCAATGTTTTCTTCGTCAATACAGTCAATAGACGTGATATCAAACGCGTACCGTCGGAATATATAAGCAGTGACAATTACACCGCATGTGACGTTAATCCATCCCTATCGCTGAGTCTGAGAAAAGTACGTGGAATTAAGAATCAAAGACTGTGAATGTGACATATATATTGAACATTTGATTTATATATAATTTTATGTTGATTAGTTTGTGTAAATTTTGATTTTTTATCGGGACGATAAAATTTAAAGCAGGGGAGTATGTGGGCAGATTTAAAATTAATCATTGACAATTATTTATTATACAACATGTGCTACTTCAATTGCATATGGTTTCAAATTTACAAAATCTAATTATGAACTAAGTTACGCTAGTTCTTGTGCGCAGGTGGATTAAGTTAGTGAACACTTTCTTCACTCTTCCATTTGCCGTTGTTCCCATTGGCTAGTATTATCGAATCAGATCATTTCTATAAAACCCGGTAACTTTTGATTTTGTTTAACTGTGAGTCCGGCGATTTTGTTCACCAACACCTCGCACAAGGTATTTATTGTATCAATTTGTATAACTTTTCTTGGTGTCTACATAAGGTAAACTAAGATTAAAATAAAGTTTAAAGGTTTAATTAAACCGTAATGAATTACTGTGTATAAATTGTATATATATTTACATGTATTTATATTTATTTACAGAATCACCTTTTTGTACATATTAAACATCCTAAACAATGAACCTTGCCTTTTTTATTTTCTCGGTCACACTATGTTTACAATATTTTTGTACGTATCTTCATATAAAAAATTTATTACTAAACTCATTTGCCTTAAAAACATCCTCGATAGTTACAGTTTGTCCTCCTATCAAAATCTTCACTACACTACGTTTGAAGAACTAAAGCATTTGTACATTTGCAAAGGTTGTAAAGTTGCTACTTGTCCACAAGATGAAACTCGGGGGCTATAACTTATCAGTGTATATACGTTGGGACCAGAGGGGGTTGACGAGACTGGTCTATTCTTGTATCAAGACAAGTGATTTCACTTGTATATAATGTTATCCTTCTGAGTTTGTCCTAAGTTAACGGCACATCAGAACACCTTTCTGCACTTCTGTCTTGATATCTTTGACAGAAACTATTTAAAAAGGAAAATATGAATTTTTATCCTACATTCACGAAAACGTCTTCATCAGCTTACAAAAATTATAGAAAAAGTATTAAGAATACAAAAAAGTTGAAAAAAACAAAACAAGGTATTCCGTTGAAAACGAAAGACATGAATTACAAAAACAGATGAACTACAATGATGTACGCTTGCGATTAGTGACGTTCAATAAGAAACGATATGTATGCATGATTTATTAACATAAAAGAATACATTAATAGAAATAAGTCAGTGAATCAAAAATGGATTGGTAGTATGCAAAACACGAAGCTGGAATAATGGGGCTCAGTCGGACTTCCAGAAAACTGGATTGTCGTGGCCCTATTTAAACTAATAGTATCGATTATCTTTAAAAGAAAATATCGGTATACACTGTAAATACATCAATAGAAAAATAATTTAACTTCAAAAGCTATGATTACAAAAGTTGTACAGATTGGATTATTGTTAGATATTAAACCTTTATATCTAAATAATTCACCCCCCCCCCTCCCCCGACCAAAATAAAAAAATAAAATAAAACTAAGGCACGATTTATTTATTCAAAAGCTTACATTGAAAATATTATGGGCTATGTTTATTTTTACAATTTAAACATGTACATTCGCCATATTTAACCAAACAACTATAATTGAATTGAATTGAATAATATTTCATAATTATACGCCACAGTTTAGATTAAATTTAAAAAAAACCCATCAAAAATCTTGGTGTTTTTTTTAAATTTCGATTAGTGTCATAATGAATAGTAAGAAATGTCCAATACATACGCAATCTTTGCAACGAAGTTATAAGGTTTATGCATTAGCTTTATAGCTTTGTAAAACTAGAAGAACGTTTCTAGTTTGTATAAATGATTATAAATACTTTATTTTTAAAGTTGAACGATATATTTGCAATATTATAATAACAAACAAGTTAAATAATTTAATTTTAAACGACATATTGATGTAAGATTTTTCAAAAACCACCAATTTAACCAACTGAGGTATAATTATGTATTTTTTATACATACAAATCAATATGTATCTTCGGAGAACCTTTTCTGTAAGCTACGGTTACCGTTTTTTTTTCTTATTGAGAGTATTTTATCAGAAGCAAAAAGCAATAGCCATGTTAAAGGCCGGTTCTGGGGTATAAATAGCAGCCAATCGGGGAAATGGAGGAAATTTCAATTTTCTTGCCACTCTTCACTTCAGGGGATATTTTTTCAAATTTATACAAATATCACCAATTACCACTTTAAGGTAGTTGTTGTGTATATAAAGTTATGTGTTCTGCATTTGAAAATATATATAATTTACTTTAAAAGTATGTAATAAGGGAGAATTAATCATTTTAAATTCTGAAGTGACACTGATTTTCAAATTTGCCCATTTTGATTGACAGCAGAGGTTTGTTTACATTACACCGGAAGCTCTAATCTCCACAGACGCATTCAAAATAGTTGCTAATAAGATTATGTCTTAATCATCCTACCTCAGCAAAGAGAGAAAGAGTTAAGTCCAATAAATCCATTTATTTGATAAACAAAGAACACATACACTGCATGTAAGCGTGAATGTGCATCCTGCTGAGTCCGGCTGTTATCTCCTGACCACTGCTCATAGCACAGTTTACACGAACCTTTCAGTGACCAGATAAGAGTCCAGTGCAAATGTAATTTTCACAAAAACAAATTCCAATAAAAAGAAATTTTGAACAACATTTTCTGATTTAAATAAAAATAATGTGTATAATTATATTATTTTTTATTAAAAAAAAAAATAACACGGTCACTGCCAACGGTGTCCCATGTATGAAATATTTTTGGGGTTGGGAAACCAAACTCGCACCAAGTTGACAACACATTCTGGTAGAATGTCCCTACGATGGCTTGCAACATTGGTAAACCGAGGGTCTAACTGAAGAACATTTAGTTTTCTTTCATCAAGAAAAACTCCTCTATGGAAAAGCATTGTCCAGAAAAACTTATACTTTTCCTTACGGAACGAGGTATTTCTTCTGTCAGGTAATGCTGGTTCAGAAGGCCACCACATTTGTCTGATTTTCCCGTCTGTTATGCAGGGTTTGCAAAAACAATGTTCACATTCATCACAGTTTTGACTTTGCGGGATACAGAAGTCGTCAGCACTGATGTCCTCATTCCCAGTTGTATTTTCTTCACATATCATTTCTTCTAACTCCCATTCATTAAAATTGATGAATTGAATTATTTATTCCCTTTGATCAGAGTTTACCCTCAAAGTTATTATACTTGTGTCCTCATTTTCCTCCATTTTGTTACAAGAATGATGGCCAGAATTGGAGGGAAAGTTTCAGGGCACGGGGTACCAAAGGAGATTTCTCTACCATGGCATCATGTTTATGTGGCCATTTTTATAAGCATTAAATTCTTATTTTCTGTCCATCAAAGTTGTTATTAAATATTTACATGGAAATCTATTACAACATAATAACTTTCACCATATTTTCCCCGCATCCACAAATATTTTGATCCTCACTGAGGGCCCACCCCGGGAGATGGGCTGATTAATAGACTTATTGACATTTTGCGGGATACAGGGAGTGCCTCCCCACTGTGAAAATATTTCAGCTTCACATGATTCATTGTAACTGGTCCATTCCAGCCCCTATACGCTTAAAGGGGAAAAAAATTATAAAAAGAAAAAATTTAATTTTAGAAATAATATATGGATGGGCTATATAAAACAAGTATACTCAAAGCGGGAAAATAGTGAAACCATGTGCTGCTGTCTTTTATTTCAACACGTGTCTGTGCTATGCGGGTATCTATTTATAGCTTCACTCTGAAGTCTTATCAGTTGGGGGTGTGGCCTTCTCCCTAATATGCTGAATTGCCGTCCGTGTGGATATTCAACTAGGTCAGATCCGGCCTTTAACGTGTTATAGCGTAGACGTCTCGGATCAAATACTGGGGAAATATTACAGAACACACCGCTGTTCCTCTACCATTTATTACTAAGTATACGTTCTAAGAATTGCCTTTAACGTCGGATTGGCTTGGTCTGAAGTATAAATTAAAAGACAGTTCAGTCGATTAATCTTCCATCTTTTGTATAAAATATGGGAATTGTATATTGTTCTTAAAAGTGACGTGTGTGGTTTTGGTTGAGAAAAACAAAATCATTTTAGGTTCACCAAAGGCCGGAACTTACCCATTATAAGCAAGCCTTAGTATATTCATTCGACTACGGTCATCATGGTATACGACGTTAAAGGGTCTCTCTAAACAAAACACATCCTCATTTACTTGATAATTTATAAATGGTTTAAAATGAACAGATATAAATATGTCAAATAACCCCTCAAGGGGCCCCATTTACAAAAATAAATTTAGATTGTAGCAACTTCCATGATAAACACGAAAAATGAACCTTAACAGAATGATAATTGTGGGTATTTTAACTTTGAACAATTATTATCTGCGAGAAGTAGAAAAGACATATTTTTATCAACAAACATGTCCAGGAGAATCTTCGCGAGCCCTGCATGTACATGTATTTGTTTACAGTAAATACGCATGCGTAATAGTATAAAAGGCTGAACCCCGTAACACGTTGCGATGTAAATATGTGATAGGTAATACGTAATTATTAATTTTGATGAAATAATAAGATTTATTTCATGGAGAGCTTTGTTGTTTTTCTGAAAGTTAATGTATTCATGAGTAGTACAAAAAACCGAACCCGATCGAATTTTTTTTTCAAGTCGGTTTTTTTTTTATTAGATGCGCCGTACTGTCTTTAAGCAAGGGAAACCCAGACTTGGCGCATAATAAAAAAAAATACCATAGATAACGATAAGAAAGAAAATGAATAAATCCTTTGACTTGATAAAATATATTTTCCAAATAAACAAATTCAGCAAGTTTTGTCTGTGATTTTGTCACTGAATAGTATTTATTTTTAGGAATAACGTACCGAACAGAAATATAACCAATGTGCATAAATACTTTGCATCTCTCTCTCTCTCTCTCTCTTACGCAATAACAGCAATCAAGAATATAAATGACAAATGGTTATTAACGCTGGCGGTAAATTACGCGTTTTCTATGGTCAAACAATACGCGTGGGTATTAAATACGCGGGTGCGTGATATACCATACGCGCGGGGGTATTTTATGCGGTTTTAAGCCATCGCTTAACTAGTGTAAATTTCCTCTACGCGTAAATAACCTCTTTTACAGTAATCAACCGAATAAGTTTTATTCCTAACATATAATCAGTTCATTAATTCACTACCTAAGGCTATTTCTTTATTCCGATTACGCATGCGCAATAAAGTCAACATGCAATGGTTCGATAAAAAAGGACGATAGAGCGATAAAGATCTAACGATGGCGCGATAGAGCATTGGGTCTTCGCCATTGAAACATCCGATCATCGACATTGCACCTTCACGTAACGCTCTCTTACCATCGCGTCACTGCCTTATCGCCCCGTCGTGCTATCGCACAATCTTCGTTGCTTTATCGCGTCATCGCCATCGTTTTGTGTCATAGTTTTTTTGTCATCGCATTTTTGCATCATCATAGTATCGACGCTAACTTCGATGGTACGATGATGCGATATTAACTCGTGTTCGTATTCGGATTCCATTCCTTTCGGCCATAATGCTATCACCAACTAAAAATATAAATTATCTAATAACTAAAGGGGATGGTAACCTGCATTATTTTACATTAAAAACACACCATATGTAATAGGTTATCAAATGACGCACACTTTCTCAGCCCTATACCCTTACTTAGGATTAATGGCGGGAAAAAAACATTTTTGGGGGGGGGGGGGGGGCAGGGTATGTAATCGTGTGTTTTAAAAGTTATAAGCGTCCTGTTTTATTGTTTGTTTCTGAATTACTCGGGTATGACGATTGCGACAGTAATTATACACTTATTTTTTAAAAACAGTTTTGTAGTGCACTCCTTTGTTATTTTTCGCTGTTTTACAAGTATATTAATGCGATTCTTAAAGTCTCCCTTAAGTAATTGCCTTCTAATGTATATTGTCTAAGTACAAACAGTAAATGGCAACATGGTAACATTAGTAAAAACAAATAACTGCACACTTATTCACTTTTATTACAACTTTTTAAATTTTCGCAAGAGGCAAATATATATATTACATTATACATGTATATTTACAAGTTCACCGCCGTCTCCCGAAAGGAGGAGGACCAAAAGCACTGATAAGGGTCTGTACACCAGGTTCGAAACCTTCCATCACAGCATTGACACTACTTTCATCCTCGTCTGGAGCTTTATCGCCATCCTCTAATTCACCTCCAGAGATGTTAATCACCTCTAACCCTCCAGCACCTCCTATAAAATGTGATGAGAAAACAGGCTCATGATCATCATCATGATCATCATGTCCATTATCATGCTCCGAAAGAGCGGAGCTGGACGCAAATAATGCACAAATGACCACCAGAGTATTCATCTTTGTGAAAGTGGAAATATCAAAGCCAAGAAAGATCTGAAATTCACAAAGAAAAAAAAACTTGAATTAATCTTTAAAAAAAAGAGAATCTGAATTAAAAGGATCTTTTTAGATCTATGTTTTAAAACCAGAAAAAATTATTAAAAAATTATACCAGTTTCCTAATGTCTTTGTCAAGAGAAAACTTACGTGTTGTCAACTAGACTGTATTGACATTTGAGCAATATATCATTTAGTGAAAATAATTCAAATTAGAATTTAGTCATCAATGACGCTGATAATTTTAATGGGGCGCAAGCATATGAATTATTTATTAGTAAATGACTTTATGAGTGTTGTAAAGTTTAATGAAATTAATAAATAAGTAAAAAGAATCATTTCTTGAAAACAATGAGGTGATAAAATACAGCCGTGCGTAATTAAATTCAACATTAAGTATTTTGGACATTATTACAATTGATCACTCGCCACCCCCCCCCCCCCCCCATCCCCGCGTATAGTATGGTATATTATTACCTTATATACTTTTTATACATACATATGTAAATGCAACATGGAAACTGTGTCAGAAGTAGAACATACATGAGTTAAAAAACAAAACTTCTTATCAAATTCAAGGTTGATTTGATACACGTTTGGGTTTCACAGTCATATTTTTTTAACATTAAATGTGTGCGTAAAGTATTAATTTAAAAACATGTTTAGAGGAAACTTAAAAAAGTAGAAAAAAATCACTCGTTTAATAGTTGTACATGTATATTGTACTCACCGTTAGGGTCTGTCCTGAACATTTTCAGTTACGAAAGTCTCACTTTTATAACTTTCCTAAAAAAAAAAAAGATGAGCATGTCTCTAGTTAATTGCTTTCTAATTTTGTATATTCTTCCCGGTTGAATGACATAATTTTGTTTGACACACATAAGATAATAAGGTGAAAAATTATATAATTATTTAAAAGATCTCTGTTTTTATTTCAGTTACGTACGTAAGGTGACAGTGAGAGAGATATTTCAGTGTTCTGAGGCGATTAAAAACCAATGACAATTCTACAGTGAACAATGACAAATTGTGATCGCACAGACTTCTTCTTATCTACATATGTAAGGACTTCGGAATAGTTTCTAGCTGCTAAATACCGCAGGGTTTTAGTATCACAGCAACAAAACATCATATATAAACATGTAGTTTTTTTGTGAAATTGGTAATTGAAATTGGGTTGATTCTCTCAAACTTTTGAAAAAAGAAAGACGTATTTAAACGGCATCAAATAATGGTTAAGAATTCAAGTGCACTTAATCTAGATGCTGTCATCAGAGAGTTATACCAGCACCAAATCGTAGCCCCTAATTCATTTCCCTGAATCTTTTTTTATTGAAAAGAAGGCTACACGAATTTCCATTATGATTTTCATAAAGGATGAAATCCCATCCAAAACTACACATAAACAACTCTTTATGTACAGTTTGACGTGGAAATGTTTGCATGTGAATAAATTTAATTTCATTAATAAATAAAAATTTTCATGTCAAAGAAAGTATGGACGATATTACAAACTAGATACAATCTCGTTACGAGTAACGAGTAGGTCATCTGTTCGATTTTTTGAAACGATACATTGACATATCGATACAATTAAGAATAAGCATCCCCTAATTTAAGATAAATTTAGCATTGCCAAAATGTTTACCAAAGCTTAACAACGTTTTTTTCTTTTTTTAAAACATAATTTAAGAAGCTTTTAGTCCCCTAAAAATCCCTAAATATGTCATAAATGGGTGGGGCAATGGTTGTTTATTTCAAATTTTAACGATCAACAACTTTGCTTCTATAATTTAATTTGCATTAAAAAAATCTTTATCGTTTTCAATTTATTTGTGATTGACTTGTATGAGTTTAATACGAAATTCTTGGCCACAAATTAAAGGAGCCAGCCCCGTTTTTCCTGATTTTGTTGGAAAAAACGTTTGATACATTACCACTTTTTGCTATATGTCTTTACAAAATATCAACTGATAAACAGATACAAATCAAAACATATGAAAATTTTGATTCAAAATTCGTACCCGATTTGTCAAAAGTGTTGGCATTTTGTTTCTTTGTTTAAATTTCGAATGAATTGTCTATCTTTTTTAGTTTCCTTATTAATAACGTGTTTTAAAACATTACTATGCATTTTGGACACATACAATGCGCATGAATTTCCATGAACTTCTTTGCTGCACGATGAAGAAACGGGGATTGAATATATAATGCTTGTTGCAAAATTCAAGGCAGCAACTGTTGAACTTTTTAACTTCTACTAGACAGACTTTTTTTTGTTTATAGCCGCTTACAAAATTTGGTCGCTCTCTGATGCTTTGCCGACATTAAAAGCATGAGAGAGAGAGAGAGAGAGAGAGAGAGAGAGAGATTTTCACTCTTTACTACACAATATGCATAAAGACACACCAAAAGAGCCCGGCTTTCAGTACTTCAGTACTTTGATTTTGCCAAGGCGAGCTCTAAAAAATGGCGGCGCCCCTCGCTTAAAACAACTAAATAGTGCAATATATAAACTGTAGTCTACATATCCCGCTAATTCCACATCTTTATCCAATAATTACTTTTAATTAACTACATGTAATATACAAGCGCTGCCTATTGAGCATATACATCACAACTGTTTCATTCTACACACAGTTTGAATCAAATCTCCGATGTAAATTTCAACTGTACAAAGAATTTTTACATCTAAATACATGTAAAAGTTATTTAGATCTTGTAAATAAATATCTTGACACATTCGGTTTTAATCAGAAAACACAATTAACCATAACAAAGTTCTTTTCATCAATGGCTGAAAAATAGTATTTTGTGGGACATGCAACATTTTAATGTTAGTCAAAGCACATTTTCTTGGCTATATTTACACTTATGGTAGCAAAATAGTCAAAAAATGAACCGTTCTTTTTTTCTTCACATAAAATATTAATATCTTTCTTAACTAAAAATAAGGTTGCAAATGCCCTAAAAACGTATCCTTTTTAAACTATTTATGATCAACCGAACACAAATATTCTGTACTTATGTTCTTATTCGTTCCACTCAACCGAACGTAAATCATTTTCAATAATAACAAAACATAGGATTAGTGAAGGAAGCGCTTATCTGCCGCATTTTTTTACACGTACAAATACAAGTATAAAGATTCTTCAAACTTCTTTCTGAAATAAAGCAATTAACATTTTATTGTGCATAGTCCTTCGATTTTTAAATGTCACTAAATAAGTGGGTGGGTGGGGATTGTGTAAATGCGGCAAAGAAAAGCCTTCGAATGAGTGAAAATCGTGCTTAACTTGAATACCTGTTCTACAGGTTATACGCTATAAATAGTAGCCAATAGCTACATGTTTAAATATATAACAGCAAAACATATAACATGTGTTTAAGTATCTATGATAAATTAATTTATGTTCTTATTCATTCCACTGAACCGAACATAAATTATTTACAATAATAACAAAGCACATGATTAGTGAAGGAAGCGCTAATTTGCTGCATTTTCGACAATAAAGAAAGAACACTTTAATTTGAAAAGTGGCAAAAAAAATGTTATCTTATTAAATACCATTTTTTTTTTCGAAACCGATAACTTTTCTTATAAATTTTCCTTCACATAGCCATCTTTGGCTTTCTCGGATTTCCATCTACCATGTATCTTAAACAGTCTATCAGTAATGCCGTCGATAGCAGCAGCTGTAGCACCCCCCCCCCCCCCCCCCCGATCTAAGACTTTGCAAACCAAAATTACCGTATTCTAAACCTAAGGACTTTAGTGCGTCGAGCAATATTTCTCTTGCTCGAGTATACGATAATGGTTTGTTACTATTTCTAAGTTTGTAAGACTTATATTTCTTACAGTAAAAAATGGACCTGAAATTGAATTCCTCGGAAGAAGGCAAAATATTTGCTTTCCGTAAATATCTTTCTAACACAGCTACAGGAAAAGTATTATTTGGAGTTCTTGAAATGACCACAGTGCTTCCTTCTTTGTATACATCAGTCTTGCTTCTTTCTATAAAAAACGAAACATGAGAATCAAAAATAAATATGTTAGATCTTTTCAAATTTATCAGTTCGGAAAAACGCAAAAATCCAGCATATTATATTAAACACATGCAGCACGATCGTATATCTTGTGAGGAATTCGATTCTTTTCCAAATTGTTTCACAAATTCTGATAACACTTCCAGTGAAATCGGCTCCTTTTTCTTTAGGTATGGCTCCTGATGTTATAGCTCTTTCTTTCACTGAATTGACAAGAGTGGAATCGCACGGATTTTTAAAATGTCCTAGAGAATGAGCCCAACTTAAAGAATTGACTGCTTCTTGAATTTTAGCCACAGAATGGAATTTAGTCGACAAGTGAATAATGTATAGCGACGTTTGACTCTGAAGCTGGAAAAGGGCTAATCCGGGTATAAAAGAAAAACACAACTTGCAAAAAGCGTTAAAAGCATATTTGTATTTTTTAAATGCGTTTTTCGCTTTGGATTTTAAGCAATACTTTGGGATTGCGTTTTTCAGAGCTGATATGCGCTGATCCTCGTAATCATTTTTGGAGAGGACTTCCTTCAATCTCCCCACAGAAAAAATGTCTGAAAAACGTAAACAAAATACACCAATCAATATGACAGAATAACGATGCAAATTTTATGAAAATATCAAGCCATCTATTGATCACATTCATCATAACTTTGTTTTATACCTTTTTAAAACATATAAATAAGTATCATATTCACTTAGTCTCATGCATTGGTTAAATACCAAAACTCATATCCACTGGTACACCAAGCTGTGTACCAGGACTTACTCATATCCACTGGCTACACCATTCTATGTACCAGAACTTACCCAATTCCACTGGCTACACCATGATATATACCAGGACCTGCTCATTCCCACTGGATACACCATGATGTGTACCAGGACTTACTAAACTCCAATGGCTACACCATGCTATTATACCAGGACTTACTCATATCCACTGGCTACACCATGCTATATATGAACCAGGACTTGCTCATTTCAACAACTGGCTACACCATGCTATGTACCAGGACATACTCCATTCCACTGGCTTTACCATGCCCACAGAAAAAATGTCTGAAAAACGTAAACAAAATACACCAATCAATATGACAGAATAACGATGCAAATTTTATGAAAATATCAAGCCATCTATTGATCACATTCATCATAACTTTGTTTTATACCTTTTTAAAACATATAAATAAGTATCATATTCACTTAGTCTCATGCATTGGTTAAATACCAAAACTCATATCCACTGGTACACCAAGCTGTGTACCAGGACTTACTCATATCCACTGGCTACACCATTCTATGTACCAGAACTTACCCAATTCCACTGGCTACACCATGATATATACCAGGACCTGCTCATTCCCACTGGATACACCATGATGTGTACCAGGACTTACTAAACTCCAATGGCTACACCATGCTATTATACCAGAACTTACTCATATCTACTGGCTACACCATGCTATGTACCAGAACTTACCCAATTCCACTGGCTACACCATGATATATACCAGGACCTGCTCATTCCCACTGGATACACCATGATGTGTACCAGGACTTACTAAACTCCAATGGCTACACCATGCTATTATACCAGGACTTACTCAATGCCACTGGATACACCATGCTATATATGAACCAGGACTTGCTCATTTCAACAACTGGCTACACCATGCTATGTACCAGGACATACTCCATTCCACTGGCTTTACCATGCTATTATACCAGGACTTATACTTCAAACAATTTTTTTTTACTACATAAAGTATCATTCACCCAGATCCAATTAACCGTCAATATGTATGTATCAAGACGGTATATCAAAGTAAAAAGATATATTTTCAAAAACATCAACTTTTTTTAATTCAACAACAATACATCAACATTTACCAGCATCTAATCTTACGGTCGACACGGACGTACAAAAATTTTTGGATCCAAATATAGAGTTTTTGTTCAATCATTGTTGAAAATATTTTGAGGTTTTTTTTTTAGGTCACCTAAGTCCCTCAGGTGACCTATTGCAATTGGTCTTCGTCCGTCGTCGTGCATCGTGCGTTAGCATTTTTACATTTTAAACTTCTTCTTGAAGACTACCATGCCAATCGTTACCATTTTTGGTGTGAAGCATTTCTATGGTAAGAGGAATCTAAATTGTGAAATTCATGGCTCTACCACCCCTTGGGTGCCACGGGCGGGGCCAAATATGCAAAAAAGGCCAAATTTTCAAAAATCCTCTTCTCTACTCCCACGCATGTTAAGAAAAAACTGGTTGCATGGTTATGATGTCCATGAAGCCCTCTACCAAAATTGTGAAATGTATGGCCCCTGGGTCAGGGGTTCTGGCGCTAGGGTGGGGCCAATATAGCCATATAGTAAAAATGTATTAAATCTTGGAAAGTTTTCTTCTCTACTCCCACATATACTTGTTAAAAAACTAAATGCATGATTATGATGTCCATGAAGCCCTTTACCTAAATTGTGAAATTCATGACCCTTGGGTCAAAGGTTCAGGCTCTAAGGTGGGGCCAATATGGCCAAATAGTAAAAATGTATTAAATCTTAGAAAATCTTCTTCTCTACTCCCATATATTTGTTAAAAACTAAATGCATGATTATGATGTCCATGAGGCCCTCTATCAAAATTGTGAAATTCATGACCCCTGGGTCAAGGGTTCAGGCTCTAAGGTTGGTCCAATATGGCCAAATAATAAAAATGTTTTAAATCTTAGAAAATCTTCTCTTCTCCCACACATGTGGGCAAAAAACTGAATACATGGTTTTGATATCCACAATCTCCTTTACCTAAATTGTGAAATTCATGGCCCCTGGGTCAGGGGTTCAGGATATGAGGGGGGGGGGGGGCAATATGGCAATATAGTGTTAATGCATATAATGTTTAAAAATTTTCTTCTCTACTCTCACACATCTGTATAAAAAACTGACTAATAATTATGTCTACCAGGAAGTCCTCTACTGAAATTTTAATTTTCATGTCCCCTCAAGAATGGGTTTTGACTCTAAGGCAGGGCCAAAATGGATGTATAGATGTTAATGCATATAACGTTAAAAAATAATCTTCTTTACTCCCACACACCTGAAAGGAAAACTGAATTCATGATTTTGTAGACCAGATCTTTCAGTTTTTCTCCAAAATTATAAGTTTCACAGTTCTTTTTGAAATGTGGTCGTCATTATACAAATTTATAATGAATAGTATGAAACCTAATTAATTAGATGCATATATGAGACTTCATGACAAGTGTGTTATGGATATATGCTATTCAGGTGACCGTTAAGGCCAATTGGCCTCTTGTTTAATTCGATTACTTCTTGTACGTAATCGCGATAGCTTAGATTTTTTCCAAAAAGGTGAACAACTTCTCTTTGGAACAATAAGAGTACCCTTTGCCTTACAGCTTACAAGATATTTGATAGTTTTAATTATCAGAATAACAGGATGGCACAAACCAGTTATTTTCATCACTCCAGTTCTGAAAAAAACAATCGACATTTTCTGAACCTGGATTCCAAACCAAGGAATCAAATCTTTCCAACTTTTTATAATAGAAATTTGCAGGGCGATCTATTGTTTGCGGACCCCATAATTCATCCATGAATCGGAAAAATTCCTTAGACACATCCCAATCTCCATAGTCTATGATATTACTTATGTAATCAGCTTTGATATTTTTTGTCTTGGAATCCATTGAATATCATTATTAATACCTTTCTGATTACATGCAGAGAAAATATTCATGGCTAACTCTTGTAATTCCAATTTCATACTCCCACATTGCACTATTTTTACACATGCTTGATTATTTGTGAACCACTTAATAGTCTTTGATGCAAATCTGTCTTGAAAACATTTCACAGTTTGTTCAATAACTCTTTATTCACGCCACGTTGAACTTTTCTTAGCCTCATGCTCTTTCCATATTGCATGCAAAACATCTTGATTTACATCAATAGTATAAGACCCAGCTGCAACATTACTTGCATAAGAATAAACAACATCTTTCTCAAAAAACACTACATATTTTTTGTTAGATACAAAAATATTCAATAGCCAAAAATTCAACTCTTTCAATATGTGTTCGATCTTATCTGAACTGAGAACACTATCCCAAGATGACCTTGTCACTTTTTTTCATTTAACAAGAGCGTGCCATAATTCTACAAACATTCCCGAGAGTGAAATACTTTTTACATTTACCTTAGCAAGTTGTCTCGCCATAACTTTAGGCATTAATTTTAACAAACACTCTAATGAAGACTTTAAGTCATCAATACGTCTTTTAGGAATACACAATGTAGAGTCGATCGAATTCCACACTAAACACAACAATTCTAACTGCTGAAAAACAGACTTTCGATATTAACCAGAAAACCAGCCTTGTCCTACGTATCTTGTACGAATTTTGAAACATTTTCACACTGATTTTTGAATTTGACAACATTAAACCATCATCTAAGTACAGAACAATGTCTAAACAATTTTCTCTAAAGTATTTAACAATAGGGCGCAAGCATTTAGTAAATACATCCGGCGCTTGCACCAAGTCCAAATGGTAAAACCGTAAACCAGTAAAGCTTGTCCTTCCATGAAAAACCATAATATGTCAGGGACTTTGTAGAAATATCAATGTGTTGGTAACCTGAACGTAAATCAAACTTGATACAAAAACAATCTTGTCAGAAGTATTCTAAAGCTTTTTTCCAGTCTTCAAATTTAATGCGTTCTTTTTTAATGTAAGTATTCAGAGTGCTCAAATCCAAAATTAAACGTTTTTAACCGGGTTTTTCAACGAAAAAATCCGGTTCTTAAAATGGTGTCAATTTATGAAAAAAAAATACCAGCTTTTGAACTTAGTCATTTGTTGGCAAAATATTGCATATAGGATACCCTCATTGTACGGATAGCTCCTCTTACAGTTCTCAAAAAAGGAAGTTGTTCTTTTGCAGATCAATTGTTCATATTCCAGAGGTGTGCATATTGTTAGGATTTTGATTTCCAATATATATGAAAAAAATCCTTGCTTTTGAACTTCGTCATTTTTTGGCAAAATATTGCATATAGGGTACCCTCATTGTACGGATAACTCCTCCTACAGTTTTCAAGTTAGGAAGTTGTTCTTTTATACATTAATGGTACATATATTAAAGGTGTGCACATTGCTAGGATTTTGATTTCTGATTATTTATGAAAAAAAAAATACTAGCTTTTGAACATAGTCATTTTTGGCAAAATATTCCATATAGGGAACTCCATTTCACTGGATACTGGTTGACATGGATTATGGATACAATTCACATAAAAGAAAACCCGGTTTGCTGTCACATTGACAGCTTTTCACTTGCTTATATTTGTTTAAGGCCACGCTTAAAGGACTGACAAAGAACGGCTGGAAAGGAACTTCTACAATACATTCGGACAAAAATAACTCTTGAATTGCAGCGGATACAAAGCAATCATTTCGTAATGCAGACTTGTTGTTATTCACGCACATACATGTAGAAGGTGGTTTGGTAGTAAATGGAATATCATAACCCGATTTTATTATTTTCAAAATTGAGTCACAAGAATTCATACTCTCCCAAAGTGATATATGTCTAAATAAGTTTTTCTTTATACCCTTTGTTTACATAAATGATTTTTCGTTATCAAATACCTCAAAATAAACAATGTGCTGGAGAATTTCAGAATCACTTTCACAATTGATATCAAAAACTTATCTTCCACTAGAACTTCACTTCTGTTCCTCTGTTGTCTGGAAGTTGTTTCAAGCGGGACACTTGTTCTTCCAATGGCCATACTTAAAGCCTCCGAAGCAAACGTCGGTTGACTGTGGGGTTCTCTGTCTCCCACGAAAAAACGTCTGCTTGGGGTAGGCGAGAAAAGGCTGAGAAGCTTGCTAACAAGAGAGGGAGTGTGAGCGGCCAATTGAGCGGCGGATCCAGCAGCGGCGGACACATAGGCCCTGTTTGGGACACTGTAATATGGGCGTGGCCTGTATTTAAGATTGAACTGCTCGACAATCCTGAGGGCGCGGTTTTCCGCACTACGGATCTTCTTTTCATCCTCTGAATCATCTGCAATATCACTGGCCTTGTATTTATCCACCGTTTTCCAATCTTATTAAAATTAGTTGTTAGATCTACTCGCTTACTCGCTTCACAAACATATAACAACATCCCATGGAAGGTCACGTCAGTGTGACATTTCAGCTAAGCAATGAAATAACTTGTTCCGATTCGTTTTGTGAGACTTGGAACTACTCGGCTTTATCATCAGCGTACGTAGATACCCGAGGTATTCTAAACGAAAGAAAACAAATATGGCGCAGTCTATGACTCCTAGGAAAACGTGTGTTTTGGGAGATTCGTGCATTGTTTCGGGTTTTCTTTCGTACATCACAAAAGGACTGCAGATGGTAAAGAAAAAATTCATAAATTCTAACAGTCAAAGCTTAAATTGAACTCGGAAAGGATCGAATACATTAAGAAAGTGAGTGAAAGATCCCACATCAAAGAATGTGAAGGGGGTATATGCAGAAAATGCTTCAGATCAGTTGAGTCTGTCATTAAAACTGATGAGAAAAACCAAGTTGCAAAACAAAAGATCAGGGAAAGCAAAGATTTTGTATTGAACACAAATTATATCCCCCCCCCCCCCCTCTCCCAGACGGACGTCTGTTAATAAGAGAATGTTACGTCCTGATCCAAACCCCCCTGACACGAGTGGTACTTGCAGTGGACCGGCAAACCCCCTCGCCAAAGTGTCGTTTGTTTCACCTGTGAAACTGTCCCCATTCCGTGAGTTAACGAAGTACAGAAAAATCGCACCACACCCTGAGGTAAAAAAAAATCTTCATTCAGTGTCTCTCTCAAAAGATTTATAGTTTTAAACTAATGAAATGAAGTTTTGTTATTTGTTTTTTTTTATGTTTACAGATCTTGAGCAAAGTCAGTAAAAAAGAACAAGACTTTGGTAAGTTAATGAGTACATATATGTCTAGATTTTATGAGATGTTTAAAAACTGCCTTTGTTGTGTGTCTGTTGCTTAATATAAATTTTATAAGAATTCATACATATATTTTAATATTTCAGATTAAAGTATCTGTCACAGCAGGGACGTATATTAGTGTATATACGTCCCTGGTCACAGTGATTGAATTTTAAAATGTATTTTTCAAATCAAATATGTATTGCACAACTGTTGTTATAGAAGCAATCAAAATAAAATTATGTTAGATGTGGTTGCTTACTCAGTACTCAAACACAAAATTGTCAGGTAAGTTTAGGGTAACATAATTGACAAATCATTAATATAATTCATAAGGCTTATCGTGTCTTTACAGCTTAAATTCGTTAAAGGTATTGTTAGGTTTTTTATTCTACTGATTCCTACTTGAACACATGTAATAATGTATAATGAATGTTATTGTGACAGAACCAGTTCTAAAATCAAAGAAAGTCCTTTTCTCTGTCAAAGAAAACAAATCTGACCAATGTTCCCTTGATGGGAAAGTAGAGGTGCAATGTTCAAATTTTCAAAAAAATTCTTATTTTTCATATTTGTTTGTTTGGTTATTTTAAGGTTACATCTGCTTTTTTTATTTATTTTTTTTGAGTTATTGTTGAAAAGCAGAATACTGCATGTAGTTGTAATGAATATTTTTGTTGACTATAAAATTAACTTTGTTACCTTTGTTTCAGTGTGTTTTGGGTATACATAATTACGTATTTAAAAAGAAAACAAATCTGCAAAGGTTACTATATCTGACAAAAGAACTCACCCAGAAGGAGAATCCTTCTTTTTGATTTTTGAGACATCATTATTGTAGGTTGTTCCACTATAGTTGACTGATTTAGTTCTGAATTCTGAAGATTCTTCAAACTCTCAAAAACTAGCCTTTTTTATTCCAAACTATTGGTCTCTCAATACATGATTAGTGCATGTGATGAATTAGAATTTAGTTATTAATTTGTTGAGTTTCTATTTTGTGTTCATTCTAACATTATGTTACAAAAGAATTTTTTTCAAAAACCTGTACACTAACCAAAGAAAGGAAGAGAGAAAGAAAGAGAGATAAAGTTTTCCAATATTTCACTAATTAGCTTATACAATGACTTTAAATCAGTATGAGAAATATTTAAAAAAACATACATATATACATGTAATTGAAAATTAGTAAATAACTAGAGACGAGCTCGTTGCAAGCAACGATTAGGTCTTCCGTCGTAGCTGCGTCATACTTGTGACGTAATATAAAAATTGATACCTGACCATGGTGCAATATTAGATGTATAAACACTGTGTAAAAGAAACAAAGTACATGTATATAAGCAAATACAGATCTTTAAAAGTTGTCTGAAGTTTGATTCGCCGCATGTTGTTTTTTTGCATGTGCATTTTATTTTGAGAAACTTATCGAATCATCATAATTGACTCAATATACACAGAATATGGACGACGATTATAATCACACAGTGGGTATGCCCGGTATGAACGTAAAAAGACCAAACATTTTACTCGCATTTTTCATCGAAAGCAAGGGCCAATGAATCTTTTAGAATGTATGCGGAGATCCTGGAAATTTTACAGGGGGTTCTGAAGAATAATTTTGTTTTTTGAGGGGGGGGGGGGGCATGCGCAGATAAGAAAAATTTTCCTGGGGTGGGGGTTGAGTGTCTGACGGTTATTTGAGTTTGCCTGGGGATGTCCGAGGCATATTTTTGTAATTTTATATTGTACATGTAATGGAAAGAAATTTTGCGGGGGTTGGGGTGGGGTCTGGAACCCTCACCCTACTCTTCTTGATTCGCGCATAGGGAAGGCCGATGCCGGTAATTTGACGGTAATTTTAACCATTTTTATTTAATTAATCATTTTCAAAATTATCGGAATTCCAATATTACCTTTAAACGCAGTTAAAACTTAAAATACGAACCATTTAGTCTTGGTGAGTATTCGGCCAACATGCGTCCGCGTACGAAAGAAATGGCAATATTCAAGAAATTTGGATGGACGATCTGGGTCCTAGGTCGTCCATCCGATTCTTTCTCAGACTAAGAGCTACAAAACTGCACTTAGAGAATATCAAACTGATTATGTTTATTTATTTTGTCTCAAAGAATCAGTTTTTTAAATAAAGTTTTATCTTAAAAAAAAAGAAATCGGGCACAATTTTCAATGTTAGCATTTTACAATTTAAAGGTCTAATCAAATTTTGAATGAAGTTTCAAGATACTACTCTTCGTTGTTTTATACGAAATATTGCGTGGAAAAAAGATTTACATCGCATATATATTATAGAACTAATTTCTTCTCTTTTTTATTTACATCAAAATAAATCCAAGAAAAAATCTAAATATTTTTTTTCCTTTATATGTGTTAATGAAAACGTTGATCAGCAAGGGCCGGTTCTATATCGTGCAAGCACCTACTTAATAGATTGTTACACGGATCTACCACGATGACAAATATCGAAAAGGCAATATTGTGGGTGAAGGATGAAAGTGTAGTTTGTTTTTTAGGTTTATTTTTGATAATTTATTTATCTGGATCAATTTGGTCTGTTGGTTTGTTTTGTTTATTGAAAAGGGGAATGAAGAAAATGAGTAATTTCCGATATGAAGTCAAGCATATATTTTCATATTATCATTGACTTAAAACATGTTGGAAAAAAGAAATATTGCATCAAGCAGTTATTTATTAGGCGCAGATTATGCATTCCTCTATGGTTTTCACAGTTGCATGTATCAGTTACTACACGTATTTGCTTACGGAGAAATACATCTCCAAAGAGATGATATAGTTATCAGTTAAGTTCCAGATTGTCTTCTGCACATGCAAGCACGTGTGTAATCCTGATTTAAAAATAGGTATAATGTCCGGGGAGGGGGGGGGGGTCATCGCAACAAAACTGTGTATAAGCGTACTAGAGTGTACATTGTTAATTAATAATTGATGTTGAATTGTTATTAACAAACAAAATCATAAATTTATAATAACAAACACTAAAATGCCAGGGAGTTCTGCTGGACGCGATTTCATTTGTCTTCAATTAATAGGGTGTAGGGATGCCCGCCTACTTAATACATATGCTCACGCGTCAACAGATTAAAAATGACTGTATTTTGGATTTATAAATCGCTCTAAAACATTCGATCTGATATATCGTTGTTAACAATTCAAAACTTTGAACGATTAAATTTGTTTTTATACCTAGTACCCCGACCCTCACGGAAAAATCCATTCAGATCAATGGAAATTTCATTTACAAGACTCCGCGCCAGAATCAGGATGTCTCATTCATTAATTTTTTCGTAGTTATAGTGGACGAGTCCAAAATAGGAATTTTGAGACACATCATACAATGTGAACATATGCCATGAATGCAGTTTACATTGCGTCTATTTTCTTATTTTGAGAGTCCTTTTTATCATGTTTATCATGGCTTGAAAATGACGGAAGGCCCTTGAATGTTGTTATCTTATGCAGGCACGTAGCATCCTTTTTGAAAGTGTGGGGGGGCAGACTCATCCAAAAAATCTTGACAAGCAAAAAAAAAAAAAAAAAAACTCCCAATTTCAATCCTAATTTCCTTATTTTTATATAAATTTTTTACATCCTTGATAATTCAATTTTTTATAAGCAAATTTTAAAAAAATTAGTTGCTGTCAGAAAAAGTGGGGGGGGGGGGGAGGGACCCACAAGCTTGAATTAATAATTGCCTGAGGATGCATCTTTAATGTGTCAACATTTATATTCATAATTGATGAAAACGTTATATGGGATGTAATAAGCACAATGAGCAAGAGTGTTCAATTAAAAGGGCATTTCACATTGCACGTGTGTAATCCTGATTTAAAAATAGATTGCCATATTTGAAAGGTCAAAAAAAAAAGAGGGAGGTGTCATCGCAAGATGATACACATTGTCTAAGTAGTACAATGTAAGTAATAGTTGGTGCTGGATTATCATCATTAACAAAGAATCATCAGTTTGGATTAATTAAAACAAATATAAATTCATATAATTGGAATATTTACTGGAGGGGCTACGTACAAGTAATTCGCCGAAGTGGGGTACGTGTGACCCGATTTTCGATCAATTGGGCGATTTCATTCATCTGGAAAAGGGTTTCACTCGCGTGTACAAATGTAAATGTACATCTAACAATTGCTAGTCAATTAAGTGTGTATGTTAATTCGATAGATTTCTTCTAAAACATTCAATCCAAAGTATAATATATGTAGTTATTAGTTGACACCCTCCCAGTGGATCTATGCCGATGGATCTATCTGAGATCTCAGCTGTTGCGTGAATGGTAAAGAAAGACTTCGCGCCATATTACGTCTCATTCATAATTTTGGCTCGCCGATTAGTGGGCGAGTCCAAGTTAGGCCAGAGCACATGATGTGTAGATGGTCTTACCCACTCTATTTTCTTAACTGGTCATATAATAAATAGAGATATCATGGATCTTTCACTTTTGTCGGAGCATGTAATAAATGGAACCAAAAAATAAAGTAATTCTAATTGAATTAAATTGAAGTTAAAATGTAAATACCCCCTCCCACCTCCGGATTAGGATTTTCAAAATTCCCCATTTTTTAAATTCCTTGTCAAGATTTTTTTTTGATGAAGCTGCCCACCTAACCCCCCCCCCCCCCCCCCCACACACACACACTTTCAAATAACGATGCTACATGTACGTGTTTGAATATCCTTTCCTATATGGTTAGAAATAACAAAATGTCTTTGATTTTGCATCTAATATATAACAAATTCAATTTTCAATTTGGCTGTTTGAGATTATTCGATACATGTAAATTCCTAAAATGATTTAAAATAATGAAATGATTTAATTTCCAGTGATATACAGGTACATGCACTCGATCGAAGAAAAAGATTGAAATTGCTTCTAAACTCCGCACGTTCAGTTTAATAATTTATGATCCGCAGCGAAAATTAAATTTCATTTCTTATAAGATAGTCTAATTGATACATGCATGCTTCCATTGAATAAATTTGGGTAGTCAGGCAAGCTTTTTGGAAAGCTATTGCTATGAAAAATTTCGGATGGTACTCAATTTTTCCAGAAGGAGAGCTACATATATGCAGCTAAGGTAACTAATAATGCTTCCGATGAAATACTTTGTTTAGTAATGCAAGGTTTTAAGAGAGCAATACTTATTTGTTTAAAAAATAACACCCTAATACTTCGCATTTCATTCGCTGTTTGTAGAACAAGCAGAACCAGTATCAGTTCGATCCCTATCGTATGTACATTGTTCGAATTTAATAGCCCTTGCATTGGATTGCTTTGCATGTACAAAATATCTTTTAAAAATTCAACACTGAAAGTGTTTATCTATATGGCTATTAATCTATATGTACATGTACACATAGCGTACACATGTGATTCAAAATACCCCAAACGGAAAAATTAACTTATTGAGTCTACATTTTATAGAATTTGCAAAAAATACATTGCGGGTCTGAATGTTTGTTAATGTGTCAATCTATCAATATACAGTTTGTTAATTATTTTCGATTGCTAAGGCTACATCGTTTTTGATGAACATTGAACAACATTTTTTCCATGCCATTATTTCCCCGGAAGATAGCGAGTACAATTATAAAGCACAATTTATTTAATTATCTCTTTAATATTGTGTACTAGTATGTAATAAATTATTTATAAATTGCTGCCGAAGGTTGTTTGGTATTTTCGTTTGTAGATGCATTGCAAGTAAAAAACGTGAAACGCGGGGCAAGTCATAATTAATACATGTATCCCTAATAACCGTTACTTAAAAATAGCGGCTTTGGATTCAAATATTATCGTATACGAATATTAAGTTCACTTTTTAAAATCATCTCCACGATGATAATATTATATCCATCGGAAATCAGTATTTTGTTTTGCTTTAAAAGAAATGTTCTATCGGGAGCAATCCCGCGTTCGTTTAAATTGCCAGCGTACATTTGTCATGTCAGTAATACACATTGTGCTTTATATGACGGCCGTGTATACGTACTGTAGAAAAGTTGAGTTTAATTACCATGCATTCGAACCATTTAATTAACACATCTCCCAGAACTGAAACAATTCAAAATGTCTCTGTTACAGTAACACAGTGGGGCGTTAAACATGTGTACGTCCAGCTCTACAAGCATATGCACTGTCGTCAAGGCGACGGCCTGAATACAGCTAGCGACTCTTCTATCGATCGGTTACCTGAGTCTCGTAATGCATCTAAATATAGAAAGGGGCACAGTTATGAAACAAACAACAAAAATAAGGTCAAAGACGTTCATCTTTATGAAATGAATATGTACATATGAATAAAAAACATTTGGGAATTTTATGTAGAATTATTTTTGCGCGCTGCATGTATCAGTTAGTGCATTACAAAAAGCCCTTTCATAACCTCCTAAACGTGCGCACCCCCACAAAAATGGACCGAACTGACAACAATTGTTTCTGCAAATACTGGCTATAAATTACGAAAACATTAAATTGAATACCACGGAAGGATTCAAAATTAATTTCTTTACAACTTTGCTTCAATAATGCATTAGAAATTTTTATTCCTTTACAAGTTATTGACAAGAAACTTTTGACGCATCTAACTCCTTAATTATAGGGGCCAGCCCATTTTTCTGTATACCGAATGAAAGGTCTTGGTAAGACCAAGATCTTTTAAAATACATGTTATAACAAATTTTTATCAGGTATGAAACTAACACGGAAAATACGCGAATTTTTTTGAATTTTTTTCTTGCCTTTGTTTCAACATCTATACCACCCCTTTTATTTGCATTTAAATAATAAATAAAATATATCTCGCACAAATTCAATGTATTAGCTTCCAAACCAGCCCATCTTTGAGACTCTGCCAGCCATCGTTATAGCTAAACCCCCCTGGACAAAAGAAGTCGTTAAATTTTACTAAAAGGGGAATAACTCAAAACCGAATGGGGATTTTCCTCAACTAAAATATGCAACGACAACATCACGCGGCATGTTATCAGTCCTGAAAATTTCAAAACAATCGGTGAACAAACGAGCGAGATATTAAGGATCAAAGTTGGCGTCTAGAAGAAAAAAAAAAATAATAAGAAATTTGAAATTTTTTCAGAATAATAGTAAGGTCTTCCGTTGGAAACGGAAGACCTTAATTAGTCATAAAGAACATATTGTTTGAAAAGGTATATATTTATGTTTAATTTAATAAAAAGTATTTAGATGTATTTTATCATATTAAATTTTGCATTATTTGATTTTAATTATGATCGCTTTTTAAACTACCAGGCCGTGGTGCACTAACCAAGTGGGAGAAAATCTGCGACTATCAAAGAGGATGCCCACCAACAGATCTGCAAAGCTATAGCAAGATGGAAATGCAGACAGTACCATAGTTGACATTTTGCGTAAACATAAACTAATGGTATTAGTGCAAGGCTCCCGGAAGATTGTGCAAGAAGAATGTAAAACAGTCTCCAAAAGAGGTTCAGGAACCCTACTCCAACAGAAAACCAATACAGATTTTTTCAACTTTCGGTGAGAGATTATCTACCAACAACTGCAGATGATGTGTCCAGCACTTTCATCTATAATAACAGATACTGTGTCCGACATTCCACCTGTTGTTGGAAGCAAATCATTTCTTCATGCTTTGCCAACTTTAGGTATAGCACTTCATGGAAAAAGTCAGGAGATGGCTGTTATGCAGTACATAAATGGTGGATGCACACAGCGGGTATTCATGTACTTTGTATGAAATATTTCCTTAAAAAAGAGAATTTTTTTTAAACATATTTTTAATCGCTGATGCCTTTTTTAAATGAACCTGTACCGGTATTTTTAAAATGGAAGTAAATTTATAGTTTCATGGTACAATTAACCCTTAAGAATAATAGCATTCTTATATGATATGTTATGTTTATTTTAGGATATAGAAAGACTATCTCATGTTGGGTTGATCGTACATCCACTCACTATAAAGAGAAAGCTCGGTGACTGGCAGGATGTGTTGGACAAATAAAATTTTTAAGATTCCGGATTTTTGGGCTGAAGGAGGAAGTGTCATATATCAAATAATTGGAGACAATTGGGACAAGAACATACTTCCATCATATAAAACATCTGATCGGAAAACTCTTTCTTTTCATCTGTTTCATGTGTACGCCATCGTGGATAGAGTTATCCCAAATGAACATGGCTGTCATGCTTCCGCACCACATCACATTGAAGTTGGAACTTTCATTCCATCCATAGACGACCAAAAGAACTTGATGAAAGAGCTAACATTTATTCTCTCCACTTCAGTCATAAAAAATCATCCTGAATTGCAGAAAATATATGGAAAGATTTACCCAAAGCATTTGGAACATAAATATTCTTACAGTGTTGGAAATAAAACAAAACAAGTATTTTTGTTGTACATGTAATTATAATTTTTCATTACATTGAAAAATCAGAAGAATTCAGTGTGTTAATTGTTGTTTAAATGTAAATGGATTTTATTAAAGATACAGATTAAGTATTGAAATATATACTTTATGAAACATTTTAATTTTATCCGTAAATAATATAAACCCATATAGCTTTTAATGGAAGATATACAAGGTTACATTTTTTCTCTCTATTTTTAAAGTACCCTCTTGGACTTTTTGATTTGGCAATGACAATAAAACACCTGAGTTGATTGGGCTTTCGAAAAAAACGTTATCCGTTTTTGTCCCATGCAAGGATTGAGAAGAAGTGGAATCTGTCTTTTTTGGAGGTTTGTTTTATATAATTAATGAGACTTGCAGTTATTTTTTAGTTCATCTAAGATAACAATATTATAGTACATGTATACTACAGAAAGATCATTACCTGATTTATCTTGCAATGGTTGTGTTAAGGAAGCAAATATTAAGCAAAAACTGCAATAATTTATGTTGCTTTGTGTTTCTAAAATAAAGGTTTAATTGGTAGACTAATATACATGTATAATCAAATAAATGTTTTAACTAGGTGCAGCTCAGAAAGCTATGGCTAATGCTGAAACACCGCTGCAAAAATTACAAGACTTTGTGTCAAATATTGAGGACTTCCACAGACTCATGAATTTCTTAGAGAAATTTATTTGATAATAATAGAATGTTTCTTGATTGACAGTGCTGTATAGAAGAATTGTTTGTATCATGTAAAATTTAAAGAAGGCTAACATGCTTTTAAATTCATGGTACGATTTCTTTATAGGCTATACACAAACTGACATATTCAACTACGAGTGCTGTGGACTAAGGCACAGTATATTACTATCGGTATGATAAAGCAAGTTTATTTAACTCGTATTTCATATTTGTATAATAAGGGATTTATTGTGAAAATACATGTTACTGGGTTTCAAATAGTTTTCTTTAAATTGATTGTAGGAACCTCCTGAACATGAGAAATGTGAAAATGCAAGTGTATAATGCCTACAGAGCATACAAGATGCTGAACTATGTGATCCTGAATGCCATTTGTTTGCTACTTTTCCTGAATTACTTTGACGTTCCAGACATGGAACATGCAATTGAAATGCCAAGGAACTTTGGAGCTATGTCAGATGAAGAAAAGATAGAGTACATTGACTCTGTTAGTAAAAACATTCTGAGGAAGTATTTTTTTACAGTACAGATGACATTTTTCAGAATTTACGTAACATTGTGTGTGACCCACAACACCCAGAAAACTATTGGACATCAACACTGAAGAAGGAAGATTTAAATGTCATCATTGTGAACAAACATATGCACGTGTTCTCTCTTTACAAACCCACGAAGAGAAGGTTCATGACATTCACATTGCAAAGCCGTCAAAAAACAGAAGAATAAAAAGACCAAATGCACGATTACCTTGTCATGCTGTTTAAGCTTGTTATTTTGCATAAGAATTTAGACACTGTTGTTGATATGGGTGACGGTGAGAGGGCTGTAAAATCAGCAAAATATGATCTTCCTGTCTACCATCTGACAAACAAAGTAAAGTATTCTAATGGCTCGATTCATTTGATATCGTTAACATCTGGCATTCTCCCTGATGACCAAGAGGAACGCCTAGTAGCCAACCGCTTCGTAAATTTACAAGGTGGAAAAACAACGTGTCAATGGACGAATACCTTGAAATGTTAAATAGGGACAGCAAGATTGCTTGCTCTGGCCATCAAACAAAAAGAAAGTATCCTTGCCCATTCAAATGAATATCCCCACTTAATAAATTTAGTCACTTTGATGTCATTACCGAAATCCATAGCAGAAAGGGCTTCCATCACATCCCTAGTTTCAAGGAAGATGTTTTAAAGGTCTTAAAAGATTTACAAAATACTAAATGCTTTCTTTTGTTCCAAATCGAAAATTCAAGTCTCAAGATATTTCAGTGTACAAAAACCCATTTGACAATGCATTTGTTGGATTATCTACTATGATACATAAACATAAACCAAGGCAACCTTTTATTCGACTTAGAGATCCACGGTTACAACTGTGTTATGCTTAAACTTTTATAGCCATTTCTTCCTAATGACTGCAACTTTTACATATATCAGTACATAACGACCGCTACTAGTTTTTAAAATGGTAGATACTGTTGTACATAATTTATCATGAATAATGTATTACACACTGTTTCTATGGTGTTTTTTTTTTACTGTTTAACATGTATTGTTACATGCACAACCTAACTTTGGTGCATTATATCAAGTCAATCAGACATACGGGTAGATATAAATGAACCATGTATATCATCATAAGAATTGTACTTTATATGTTTTATGATGCATTTTTGTTCCATGCAACATTGTGATTGTATCACGATATCAAAAATATGCATTGCATCTTTATTGAATATTTTATAGCCACCTTCTTTGATGTTTCACTGTAAATGTTATTTCAATTATGATACACTTGGTTTACAGTTTATTTGGTAGCAAATTCTAGTTACATTGAATTTTTATTAAGAGACTGATTGTCCGATCATTTTAAGACTCTTTTAATCTCCTTCAGAAGAAGAGATCTATGAAAACATTAAAATTTTAAAAAGCCATAATACCTAGCTTTTGTCTAAAATCATATCTAAAATTTTAAAAACGATGTGAAGAATAATTCTTTACCAACTGATCTCGTATCCACACTATTCTGTCTAAATAATGAAACAGAAACTAATTTTAACTTTAACAAATTTATGCATAATCATTGTTGAACATGTTTTGGTATGAAATGAAGTACATGTTTCTCTAGTAACACTCTCTATCAAAAGACTCTGTAAATCCTTTTCAGTGATTTCAAGATAAATTACAAATTCAGACTTATACACATTGTTTTCAGTAAATTAGACAGCACATAACAATGAATTTCAAAGATCAATAAGATATTAACATTGATGAATAGAGTTATAATGTTTCATACAAGTCTTAATCAGATTCTTATTCCTCTGTTTTCTCACTGTCACACTCATCACTTTCCTCTGTGTTCACATTAAAATCATACATGTTTTTCAATTGGAAATAATATACATACTTTACACATACATTTGAGGGCACAATTATCAAAGCATGCATGCTATCCCACTAAACTTTCTTTTACTTTAATCAGTTCATGGTCAGCCAAAAAATTGTCCAAAAGACAAATACGTCTACAATCATTCGTAAGAAGTATTATCCTAATGGCTTGATCAGCCAATCGTTGATGATACGAATTAAACATTACTAAAGCAATAGATGGCATGTTGTCTCTCCCTACTCTTCCAATTTCTTGCACAAAATCTGAGACATTTGACTGTGCACTATATAAAATGACACTGTTAAAACGTTTGGCATCTATACCCATACCTAGTGCACTTGTTCAAACTAGTTTACGAAGTTTACTGTCCGACTCTTTCAATTCATTAATAATGAAATCTTTCTTAATGTCTTCAGTGTCTGAATGATATAAGTCAATACGATGGACACAAGATGGCACCTCTTCAATTAAAAAATTATACACTTTTGAGGCATCATTAATTGAAGAAAAATAAATCATAACCCTTGGGAAATTTTCACATAAATCTTGGAGAGGGTCGATCAGCCAAAGCATGACAGTTTCTATATTCTTTGACACCTTTTTAACAACTAATTTAATGTTAGGTTTATCAGGTGAAACAATGATTTCTAAGGATTTGTCACTAAGATTGAGGCACTACACGTTTGGCTGTTTTCTTCGTGCATGTTGCTCTCAGAGCCAACACATTGGCATTTGGAAATAATGATCGTAGCTCTCAAACATGTCCAAACCATTTCCTTAATGCCTCTTTGCCATCCTCACTCTGTCCACTATATAATACAAAACTTATTACACAAAAGGTTATTGTCTAAAAGTATTTAATATATCTCATTAAATTTTGGTGTTATATAGATATGCTAGCTTTAAAAAGCTTGAATATATATTTCATGATAACCTCATTTATCCAATATTAACCATTATAATTGAACTCTATTATCATTCTTCTAAATAAATTTTAATTGAATCCAACATATAGATTAGAATGTTCACTTTCAGTCATTTGCATGTACACCACAGGCCAACTAATTGGATACTTGCTATATTATGTATCAATATGCAACTTGAAAATATGTGCACTTACCATGTTGCTATTGTATGAAACTCATCAATAACAATCGTTGAAACTTCAAGACTACTACGCATTGATTCACTCCATTCTGGGTTGCCAACCAATGTCTCTGGGGAGCCATAAACTATATCTACTCTTCCGTCAAGAATATTCCTACATGTATCATCCTCATCACTGGACCCTATAAATAGATATTTCAATAGATCCTGAATACCCGGTATATGTTCTTGTAAATTCATTTCATAATATTACGATGTTATGATGGGTATTTCGGTAATTTTGAAGGGCATTTCGGTGTTTTCAACAGACATTTAAGTAAATCACGGGCATTTCGGTAACTCATTGTACCGATTTATTTTTCATTTTATAATCTGTCAAAAAGCACATTTCTTTCAATGTATTTTATTCAAAGCCGATTTAATACAAGCAGAACAAAACATGCAATATAACTTTTCATACACCAACCTTTATATACTGCAGTCAAGTTGGAAATACTTCGTAAATATGCCACCTGGTCCTGCATAAGAGAAATAAATGGGCACCATACTAAAACTTTGCCAACGTTCATGCCCATCTCTCTCCGGACAGGAATTGCCATCTGGAATGGCAGATATTTTCCAAATCCTGTAGGAAGGACCGTCAAACAGTCTTCCAAGTTCACTAGACACTGCAGTATCTGTCTCTGTTCTCGTTTCAAACTCGGAATATTAAATTTCTTCAACACCTTTTCAATTGCTTCGTTCATTGTCTCTTTCGCCGCAATTTGCTTGTACAGCCGAACATTAGAAGAAAGGCGTTTCCCATTGGTAAAGAAGGCATATAAAACGATTTGTCACTATTTTTCCCCGATTTGACCCCTGACATGACCCTCACTGGGATGTTGTTAGATGTTTGTGTAGCGAGTAAGCGAGCGGATCTAACATCTAATTTTAATTAGATTGACCGTTTTCCAGCCTGCTGGTGGCGATTCTGATGTGCTTATTACGGGTATCAATGTCGTGGATCATCTCGCTGATTAACAACAATGATTTGCGATCACCTTTCGATTTCGAAATTTTCTCCAATTTAAGGACCTTCTCTTTAAACCCTTCATTTAACTCGAACTGGATCTTGTTACCTTCCGATTTCAGCTTATTCCCGATATTTTCCTTCACCTTCTTCTGCAAATACTCGGAATTCTGGGACTGCTTCGTTTGTAGTTTTTCTGTTAACTCTTCAAACTGGTTTTTCATTACAGTAGTAAAAAAAAATTACTACGTCGGTTAGGTCAGGCGCACATTCACACTAATCATTCTCTTTCTCAATCACTATATCCTCGGAATTATCTAGTCTATTACATGTACGTGTAAATGAAGCAAAGAAAAACCTTCGAATGAGTGAAATCGTGCTGAACTTGAATACCTGTTCTACAGGTTATATTCTATTAATAGTAGCCAATGATTTTATATTGATTTACCAGCTATGCATTGCTTTTTGGTTTTAAGACTGTGAACCCAAGCAAGAGATCTCAGGAAGCAAACTCCACGTTCCCAACATTCAAAAGAAGAATGCAAGAACTGGTTTCAGAATTTAGTCAGATGAAAACTCGGATTTAGAGTAAACGGCAGAGCCCCCGGTATTCAATCGAACACTTGTCAACCGAGCAACTGGCGACTACACTAAGGAGTCTGGCTTTAAAAACTGCACACATTTTACTCAGGTATTCAAATGCATAATTTCTATACTTTAAATTTGACTTGATTATGCATATTTTACACCATTTCTTAGTATACTAATCACGGCATTAGAATATCAACATTAGACTACCGGAAAATTGAAGCAAGGTATATCATGAGTCTGATTGGTCATACATATGAAACCTCAAACCAGCCTTGTAGCAAGATTTTAGTCCCCCTTCAGCATACCTATTTCCCTCTTGGAAATAGTTTTCCTCTCGGGGAACTAGAATCTTACTTTCTCATTAGAATACCTTCTGTGGTAATAGCGCATACTCAGACAAAGCTTAAGATTATGCACTTATTTCATGGACATACCGTTTGCACTGTAATTTTGGAATAATTTGTGTTGCACTAACTAGGCTTTGAAAGAAAACTTGTCACTTTTTGTCTTTTGCTCTTGGAGGTCCTTTGCTGCTTTCTAATTTGCACACAAAAATTTTTGAAAACAATACTAACCTGTCGTAAATTAACAACATTGTTTAATGCATGCGATCCTTTTCTCACAGTTACTTTAAAATTGTATCAGACTATTGCATTGCGTTTACAATGATATTGTTATTTTTCTGAATTATATCTTCGGGAACTATGACAATGCTGGTACTCAGAGACACTCAAAGAAGGAGTTGATCATAGATGTCATAGGATTGATTGCGTTATCGACACATCCTGCTTAAAATGGAATCATTTTGGTGGAGCTGTTATTGTGTGGTATACAAAGCGCATTTTCATATATTTAACTTTGACGCTTTACATTTATAACGCGTCAAAGTTGAACAGTTCACTATTTGTGAATTCAACTTTTTATTGGAATGGGATTTCTGCCCTCTGAACTTGTATTATTGACAGTTTACTCAATGAAATATTGGCACATTGAACATATCTTGTATGACTCTTGCTCATTCATGGTTCAGCATGTTGTTTTTAGGTGTGTCGTCTTGCATTTTGACCACATAACCCACTCGGGTCGCCATTAAATGTTTTTTGTTTGGTGTTGCCCTTAAATAGTGTCAAAATGTATATAACCGCGACCAAACACTCTAACCTTTAATAAATCTTATAACTATTTATATAAAAACTTTGCATTGATTAATTGAATATATGATAATGATTATTATGAAATAATTTGTTTTACACGTGTGTATATTGTTCTTCTAACAGTTTTGAAAACTGTACCATGTAATGATATGAAAATAGATATACTTTATTCTTACACATCTGGTTTTTTTCTGGTCATGTTTTGTTTTGTTTTTCATCCTGAAATTTCTTTATGAGTTAAAGTATATTTGGGAGTTGATTTAATAAATTCCCCTATGCAGCTACTCTGGCAAACGGGAAGGGAAACAATGTTTGGCCCTAAGCACAAGCCATCTCCGCTGACAAGACTTCGCACCTTTCAGTACTTAAAAAAATCATTCAGAATCATTGTTTTCAAGAAGAGTTAGTTATAAATACCTTGAAAATAGTTTGGTTTTAAATGGTACGAACAATTTCAAGATATTCTTTGAAGTCGTACATGTATGTATTCCTTCGCCAGACTTAATATTCCTTAGATATAATTTTAGAAACATTTCGATTACTGATACATAATGCATCGTTATATTTGACAGCGTTAATTCTAAGACACGGAATTCTTGTCGGTAAAGCCAAATAATTCATATTAGGAAAAAAAATGCGAGAAATTATTTTAGCACACCTAAAAGAAACTACTTTCCATACGAAATTACTTAGTTTTGATTTTAAAAATAATTGATAACAAGATTAGTTCCCATTAGAACTTTAGTATTACAATCAATGTTTATAGCAGAAATGAATTCACAAACAAAAACTTTTCAGTACAAAGAAGCATATTATCTAGCTAGCTTTACTGGCATCAGAGCCAGAATGCTCTAATTTATGTTTAAAACCATTTAACATTAAAAATGAAAATGAACAAGTATATAGAAAAATCTAAAGTGTTAAATAAGTACATATAATGTTGATAAAGTATTTTATAAAATTACACCTTACTTAGTATAAATCAAATCGAGAGACCCAGGACACTACTTAGTCGATTTAAAAATATTTTGTTTTCATTGTGCATTTTCCATCTCTTTCTATGTATGTAAATATATAAATTTGAATTCATATGATGAATGAAAGAATTATTTGAAATGTTTATTTGTTTGACACAATTTAGTTATCAAAACAGGTTTAGGTTGCAAATGTTATCCTGGTAATAGGCAATTCATGCTTGATTTACATCAATATATTCATAAATAATGCATACAATTACATATTTTGTGAGTATGTAACACATAAAAATGCATCTCTTTTTTTGCCATAAATGCTATCATTTTTGGTTGCAGCCAAATATGTTATAAGAAGAAAGATGTACGAGTACATTGCTATATATAATTATGGTATTTGATGATGTGAGTCTTTTTGTCGACCTACCAGGTATTTATTAAATAAATAACTGATATTCAAATACTGATTATATAAGCAAATTTTATTAATGATGTATTTCTTAAATTCAAAACCAGTCTGTTGGAAAGGTTTATAAGTTCCTGAAATTCACAATTGACAGGTCTTCCTAGACTGTTCGCAAGACCAGCACCAACGCAATCGATTCCATCTCCAAATATCAATACCAACATCATTTTAAATATCATTGCCTACTTCATACTTTTCTGTGTCCATCTACAGTTATCCCACTCCACCTATTCCTCCACCGAGACCAACAAAAATATTTCGTGTATATCCGCCATCTCCAATTAATTGCATTGAATCACCAGTTTCATATTGACTGTTGCCATGTCCTCAATCATCATGTTCTATATTTTCAGGCTTGGTAGTAGGGTAATCGTCAGCAAAGCAGGACACAAATAATAGACACATTACCACCAAAGCCTTCATGTTTGTGAAAGTTGGGAAAGCAATCCAAGGTAATCTGAAATTTACAATAATCTCAATTTTTAATATTAGAGGGAAAAGCAAGAGTATCTTAATTCATGACATATATAACTGATGGTATGGAAATTAGAATAAGTATAAGAAACTTATTCTAAATAATCAATGTACAAACTTGATGTAAAGGAATAAATATGTTTAAAATGTAGATAAACAGCCCTTCTTAGTTGCTTTGGCAATTAAGTTAAGATTACCTCTTTGTTGCATTTGTTTTATGAATATTTATAAAGGAAAAATAGTTAATGCATCAATTGTATTTCAAAAACATATCAAAACATTTGCCTCTTTCATAAAAAAAAAATTACAACGTAAAAAAAGACACATACAAAATTAGGTCAAACAAGGAATTTCACGCAATACAAGTCATCACCTATCAGTTTACAAACCCTAAAAACTCATTCTGAATTCGCTTATGTATATGTAAACAAACCAAGTTGTTTTGGATATTGATTTGGTGTTATGAAATTGCGATTGCTGTCTTAAAGTAGATACAGTGGGGTTGACGCAATCAGAACAGTGTGTGAAGCTAGACAATGTATGTAGTAGTCTGCATGCATTCACGGAGAGTGCATCTTAATAAATATACAAATGATATTCGTTTTTAAACACACCAGGTGTCATCGAGAGGCCGCATGATTGTGATAATATGCCAGGCTACAATATTTGCATTCCCCTGCGCTTGCGTGGACATGAAACTGAAGGAGAACTTAAAAATATTTATAGAAAAGCCCAATTTATAATTGTTAGTTTTTTTTTTTGTATTGTTTTGTTTTCGGTTTGTTTTTTTTTGTTTTTTTTTTGTTTTTTTTTTTTTTTTTTGGGGGGGGGGGGGTTCTTTTGCATTGGAAATCATTACATTTGGATACAGTTTTTTTTTACAGATCTTCTAATGATATAAACAATATGTTTAAAATTCAGTGTTAGGCATTTCTGCGTCTTAATTTCTCTTTAGTCTTTCATTTTAGACCTTGAAGAATTCAAATACAAGTTTCACCATAAAAGATCAAGCTTAAAGTTTTTATCGTTCATGTTGTTGTCAGCCCAGTAGGCTACACATTGGATTTTAACTTAAATACTATTCAACATTCTCACACATATCTCTTATTTCTCAAACGTGAGTATCGGATTTCCGAGACAGCAACCTAAAGCTGACATGAATTCATAAATTCGCTTCAATTCTTTTTTATCACTTGTTACTATTACATTAGTTGTCGATTTCTATCGTTTCTCATCCCCTGAAAAGGATGATAGAACTAATCATGCTTCACATCAGTTAGGTATTTCATTCATCAAAACACGTTACACTGGACAGAACGATTTGTAGAAACGCGTTTTGAAAAAGAATATGACTACCAATGTACTAGTACCTGTAGCTTTATTCAATGAAAGACGAATCAAAACTGAACTCCAGGCACACATATTTCAATCACCCTCGATTACTGTTGAACGTTTTCCTTTGTCGAACCGGTACAATATCTCATATGCGCAATTTATACATTGTATTTTATCTTTCAGAAAATTCAAGGATTTCAGAAAATTGAAGGTTTTATAGAAACTTAGAAAAAGAAATCACGTTGTTACTTTCTTGCATTTATTATTACTTACATGTATCTACTGTATTGGATGTAGTGCGGCTTGGGTCTACAATAAGATGGAGACGTTGTGCACCTTGCATGAACGACACACGTATGCGATGTGCACGCGAAAAAAGGCAGCACTACATGTATCTGTGCAAGATAATGTGGACACCTTGGATATTCTTTTAAAGAAAAAGCCATCATTTATGTTTTATTGATTGTAGTTTCCTTTCTTCTATTTTACAAACAAATTTCTATAATGTGTAGTTTAATCAATTAGAAGTCTCTGCAACCTGAATGTCTCAAGCTCGATTGAAAAGCAACGCATCGTAATTTTTTATATTGGTATATATACCTCTGTAGAAGTTGAGGCCTGGTCGAAATTAATATGGTGACCAAACGCTTTAATGAATTCATGTATGTCACTTTGAGTACAAACATGGACAGAACAATGTTATTATTTTCTCAAAATCTATACCAGCGTGCAGAAATCTAACATAGTTAGGGCAACATCACACATTCCAGACCTCTATTGTGTGGGGTTCCAACACAGAAGGCCAAAAATAACACTCTTAAACAATTTAAGTTTTGGTAAATTCAAGCGCGATATGCCCAACCATACTCTTTTAGGGCTGAAACACTTCTTTTGGACAGTCATTGCTTTTTTTATACTAAAGAGATGGTATTGATATGACATTAAAATAAAGATTCACAAGCACTTAAAGCTGTAAAGATGAAATTAAACATCAATTGTTAAGCAATTATGTAATATCCATGATTTAATGAAGAAGAGCTCTGCTTCAAAGTCGATGTGATTAAAATTTATCTCATAAAAAGGCGCTTTTTTAATTTGGAAAACAATTACGCAGGTATATCTAACTAAGAAAAAATCTATGATGAAATTATGTTAAGAAATCTTCGGTTTAAAACTAAAAAAAATATCTACATTTTAGTATAAAAAAGAACAATATCATCACTTTCTTGGAATATTAATGTGTTTTATCCTTATCTCTTTCTATGAAACGATTTAAGATTAATAACAAATTAAAACATTCATGTTATAATGTCTACTATAATTTGGGATGTGCATATTAAAACAAGTTATTGAACTCAAATCGTTTAGAGCATAAGAAATCATTAGAAATTAATCAAATCATCTATCAGGTCGGATTTACATGTACATATAACATCGCGTAAATTTAATCATACTACAAGTATTTGAAAAATAACATGAACAATTACCATCATTAATTTCAATCTACAACTGACAATTACACTTTTGTTTTGTTAGGAAGATATATACTTTCTGATTGATATGTACACTGTAATATTGATCATCATTTATGCATATTTGCGTTACATAACCACCGATATTTTCATTATGAATCTAATTCTATTGCATAGATTGTATCATTTTTCATTTTCCTACACTACTTCAATAGTACTACAATATTCCGTACCTCCATGTTTTTCTTTCAAATTACTTCGGATCAAGTAAATGATATAATTGTAATCTTGTCATAAAACATGTCGTTTGACTTTTCCGCTCTGGAACGAACCTCGGTAAAAGTTTGGTTTCATAAAAATGTTCAATCGCTGTAATAATTTGTGATTCTTCTTCAAAATTGACAAATAAAAACTAAGTCACCATAGGTGGTGCTTCAGCGAAGCTTCCGGGTTGCTTAAAAATTTTGGTTACATGACTAAAAGCGTTTTGCGTATAGGCTAACCGCTGAAAAACGGACTATGAACATAGAATTGAGTTTGAGGATGCACAAATGGCCTTGGGTGTGAATAGACACTTTATCCTAATTCTAAGTGTTTTATGTTTTCAATGATGTTTGAGATAATTGTTTATAAATTGAAATTGTGTCTCAATTTTTATTCATCTATGCGTTACCTGTTTTTTGACATTGAAAATGATAACGGACAACTTGAATCAGGGTATCATAGGGTGCTTAAAAATTGAATTTTAATGTGACCATAATTATACACTTTTCCATGAACAAACTAAATCAAAAAAATTAATTCAAATAGACAACTCTCTTGTATATTGTACCCACCGTTCATTCTGTGCAGCAGTTTTTGTTGGGTTACTTATCACTGTTAAATGAATACCTTTTTTGTCATTTGATTTACAATTCCACATATTTTTCTCCATTGGACATTCTTTCGTTGATTTCATTATGAAAATTATACTCTTAAATTGGTAACTTTGATCTACATTAGCGATTCAAATGATGTTTTGTGCAATTTATTGATTGATCCTCTTTTTTTTAAACCTACACAAGGTCTAGAGTTCAAACAACTTTACAAATCAGGTAAACTGTAAGGTTGCCTAATTGCGAAAGAACATGATGCAATTTAACAAAATCCGAATGAACAAGCTTACCTTCAATTTTTGTTAGTTGAAGATTAAATAAATCCATATTCATAAACTTTCTTTTCAAATTTAATTAGACTTTATTCTATGCAATGTTTGTATTTTTTGATTTGCTCTACGAAAATAAAAAAAAGACGTTAAGGTGATTTGCACTTTAATTATTTATTTCAATTTTTTTTCTATTACTAATGTTATGGTTTTGTCGACATTAATTTTCAGGCAAACAAATTTCAACTTTTGATACGAGGTATGTTTTATACTATAAATTTAGTTTAAATTTAGCTTAGTGAAAATTATTTTTATGGTCACTAATTTCCCCAGCAATAATTCTTTAACATACTGTGGAATTATTAGACTTTGTGGTGGCTCAATTTTTGTGAAATTTGTGAGTATCTCTCACTCGCAAACTAACATCCTCCAAGTATTAAATTAGAGTAATATTCCCTGGTGTAAGTATAACATGATACAAAATAACGTGCCCACGAACATATAACGAACCTATAACATTTCAGCAATCCACGAAAATTTCCACTTTTTTTTACATTATATGTATACGAAAAGTATTTCTAAAACCTATCATGTTTCAGAAATAAACCCACTTCAGTAAATCGTGCAGAAGGGTATACGTATTTGTCCTACCAACGAAGAATTTCATAGAAATGATGACTGTATATTGTACTCACCGTTAGAGTCCGTTCAGGGTGACTTCTTTTTTTGAACATTTTTGTCGAGAATGTTTCACTTTTATACCTTTCCTAAAAAGATATGCTTGTCTTTAGTGAATAAATTTCTAATTGTGTATATTCTTTAAGGTTATATGTATTTCCGTTATCATTCATATTCTCAACATGGACATAGATAATAATTTATCTTAGTTTGACACATATCAGCAATTTAGGTAAGCTATTGCATAATAGTTTAGAGAATCTGTGTTTTATGTCATTTAGGTAAGTTGAAAGTGAAAGATATCTTTCAGTGTTCGGAGGCGATTTCAAACTTTAATCCATTCCGCAGTGAACAATATGAGATTGTCATCGCTCAGACTTAACAGTTTCTAGCTGCTAAATACCGCAGGGTTTTAGTAACTCAGCAATCAAACATGAGACATAAAAACATGTTTTATGTAAGATTTTTAAGTGAAAGTTTGGATTGTCTTTTTTCTAAATTTTGGGCAACAAAAGATTGAAAAGTAATTAGCACATAGAACTAAATGCAGTTATAAGATAGTGATATCCATGCGCGCACCAAGTGTTTACCCCTTATGCCCTTCCTTGTGTCTGTGTGAAAAAGTTCTGTTTATTCAAAATACGTTCAGTTTTAGAATTTTGAAGTTGAAAAATATTTGAAAAAAATATGGGGTTTTTGTTGTATACTTAAGATTAGAATTATTATAGGCTCAGCAGGGTTTGAACTCTTTACTTGCAAATATATGCATGAAGATAATTCTAGACCTCGATCCATCTGCGCTACGTTATTAGGGAAGTATTGGATTTTATTGGGGAAAAATAATATAAATATAACCTTATTTTATTGAATATTTCGATTGGGAGTATGTCACAATATGCAAGTTTCAATTTTCTCAACAAAGCAAACAATATTTTAGAATAGATTGTAAAAATTCATGCAAGTTACATGTAAATGATAATTGCATGAAGTTACGTAAACGGCAATAACAGGTTATTTTTTGCGGATACTAGTTTTACCAAACCCTGTGGTTAGACGTGCCTCACGTGGTGTACATTTTTCGATATTCACCATAAATATAATTGACATACATAAACGTTTCTTTTCTGGTGATGATCTAAATGAATTCATAAAGTGTTTTAATTATATTATCATTTTAATGTTGACCGATATGATTAGGGGAACTCCATTAGATTTGTTTTATCGTTAACGGTGCGCTGAACGACGTATAACTTTCAAATAAAATTACTCGTGAAAAGGCATGCGCAGGATACGATGTTATGATAGGAAAAACTAAAAAATCGAAAGATAAATCGTAAACCGATACAAAAATTGCAACTAGTAACCAACATGCTTATTCTATAATGCGGTTTTTGTCTAATTAAAATAAAACATGTACGCAGATGCCTGTTTTTGTTTGATTTGCATAAGCAATTAGAAGTTCGTGAACTATTATGTAATATATCAAATGATTTCTTCCTCATGTCAGTTCTAATAACTATTTCTTTTTAATAAAGAAAAGTTCTCATACCGTACCAATCAGTGTTCGATGGATAAATTAGTACAAATTAACTCAATATTTGCGCTTATTTTTCTGATGATTGTTTTTCATTTAATTACTAGATTTTAATGAAAAAAAGATCAGTATTATGAAATAAGGATGTATCAAAAGACCGTGATCAGAATGTAATATTTTTCATGAAAATTTACTGTTTTTACAAATACTTATCTGATATAAAACTTAATCAATAAAATAAAGTTAATTAAATTATACTGGCCTTTACATGAATAATTTTTCACCACGATTTTGTTGCATTTTTTTAATGAATTTTCTAAAGCAGTTGAGAAATTTGGCCACTACGATTACATTTCTGAATTGCAAGTCTCGCGAACAAGAATTTTGTATTGAATTTCTATACTACTATATTAAAATAATAGAGTCGAATGTTTGTGCTTTAATACCAAGAAATGGAAAGAGTACTGTCTTTTGTTTTATACATTTTAAACATCATTGGTACTTGAAGATTACCAATTTGTTTTTATTTTTTCTCAATTAAGCTTCGCTAATTAATAATCAACGAAAATTCCTTTAAAAAATCGGGAAATCATTTTTATTTTTGGGATATTACAGTCTTGCGCATGCGCATTACATTCACGCAAAATCACGGGAGGCTCTTTAGTTTATGTTTTCACAATTTCACATTTGCTTGGATAAACTCAGAAACGATATTACAAATTCATATAAATTTTCATTGAAAATTTGTCATAATTCTGTTCATCAAAGAAAATACGGGATATAACACTAACTCAGTGCATTTATGAAAAATCCCGAGAGTTTAGAATGTCAACATGGTGTGTAAATTCGAAACGAGTAAAAAACGTGGGTGAAAAAGTGTTGAATTCTTCATTAATATGAATTTTTTGATGAAAGATATTTACGGCCATAAAATGGTTTGTTATGAATATTTTAACTGTTATTCAATGCAGCTTCATTAATTTTCTCCAGAATCGTTTCGAAGCGATTCTACGTTTACGATCTACGATGCTTTAGTGAAACGGTCGCCAGCAATGTTTTGCTACATTACGGGTAAATGGGAGGCATTTTCACTGTTGCGATGACCTGTCCCGAGACACAGTTAGATTGTTTTATTAAGTAGAGTGTAGTGAAATTAATAGCATTACTGTAGGCTTGAAGCTTGGTTAAGTAAATGTCAACAATACGGTGTGTTCATGTATCTATTTCGTAAATGTCCGATATTATATGTATTGTTAACCCGTGCAGGCACGGGTCAAAGTCTTGTTCTGTTCTGTATATATATATATGAAATACCGAAAACGTCAGATATTCTTAAATACGAAATTGTTAATGTTTACCCTACGTCTTTGAACTTCGAACAACTTTGAAGGCTGTTGTACCCCCAAAACAATCTGAATATAAATAATTTAACTAATGAAACAGTCTCATATTAAGTGTAATTTATGACTTACTTTAAACGACGTCACTAATATCAGACGAAAAAAAGGTAAGTGTATGGATTGAAAGAACTTTATCATGATTATGCTACAGCTGTGTTTTGAAATAGTATACTGGTTACTGATGTAAAAGGTAATATGATATGTTATACAATTATTGTTGTTGTTTTTTTTTGGCTAGGTCAGTACGAGGATTGCTAAAAAGTCTGGTCCGATTAAGTCGAAAAAAAATTAACGGCCAAAAATAATCATTATATCATACAGCATGGGTTTCTTTATCATGATAAAAAATTGCTGATTCCGACAAATATGCTGGCGTCCTAAAAATGACATTAAGGACGTTGTTTACTCAGGGTTTGATTTCTCAAATTCGAATCGTTATAAAGTTCAATTTTATGAGTACAATTTGTTTAAAACACAAAAAGTATTTATGAAATGAATTTTTGTTAACATAACATTTAATATTTTGACTAGTTGTAGGATTTGTAGCAAAACAGAGGAAATTAGAACTAAATTTTCATATTTTTTTCACTGAAATTTTGTTGGTACATGTAGCACTTTAATATCTTAAGTTAAGATTTTATTTGTTATCAATATATTTTTAAATATTTTCTATTGGTTTTATTTTACATTTAGATACATTGTAATCGCATGGTACGCACAACGAAAATATTGAAAAAATGCTTTAAAGCGATAAAAGACACCATATCTCAAAATTTTGATCATATAACCTCATAGAGATTTAATGCTAGCAGAGTAAAACAATATACTCAGTTTAATACTATAAATGTTTAATCGTATCATAATTCAGTTTTTTTAATTGAATAAAAAATGGTTATGGAATTTAAACTGATAGAGGAAATTCGGAGTGGAATATTTATAAAAATTGTGGATGAAAACTTAATGCTTTGTATCCATCTAATAAGTGTCACTGTCAATCATAAACAGTACTTTATTTTTAAAAGAGTTCAGCAATTTGTATTATTTTCACAATTAAGAAAGTCTCAATCCCAGTGTTAAATTTTTAGGGATATAAAAAAATATTAAATTGCCAATAACTCAAAAAGTGCATGGTAGGTCATTGACCTTCTTTTTTGAAAGTGGAAAATAACAATACCATGGAAAGTTTATAACACACAGGAGATGGTTTTTTCAGTATCATCAGTGGATTTTCTTTTCGTTCTGAGTAAACACAATCCTTTAGTTAGTCAAAATAACGATTCAAAGTGGTGGTTAATCAAACTTCATATTTAATCTGATACAAACATTTTTTTTTGCTTTTTCTGATACAAATATTTTTCTTTTTTGCTTTGCGCAACAAACTGATAAAGTTTGTAATTTTGTGAGGGCTGTTCGTTTAATTATGAAAATGAAACCGCTTAAAACTAAACCTATAGTTTAAAAAATGCATGTGAAAAACTCTTTAGCCAGCAAATAGAGATTGAGTATATAACACGTTTAGATAACAATTGCATCAGCCTACTGGTAGTTTATATAAGAATAACTAGACAAATGATAATGAGCATTTACTTACCATTAACATATCTTATTGCAGTAAAAGTAAGATAATTTAAAAAAAATGAAACCTGTCTTCCCAAATTGTGACCTTATTCTAATACGGTATCAAATATTTTTTTGAGAGGATCTTCCAGAATCGATGAATGACACAATTCTAAGATGCAGACTAACAATTTTATTTGTCATAACAAAGAAAAACATTTGGGATCAATAGCGTTTAGTAGACTTTCGACTGTTTAGAGTATGTAGGTTCATATCCGTGACTTCCGTGAACAGGTAGATGTGGGATGGGATAGACATGAGGGGGGCCAGCTGGGATTCCGGGACCACCTGGGATTCCATGACCGCCTGGGATTCCATGGTAAGGGCCTATATTGAATGGGTAGGTACATGTGTCAACTTGACCGCTGGAATATCGTTTACAGCATTTGCCTCCATATGGACATGTTGTGTCATGGTTGCAAGCTACGCGCCTACCACCGATGATTACATAGTTTTGGTTGCAGGAACCTCGGCGCTCGAATTCTGCTGGAATTTGACATCTTTGACCATTTCCTCCAATATAACAACATTTCTGTACTCCGTGGCATTGTTCGTCATTGCTACAATATGGGCCAAGCTCTAGCTCCTGGTAAATGTTGCTTGATGGGCAAGTTCCGGCCTTTGGTAAACCTAAAAAACATTGGTTTTGTTAACTAAAACCATATATTTCGCATTTAAAAAACGTTATATACAAACTATAACATTATTTGGACTCTAGACATGTACAAAAGGCAATCATACCTTAAAAGTCATTCTTATAAGGTGAACTTAACATTAAAAAGTAGAAGAACAGTATCGTGATTTGTCATCCGATTCCTAGCATTTGATCCATAACGTCGGAGCAACACAAACATTAACGTGAATTTTGGTTTCTGCATCTATTAGTTTGTCTCAATAAAAAAAAGATTACACGTTCCCTGCAACAATGGTTCAGCAAGGTAAAAGAATGATTTTTTGAATAATAAAAATATATCATTATACATTTTTTTGTTAAAGCAAATTTGAGGTATGTATCGTTCCACTTTAAAATACTGAAATCTCATAAAATCATTTATACAAACTGGGAAGCGCATCTCTTTTTTCAGAGAATGCAGGTTTTGAAAAAAAAAACGAATTAAGAAAAAAGTATTAACAGATAGGCGATTACACCTTTAAATTTAATATTGCAAAAAATAAACGAATCAGTATACCTGACTGACTTAAAACATAATTATTTTTGTCATTTTTATTAGTCGGTGAGGAAATTGCTATTAGAAAAACAAAAAGACAAAATCATACCTCCACCATCTTTTATGTAATTAGACTTTGCTTCGATATGTCACGATATCTTACCAAACCCGTCTCCTCGACCTCCACCTAGACTTCCTCCTAGACCTCCTCCTAGACCTCCTCCAAATCCTCCTAAACCTCCTCCAAAACCTCCTCCAACTCCTCCTCCAAATCCTCCTCCAACTCCTCCTCCAAAACCTCCTCCAATAAGACCTCCACCTAGACCTCCTTTAAGACCGCCCCCATAACCTCCACGACCAACATTTTGGCCGCTATAATCATTCCTATAAGTAGAATAATCGTCAGCCAAACAGGAGGCAACTACGAGACCCAAGATCAGCAAGGTATTCATCTTTGTTGATTTGGAAATCTGTAGGAGACAAGAAAAGTCATAAAAATGTTCTTATTTACATTAAATAGATAGTGATGTAGATTCAGATTAGTTTTAGAGACGTTTTAAGATGATAGTGAATTGATGTTGTGTATACTTGACAGCTTGGTTTTAAATGCACTTTATTTTTGCCAAAGAGTTTGATGTATAAAAAATTGGTTGTCAAAAAGACAAACAGAGTAAACATACTTTTTTGCGTGAGGGCGACCATTTTTTCCCTTTATGTTAACACATCAACATAAATAAAAAAATGAGTAGTCGTCGACAACATTTTTTATTTTTGCGGCCAATTTCTTGTTATGTAAATAGGATATATTTTGATGTGAATTCCACCAATTTTCTATTCTATCATTTTTATGATTTTTTGCAATTAGAATTTCCTGAACTAATATGATGAATCTATAGACCTTATTTGCAAATTTTGTTCAATAATTTGACTTGAAATATTAGTAGATTAAAGATGTAACACAGTTATATCATAACTTTTGAAAATGTTGAGAAAATCAACAACTCAATTTTATTCAAAGTTTTTAATTCAAATTTAAACAGAATGTCATGCATGGCATGTAAAAGGTATTCAATGAAATTCCATTAATCAACCTTAAAATATACTCTTATTTTCGTGACCTAATTTTTGGCATTTAATTAAAATACTTAAATATGAATCACCGCTACCCCTTTTTCTCGAATTATGACGTTTTTGTGAAGTTTATGCTATAAACATAAAACCATACAATAAACATAAAACAATACCTTTTATGAAAAATAAAAATACTTTATATTTAATGGTATTGATCACAAAAGATTTCTCAAATTAAAAAAAAAGTTTAAAATTCCTTCAACTGATGTGCGTATTATTGGAATATTTTACAAAATATGATTGATCAAAATGTCAGCCTGCTAAACAAAAACTAAATGTGTTTTTATGGCGCAAATCAAACTGGAGATGTATTTTTTATCATATCTATAAATTATATAAATTTATAAATTATATAAATAAAAAAAAAAATAAATTATATAAACAATTTCAATAACTTGGCTTGAACAATGTTTAATAATTATTGCTACATGTATATATTTATTGAATAAGGAAATCATATAATTTTTTAATATTGTGATGTAATTAAATGCGGTCGAATGATCAAATCAAATAAATCCCAAAGTGCTTGGTGATAGATTTGATCATGCTTGACCGTATTTTATCAAAAATAATATTCAAAGAATGATTATTCATTACTTATTTTCGTGTATCTTTAGCAATAGTACAATTGCATGTAAAGATTAAAATATTGATCGGTAAAAATTATTCAATTACTTGAAATTTATGGTTTTCATCAAAACATTTAACTTTTATTAAATTATTAATAATTTTCGAAAAATAAAAGCTATTCACCGTTCCGATAAGGCAAAAAAATAAATAAATGTGTGTTTCCTATTTTATCGAATTTTAAAGTAGGGTATGTAGATCGGCTTTTTTTTAAAATGAGTATTTAAGTTTTTCCCTTTCCTTGCGTTTGATTTTTTTTTATACATTAAGAAAATGTAATTTACAGGTAGAGTAATTGGGGAAATTAACAACTGTTACAGAATGAAAGTTTTCTTGAATCTAAGATTAATTTGGAATGTATACGAAGATTTTATTTACATGTTTATCGAACAATATAAATATGACAGCCACTATAGATTAACGGCTTTTCCCACAAAAATACAGATAACATAATTTTAAAACCATGGTTTTTTTTTGGGTCGTTTTAGAAGAAAACACCTTCCGGAAAAAAGAAATTTCAACATGAAAATTGCTTTAAAACTAATAATTAAAATGTCATTTGCAATTGAATAGCAGCATTTTAATTATATTTATAATGTGAAAGTTAGTTAGGGCCTATTCAACGACATCCAATGTCTGCAGTCTCCACAACCTGAAAAAAAACTTCGCCTCTGCTTTTTTCGTGTACATCTATGATCTTTTTATATTAATTTAATAAACACTTCACTGACCAGAAAAACTATTTATTGCATTGATAATTTAGCTAAAATACCTCAGGATAACTTTCATCCATGCTGTCAAACTGCACTTAGACGCTTTGATATGTGGTGTTTTTACATTGAATTGTTACAAGCGTTTTTTAACCTCTAATTTGTAAAGACACCAATTGAAACCAATTACGGTTGGTTATCTGGATTTGGAATAAAAAATGTTAGGGTCGGCGCATAAAAAAGGGGAGTTCGGGAAACCGAAAACACACAATTTTTGGCCTTATATATCAACGTAGCTTAGTGGGACAAGCGGAGACTTGTAGATTATCTCTATCAGATGATAGAGTGTTTGAATCATAGCAGACGTTTAATTTTTTTACTTCTCATGTTTAAATTTAAATCATTTTGAATATGTTTTGTTATTTTTAGGTTATAACAAAAATAATTTGACACATTTTAGATAACTTTAAAAATTACGTTATGTATGTTCAGATTCTGTACACTTTGTCGAAAATAAATTATTTAGCGCTACAATGTAGCTGATATATGATATCATTATGTTAATGATTAGACACACTACCAGAACAAAAGAAATAAGTAATAATGTATATTAGTCAATTTGTCGTGTACTGTCAGTGTACACTTCCAAATTATATTTTTTATTCGTACGTATGCCATTTCTACATACCGGATGCTGGGGATTTGTCTTGCATTGTACGCTCTTATCCTCTCATAGTTAATGAATTCACACGATACGATAAAACGGACTAGATAAACGGAAAATTTGATCGATTAAACGATGAACCGATATAATTAAAGATATATCTCACTCAAAGTAAAGTTGAATTAAACGCACGATTGAACAGTATACATGCATAATATGATAGGATATGATTATACAGAATAAAGCTACCGGCACTGGATTTAAGTTTCCTTAAGAAAACAATATTTAACTCAACGTTTTTATTCTATTCCAATGATTTCGCAAATAAGAATTAATGGGTTTTTTTTCTCTATGGACAAAAATTTCTAGAAAAAACTTACCGTTTGATTCCTTGCCACAACAGGAAAAAGGAATGATTAATAAGAAAAAGCCTCATCCTTTTATACTGTTTAACAGAAGCATTTCGCACGTCCACAAGTTAAAGTTTTCGCGAAATTTCGTCAAATTGTATTCAACATGCTTATTCTGCTTTCTGTTTCTTATCTTATTAAAATAAAACATGTACGCGGATATTTGGTTTTTGTTTAATTTGCATAAATAATGAGGCGTTGGTGAGGCATTTTGTAATCAATCAAAATTTTTTGTTCCTTAATGAATTTTTTTGTAATAACTTTTATCTTTATGAAGAAATTTTGTTAAAAAACAGTGTTCAGTGATAACAACCATTAATGATTCACAAATAGATCTATATATACGTCAAACTATTTTGAGTGATTCATATGGGAATGAAAAGTACATGCATTTAAAGTGCAGTGCAAACTAATATATATACATGAATGTTAATGATTTTTTTTTTTTGCTGTTTTAATACATTTACATTAAGATGTCCACTCCAACATATATAATTGTCATGACTACCTTCTTACCTTGCAAGCGAGATATTTTGATAGGTATTATCCCCCTTTTCTGGCACATGAACTCTGCTACTTTCATTATTCTGCAATAACTATTTTATTTGATGGAATTTATTTGCAAATCATATTCATTAATTTTGAGAATGGAAACAAATTTAAAAAATTGTTTACAACATAGGTTTTATACATAGCAATACATGTATCATAATTTTATCAATATATTGCTGAAATCAGCACTTCAAATTTCGAAGGTTTTGATTCTATATTAGAACAAAATGTGATGGCACATAAAAAAATCAAGATTTTTTTTTTTAATTTTATATATCAACCTTAGCATGTGATTTATAACATAAATTTTTCGTGGTAACTTTTTTGGCATTTATTGGAGATACTACAAAAGGAATCATCCCTACTCCTTACTCTCCAAGTATGACTTTTTGTAAAAAAAATCTTTAAAACCATCAAACATTTAATGCATTATTTAGATTTATCAATTAAAATTATTAGATCATTATCAGAATATATATCTGATTATATTAACCGGTTATGATTTTGTACATTCACATTTCTAAAATAAAAAATGTAAAATTTCCATTAATTCATGTTGTAACAATGATTACTTTAGAGCCGTTAAGTACGGAAAAAAGATCTATATCGAATCCTTTATGACGTCATAATGAATAAATGGCATCATAGCAAAATACAATCAAATTAATTATCATGTAAAAATAGAGTTAGCACTTCAAGGCACCGTCACGTGATGTGTCCTTTTCCCCTTAATGAAAAATACATAACTTTGTCATTCTGTTAAAAATATATGCCTGTTCAAAAATGATAAAATTAATCAACAAACCAGCTTTAAAAAATGGTGCATGAATACGTCTTGCCTAAAATATTTAGATTTAAATACTACACACATGTATCGTAACAGGTTTTATTGTGATGATCGAATGAGATATAGTTCTGAAACATACACAAACATACATAAACATACACATCACAAGACAACACAAACACATATATCAAGTACAATAGTTCCATTTCATAATTCAATCACATTTACTTCTTTAATGAAATGGAAAATAGATCAAATTAAAATCAAATCAATTGTTCATATTTTACCATTATTATTAAGAATAATCAATATGTAAATTTATCACATATATGCATAATTATGACTTTTAGATATAAAGGTCAAAATTAGTATAGACAAAGTTTAGACAATTTGGACACCACATACATTTATATGTTAGTCACACAAAACATAGATCTTACCAGATATATGGTATCAGAACTTATGCATTGACATCGCTGTATTAATTACTTGCTTATGGAATGACTCTACAAATCAGCCAAATAAATAATTGATTACTGATAAAATAATTACTTTAAAAAATAGCATTCTAACCCTTTATTTTAATTAATAATTTATTTATCTTTCACGTTAATAAAGTTAATAAACTCTCTTACTTTAGGTCTTAGTCCCAAGTCTGTCTTGAATATAATAATATTAATATATCAGACCGCTCTCAACAGTAGTCACTGGAGAAATTAAATCAAACACCCCAAAATTACTCTACCTTCAAAGAATTCAACCTTTAACCTTAAAACCAACCAACCAAAGTTAAGAATAACTAGACCATGAACAACAATCTCTCTACTTTATATGTATGGAAACCCATAAGTGACTTTTCCAAATAAATAACTTGAATATAACTGTATAATACGGAAACATACAGCAGCAATAATAAATTTATTCAAACAACCAATAATTAAAATAACTTGCAACCTGTTCTATCACATTATTAAATTTAATTTGAATGAAACGTTATAGAAATGTTAATTTGTAGTACGATAGTACGCAATGCTCATTCGATAGAGAGAGATCCAACATTTAATCACCCCATCGAATCATAGATTTGATTCCTCTCTTTTAGCGACAAGCTTGAAATATCTCAGGGCAAAAGGATATTGTCAAAATAGACAATAACATTCAAATGATACATTTTCGGAAGAATGTGTTATTTGTTTGGACAAATTATGATTTGTTTAGTAAAATAGGATATTTGTTTTGACGCATAAATTATTTGTTCGGACGAGTTAGGATTTGTTTGAAAGAAATAGCTATTTGTTCGGACAAATAGCGTTCACTAGCTTTGATGATCAATTAAAAGTTGTAAGTACAAAAGCACTAATGCATAAATAAAGTATTTATGAGTTAAATATGTCAGTCCGTTACACGGAAATCCATCCATGTATTTTCAAACGTTTTTGAAGTGTATTAGACATTGATAAGTTGAATCAATTTTATGTGGACATTATTTTTGCTTTTCTTGTGGGTTGGGTGGTCATGCTCCAAGGGATATCTTTGTAAGCCAAAGGGAAGGGTCCTAGGAATTAGCCTATTCGTCAAAAGAATAGCAAATTCATCAGAACAGATCCGATTCGTCCGAGCAAATCGAAATTCATTGGAACAAATAGCTAATTTGTCTGAACAAATCCTAATTCGTCCGACAAAAATTTGCTAATTCGTCCGAACAAATCCTAATTCGGCCAAAGAAATAGATTGTTTGTCCAAAGAAATAGATTGTTTGTCCAAACAAATAGCTATTTCGTCCGAACAAATCTTATATAGATGTCTTTTGAACTCTACGTATAACAGACACACGCATTACAATTTAGTATTTATTCCTAAATTGCAATGCACTTAATTTCTATTAAAGTGTTCGTCATATGAAGTTCAGATAGTAAAAGTCATATTTTTATTGTTAAAGCTTGTTTCTACCTTTGGTATAATAATAAAAGCATCTATTTAATGAGATTAAGCGGAATACCATTTTAATCCAACCCGAAGACAGAACCCTTTCCCCTCTGGCTATCCCTTAGGACACAGTTCTCATTGAAACAGCTCAAGTTGGATAAAATTGCTATTTTACTCACAATTTTTAAATAAGTGAATGATATCTTTAGTTATTCCTTTAAATCTGTATCCTAAATGAGCCAAATTGATATAAGGTAACATATATCAACGAATGAATTAAATTTTTACTCTTAAGCGTCCAAAAATGAAGAAAATTGAGTATTCTGAAAATGGATTTTATTATTAGATCAGAAAATAAATTTTCACAAGATAATTGCAAAAAGTATGTAAAAAAGGAGCGTTTAAAGAATTACTTGTAGTGCATTAGATTTATCATATCGTTAAGGAGTAGCCAATGCTCAATAAGATACATGTTCGAATTTTCAACTGTAAGATCCCAAGATAGGTTCAATGTCTATCCACTTTTGGAATTTCATTAACTAGATATAGGTTCACAGCATTTTTGACTAAAGCTATAGAAAGATTAAAGGCTTATTCTTTCAAAAAAGGGGTAGCTTTTACTGAAACGTTATTTTTTAAAAGATAACGATAGGATTGGATTCACGCACGATTTGATAGGATGAGCGAACGATAGAACATTAAACACGCACGATATGATGGAATTGATACACGATAGGAAAGGATAAACGATGTTTATGATAAACGTATAACCACGTTAAACGACATCGATGATTTACCTAATAATGGCAGAATTTGAGAAAAAAAAATTTCCCGTAGAATTTCTTGTTACTAACAATTGCAGAGTTGTTAATCATCGCTGAATTATTTAACGAATATGAAAAAACGAACAATTTAATTTTTGTAACAAACATTGTGAACCCTAAATGTTAAATAAATTATCTGTATTGTTTACATTGTTTTCATTACCGAACTCCCTAGCCGATCGCAGAGAACAATTCAGAACGAGATCAAATCACAAGAAAAAATAGCGGGTTCAATGAAAATACAACTCTTTTATATCTTATATAAATATAAAATATGTCAAAAATACATGTCTTTCTGTATAAGAAAACGATGTATTAAAACGAATTATAAAACCGATATTTACTAAGATACACATCCCATGTACGATTTGATACATATTTTTCATTACTGCACACCCTAGCCGAATGCCGGGAACATTTTTTGCTGAGATCAAATATCACAGAGAAAATAGCGGATTCAATTGAAATACAACTCCTACTTGTTTTAAGCAAATATAAAAACTTTTGTTTCTGATAAAAAGTGATGCATAAACAAAAGTATTTGCAAACAAGTTAATGTTTATGCAGGTATTCACTATGCGTACTATTTAATATTCGATATACAGGTAAATATCTTACCATGTTCCTAAAAACTTATTAGCTCACTTTTTTTCATTTTCACTGCTAACATATATAATTTTTCATGTAATATTGGCTAATTTGGCTAAATAAGTAAAAAAATTAGTATCATGATAGAATGCTTGATAGAATGTTACATTTCTTGTTCAATAGATTTTGGTACGAATACAGCGCACTGAACGACTTGTAACTTTGAAATAAATTAACCTGCCTATGAAATGCCTCAAAACGATTAACACGTTAGGATAAACGGAGAAACTTTAGAATTAATCGATAAAACTGATTGGAATCGATATGACAGGATTGACGGACGATAGAAAAGTATACACGATAAGAAAGGATTGATACACGATACGACAGGATAAGGTTGTAAAAAGAAGAAAGCGTTGCGGGTTCTGTACATGTACCATCAAGTATGTAAAGAGATTCTTTTCCGAAGGGAGGGAGATGGAATTTTTTGTATTTAGGTTTCTTCATAACTAAGCATGTCTTACGGGTGGCCTTAGTTTGGACAGCTATCATAATATTTCCCAAACTGCATACCTAGAAATATTTGATCTCAAGTAAAGTCAAATTTTAGATAAATTAGTGGCAAATTGACTTTCTAACATCATTTCAAAACAGAATTGCAATCATTCATCTTCGTGACATTAAAAACATAACACATCATTAGCAACTTCCTGTCGCTCCTATACATTATATAATAATGACTAATTTCCTGCACTTTATAAGATTAATATCTCCTGTATGCATTTTAGTCACATAAATGTAAAACATCAAAGAAACCGGTCACCATATACTTTTTTGTAATGCACGCTTCAAGATTTTCTAACAAAATCAGAGAAAAATGATTAATGTGTTTAAAATCAAATAATTATTTCTAAATTCAAACCAAATAGAAGTTAAGAGAATCTCCATGAATTTGTCACTGGATAATGATCTGGGTTTATTAATCATTTATGTTTTAATCATTTTCAATAGTTTTAGGTTTAAAACTGAAATTATTACTTCAACGTTCAAAATGTAAACAAACGCTTTGTTTACGTAGTAAAGAATTCCAAGCTCTGTAATTATATAACTCGCTTATAACTCAACAAATGACACTCAAATTTCGGTTGCCTATTAAAAATACCTTTCTGAAGCATTGTTAATATTAAAATCGGAAAAACAATTTTTGACAAAAATTGTGACCATGCCCTTTTTAAATAAAAAGTCAAATGAAAAAATACTAAATATTAGGAGAGTATATACCTATCTCAAAAAAAAATTAGAGGTAGGATCAGGTGCCATCGAGGAGTTAGCAGTCTCTGTGACCGGTTAAACCTGCTGTGTGCTCTGCTGTGTGCTCTTTGTCGCGATCGGGGAAAACAGAAAAATTCATTGATAATTTTAATGTTTGATATATAAAATCATAGACCGTTATTTATAATCTAACAATAAGTATGAAAAATGTATGTCAGCATGCGGACCATTGTACGTTTTTTTTTGCAGATAAGGCCATTGTATCGACCATAGAACTTCCGAATAGAAGTATAGATGGTTGATAGTTTTGTTTTATCGACATGTTTGTCAATAGCATGTCTCTCCCTAGAAACTGTTCATACGTAGAGCAGACCGTTAAGTATCGGAATAATTGAGGGACAAACATGTTTCAAAGTGCGTAATTTTTTGTTCAAAATGCGTTGGTACAAGTGTATGATAATAGTTTCATTTTCTTTTTCAAACTAAAACAACTGGGCTAGTGATCAGGAAACGCTTATTTAGTACGGTTTATACGCACTCCAGTTTAAAATTTATTTTTGCAAAATCAAAGAAAAGGATTTTGTTGACTGATTTTTAAATATATTGATAAAAAAAACCAAACAAATCAAATGCTGATTATTATGTTTACACTTTTTTGTAAACATTATCTCCTTTACAAATCAACTTCTAAAATATTTGTAATTTGTTTTTGTATTTTTCACATTCAGTTTGTTATGCATGTTTTGTATTAAATTTTGATAGTTTTTATTTTAATGATATGGCTTTCATACTTCACGTTCGATTTTTTTAAATGTTATCCAGAACCTTTGAACGTTTCTTTGACACATACCAATGAAATCGTTTATTAAACACCAATCGAATCCGTTTCTAAGTAAATGCTATATTTTACATTTAAGAATATTGTTTATGTATTTATGTATTACTGTTGTTTAAATTGCATTATTTTCTATTAAAAATGTGGGTGATAGAGTCTTGTGATTCAGATTTTGACCCAATTTTAATCCGTACATAATTTTATGTATTTTTTATTTTAAAATTTGCCATTTTTGTATATTACCTGCAACAATGATTTATAAATTTATTACTTGTTTTAAATATACATGTACATACTATAGATGCATGCATTTGGTATCTGATCTCATAAAAACATTCTCTTAAAACAAAAATTGACAACTCATTTGATTATATAGTGATCTTTGCTGAATCATCATCGGTAAAAGGAGATACATGTATGTTTTTGTGTTCATTGTATCCTTTTAAGACCCATTTTGATAAGTAAAAGAAAAAATAAAACTAAACCAGTTCATTTTAAAATATGTGGATAAATGTAGAAAATAATATTTATTCAGGTTTTTTTTTTACAAAAGTGTTAATTTTCCCCTTTATTCTGCAAATATAATGTTTTTAAAGCACGAAATCTGTATAAAACGAATGCTTTATTGTAGTCAAGTTAAAATAAGTTAATTATTATGTGAATTTTGTTTGCATTGATTCAAAATCTATCGGAGAAATTATAAGGAAAACCCCAAAAACTCTGTGAGTAGGCCCCTAGAAAAAAACAAATGCGGACACAGTATGTATAACAAAATGTGTACAATAAAATGAATGCTGGCGCGGGCAACAACTAGTTTTACTAAAACATCTTTAGTCTTTTTTTCTACCACCGATTTTAATTAAAGAAGAGTATCATTTAATGTCCATTAAATTGAATTTTAAAACAAATCATTCTTTATAGGTCTATCAGCGCCAAGACTACTCAATCCAGCTCTAAATTGCCCCATTTTCGTAATTGTCTACACTTGTCCTAATCTGCTAGATCCGTTAAATATATCTCCATTTGTATTAAATCACCAGGTTAGTGTTTACCAAAGTCAAATCTTACATTATTAATATACATTTTCCTCCTTGGAAGAAAGCTTGTTGTCAGTAAAGCAAGGCGCAATAAAATAAACAAGATCACCAATGTTTTTATGTCTCTGAAAGTTTTCCATATAACACACAGAGGTCAATATCATAAAATGTAGGTCTTTGACTCAGGTATTTGAAAGTAAAAAAAAAACATACAATAGTACTACAATCAAAATGTACAATATGCTTAAAAAAATTCCGCCCCACGAAGAAATGTAATAAAAAACCCTCTGGCACTAACATCCGTGCCAAAACATCTGCTAAACCAAAAAGGATATATCTTAAAATTTTTATGTTTTAATTCGATTCAAGTCAAACTACTTTTAAACAAAATTATCGACGGTTGATGTGACAGTTTGTACATTAATGAGTTTCTGAATGACTTTTCAGGGTTCACATATTTTTTTCAGATGCTGAATAATGCTTGCATACATCTTTAAAAAACAGTTTAGCTATTATTTTTTTTACCAAAAGCAACAAAGATTGGCTGTTGTTAACTGTGTTGAAATTGATTTCACTCTTGAAAATCAGTATCTTTTACCTTTAATGTTTTCTGATTTTCACCTTGTTACTAAAACAACGTGTTCAATACTTTATATAGCATGTACATTTGAAGGTATCGCACCGGTAGTCGACCAATCATAATGAACTTACTAGTCAATTTTAGTTCCATATATAATTCACAATTATTTTTCTCCTTGACCGCATTTTTACATTTTTCTTTACTCAGTTTTAATTTTTCTTGTACCACTGAGAATGACATTTGAAGTAGTTTGTTAGATGATGATCTTTTTTCACAGGGAATACTTCTTTGAGGACACGTGCAGCAGCTTCCTGGGGAGTGTACAGTCTGTTTACATTGAAACAGAAAACACGTGGTTTTTATGGTAGACCTATTTGGAGCTAGATATTTTGAGAAAATGTCGTATCGCTTGCCCGTTTAATGGTGTTACCTAACGAGATAGGTAACAAATAACATTTCCTCCGAATATAATTTTTATGAGAAATACAAACTGATTTTTAAGATTTGTTTCCCTCTATAGTGCTATATAGTTAAAACAATTACCAGTGCGATACCGGAGTTTGTTTAATGATTACTTCTATTGCATTTTTAAGATAAAAAAGATTGTGAAAAAAGTTCGCTGTTTCCATTGAAGTATTCTTTTTTATCATCAATTAACGTCTATCTAACTTTAGAAAGTGGGCGATATGGTTAACTTTATATATTGTATGCGTACAAATGTATAGAAATATACCCGTTTCCGCCCTGTTCAATGTAAACCGAAAATTTGCCTACCTGTGTGTAATAAACTCTAAAGTCGTGTGATAAATAGAGAAAAATACGTATCAAAATCTGTATTACATCCCTTATCAACCTGATACCCAACACCAGTCCGGGGTCCAAAGATCAGAGAATTGATATTGGTCGAGGGTTGATGTTAGATGTGATACAGACTTTGATATGTATTTTTGTTTTTATTATTTGAATATGGAAAGCTAGTTTTCCCTTCTGTTTGAAAAAAAACAACAACAACTGTATCCCTATCTTTCAACCGCGTATTTTCGACGTTTAAGATTAAATATGAAAAATGAAAAGTGAGACTTTGAAGACAAACCGTGACCATGTAACTTGTTCTTTTAGATCTTTTATCAAAACTCCTTAACTAAAAAAAATTTCAACAATGCAGTTTCAAGATGCAGAATAACGATTTTATTTGTCAAAACAAAGAGAAATATTTCAGATTAATATGGTTTAGTAGACTTTCGAGTGTTTGGAATATGTTTGTCCATATCCGTGGCCTCCGTGACCTCCGTGACCAGGTTGATGCGGGATAGGATAAATAGGACCCGGAACACCTGGGATTCCGGGACCACCTGGGATTCCAGGACCGCCTGGGATAGGACCATGGAATTGGTACGTGCATGTGTCAACTTGACCACTTGAAGCTCGTCTACAACATTTGCCATAGCGACATGTGGTATCATCGTTACATGCTCTGCGCACCCACCCACTTAATTCATAGTTTGTGTTGCAAGAACCTGGTTTCTGGTATTCTCTTGGAATTTGGCATCTTTGACCATTGCCAGGAACATAACAACATTTCTGTACTCCGTGACAGTGTTCGTCGTTTGAACAATATGGACCGAGTTCGAGAGGATTGAATCCAAATGGACATGTTCCATACTTTGGAAAGCCTTTAAAAATGATTATCATTCATTATATATACTGGACTGGAACGAACAAAGATAAGACTCTGAGATTATTGTCATTTGAAATCATATACCAATATACATGTATTAGAATTCAAGTCTAACTACCTGCTGCGTGAAAAATTCCTCCTGTGCCTCCTCCAATGACCCCTCCAACACCCCCAGGTCCTCCGACACCACCTACAGGTCCACCTCCTATCAACCCTCCGCCACCACCTCCTAGGACGCCCCCTCCTACTTGTCCATATCCGTGTCCAACATTACCGTATCCGCTATGTCCACCAACTCCGTAACCATCCGTATGTGTGGAATATTCGCCAGCAATGCAGAACCCGACTAAGGCACAGAAAATCACCAATTTATTCATTTCAGCTTTTTTGGAAATCTGAAGCATGAAAATCAAATAAATATATTTTTTAGTATAAATTCTTAACAAAGCCATTTCTGAAAGTTAAAAACCTTTAAAGTGTTCAGTTATAAAACATCAAATATGAAAAAAGATTGGTGTTGGAAGGGTCCAATATCATATTTGTTATTACCGGGTGCACTGACCAAGTTTTGATTTAAGATCCCGCTAATAAATAGTGACAACAAAAGAAGTTTAATATATATCCAGGATTTATTTACCGAACTATGCCGCTGAAGATATCAAAACATCATAGTTAATTGCTAAACCATCGTCACAACAATTTATTAATTATTTTCATTAATAATCTATTCGTTTGACCGCTCATTAAGCGTATGGTTACTATTATTAAAAAATATTCTACTTTTATAAAAATATG